>NC_080419.1:86165771-86483271 GCF_029873635.1 Malania oleifera
AAGAGTTCAATATGACCAATTATTATGCTTCTAAGGGTATCATTCATCAAAAGAATTGTAATGCAACTCCTCAACAAAATGGGATTGTGGAAAGAAAACATAGACATTTGTTGGAAGTTGCTTAAGCTCTCAAATTTCAAGCTCATCTGCCTTTATGTTTTTGGGGTGATTGTGTGTTAACAACTGCTTATATTATTAGAACATTACCCACTCCACTTCTTTCAAATAAGTCCCTTTATGAATTGCTCTTCTCTAACAAACCTTCTTATTCTCATTTGAAGGTATTTGGGTGCTTTCGTTTTTCTAGTACTCTATCTGCCCACGAAAACAAATTTGGTTCTAGAGCACGCAAGTGTTTATTTCTTGGTTATCCTTTAGGTGTAAAAGGATATAAACTCTATGATTTACAATCTCATACAACTTTTTTTTTCTCGGGATGTTGTTTTTCATGAAAACAAATTTCCCTACAAGTGTAATTTTGCCACTTCTTCATCATCACCTACTGTGCCTTTGGATTCTTTTGTTTTCCCAGCTCCAATTCTCGATTCTATCTTAGATTCTAGCAATACACAACCACCTCTTTCTCCTCCAGATGCTAATTTTTCCATTGATGATATTCCTTCTCTTCAAAGGTCCACTAGCTAGACAGAGACATCGTCCAAATTACTTGTAGCAATATCATTGTCATCTCAGTAGTTCTACTTCAAACCTTAGTCCCCTTGCTGCAGCATCTTCCAAGGTATGTACTTCTTATCCTTTGTCTACTTATCTTTCTTACTCCAACTTGTCCTTTGCATACCAAGCATATACTGCTTCCTTGTCTTCAAATTTGAACCTAAGACTTTTTCTCAAGCTATGTAATATCCTCATTGGCGTAATGCTATGTTAGTTGAATTAGCTGCTCTTGAAGAAAATCATACTTGGGTTCTCACTAGTTTAGCTCCTGATAAGCATCCCATTAGGTGCAAATGGGTGTACAAAATTAAATATAAGTCAGATGGTACCATTTAAAGATACAAAGCTCGACTTGTGGCTAAGGGGTACACTCAACAAGAAGGTTTGGATTTTCTTGATAATTTTTCTCCTATTGCTAAACTCACTAGTTTTCATTGTTTGCTTGCTATAGCTATTGTGAAAGGTTGGTATTTACATCAATTAGATGTCAATAATGCTTTTCTTCATGAAGATTTAGATTAAGAGGTATACATGTCACTTCCTCTAGGTTATGGAAGTGAGGGAGAGACACGAGAATGTAAATTGACTAAGTCCTTATATGGACTCGAGCAAGCTTCTCGCCAATGGTTTCACAAGTTGTCATATTGCCTTTTGACTCGTGGTTTTTCACAATCCAAGTGTGACTATTCTTTATTTACTAAAGTCACTACAAGTTCATTTATTATTTTCCTTGTTTATGTGGATGATGTGATAATAGCAAGTAAAGATGTTCAAGCTATGCAAGACATCAAGAATGTACTTTATGCCAAGTTTAAGATTAGATATCTTTGAGAATTAAAATACTTCCTCAGATTGGAAGTGGCTCAAACATCTAAAGGCATTTCTATTTGTCAAAGGCACTATGCACTTGAAGTGTTAACTAATTCAGGTTTCATTGGTTGTAAACTAGCTAAACTACTTATGAATCCTAACTTGTGCCATACTAATACAGATTTTGGTTTATTAGAAGATCACACTATCTATCAAAGGTTAATAGGGAGGTTGCTTTACCTTACTATTACCAAGCCATACTTGGCATATTATGTTCATATTCTGGCTCAATTTATGGATAAGCTAGTACAACTTCATTTGGATGCTGCAAATCAGGTGTTAAGGTACTTAAAAGGGACTTCTGGGCAGGGCATATTTTTATCTGCATCTTCATCTTTACAATTGAAGGCTTTCACAAATTCATATTGGGCAACATGTCCCAAAACAAGAAAATCAATTATGAGGTTTTGTGTTTTCTTGGGTGATTATCTTATTTCTTGGAATTTCAAGAAACAAAACATTGTATCAAGATCATCAGCTGAAGTTGGATACATGGCTCTTGGTTCTACAACATGTGAATTAACTTGGTTAATTGCCTTGCTTAAAGACTTTGGTATCTATCACACCTCACTAACTTTGCTTTTCCATGATAGTAAAGCTACTCTACATATAGCAGCCAACCTAGTGTTTCATGAAAGAACGAAAAACATTGAGATTGATTGCCATTTGGTAAGGGAGAAAATCCAAGTTGGAATATTACATACTCTTCATGTGAATTCAAAGAATCAATTAGTAGAATTCTTTACAAAGGCCTTGGCATCAGCACAATTTACATCTCCTTTCCAAGATGGGAGTGATAAATATATACACTCCATCTTGAGGGGGAGTGTTGATATGTGAATTTAGCAAGATTAGTTAGTTAGTTATGAAGTTAGCAAGTTAGTTAGGAAGTCATTTTATTTTAGTTCTTGTATATAAAACATAGAAATCAGTTGTACAATTTGTATTGTATTAAATCAAGAATGTAGAGAATTTCTCTCTTTTTTTCTCCATCTTTCTTACCCTCCTTCTATGTAATTGATCTCAGCTTACTTTTCCACATGAAGTCCCCTCGACTTTGGTGACTTCACTGTGAAGGCCTCGAACTCCTTGTGAACCCCAACTGTCACTCTACCATCTACAACAACAACAACCAGAAACAATTGGCAACTCGGGGTCTACCTAAATCAGTCCTTACACACTCTAGACCTTTACCTAAAGATCTAGTAGTCTTTTTTCATGCATTCTTGAATAAAAAATCAATGGAGATTCAAATCGATTAGGAGAAAGACTAACACAAACGAGTTTACACATATTTGAAGTTTAAGATGATTCTAACAAAACTAATAAATATAAATCCAAAGCTTACAAATTGATTTTAACAGGGACTAGACTTACCTTGGGAGGATTAATCTAGAAACATCTCTCACCATGGGGATGAAACTTCTCTATGATTACTAGCATATCATGATCCCTTTGCTAAAGAACACCCTTCCAATGTGCAAAAAGGATATATGTTTTAGCTCTATGCTCTCTCTTCGATTACTCTCGCATGCATGCTTTAGAATGCATACCCCCATCATCTTCCTCTTGCTCCCAATCTAGAACCTAAAAAACCCTCTCTTATCCTCTCTCTTTAATGTATGGAGTCACTACCTCCTCCTCCCTTTTTCATTTCCTACTCTCATCCCTAGCCTCCTATTTATAGATAAAGGACTAGGTTTACAAAGAAAATTAATTCAAAGAGTGCCCTTAGGAGTAAGGAAAATTGCTTCCTAGCCCCTTAAGGTGCTTGATGACACCAAAAAGACAAAGTTATATCAAGAAAAGCTAGCCTAACTCGGATAAGGGCTTAAATCCATAATTGATGCCCTAAAAGGGCTCCTAAAATATAATTAGAGCTACAAAAGAAAAGAAAAGTTTAAAACCTATCTTATGCATACTTAGTAAGGTAAAAAAGACCCAGTCAAAATGGGCATCGATATTTGCCCCTCTTTGGCTAATGTATTCACATGAAGATGTTAGGTAAAGAAAGAGATATCCATTTCGACTAAGCACTAAAATCATATGAGTTACAGTCAAGAAAAGTTGGGTCATTTGTAGGGATTAGTACCCTACCCCAAATGAAACCCATACAAAGATTAAAAAAGTAAACCAAAAAGAAACTAAAACATCTGTGGGGATTTTGCACTTATTATACCTCGAATAGAAACTAGAACATTCGTAAGGATTTTGTGCTTACCCTACCTTGAATGTATTCAAAAATTGGAATTTAATGAATGTGAGCAGGTTTTTGATATGCAAACAGGATTTATTATATGTGAAGCCACAATTGATTATTGAAAGCCTGAAAACCAAGAGCCATTAAATGCAAAAAGGCACGAATTGGTGTTTGAAAGATAAAAAACTAGGAGCCATTATGTGCCAAAAGGCACGATCAGGTGTGGAAATGTTGGAGTAATTATGTGCTAAAAGGCACAACCTAAAGTGGAAAAATTTGAAACTAGGAGTCATTATGTGCAAAAAGGCATGAAGTAGAGTAGAAATATTTGAAATTAGGAGCTATTATGTGCAAAAAAGCACGACCTGGAGTGGAAAGATTTGAAACTAGAAGTCATTACATGTAAAATGTCACAACCTGGAGTGGAAAGATTTGAAATCAGGAGCCATTATGTGCAAAAGGCACAACTTGGAGTGGAAAGACTTGAAATTAGGAGCCAGTACATGCAAAAGGGCACAACTTGGAGTGGAAAGATTTGAAACTAGGAGCCATTATGTGAAAAGGCATGACTTGGAGTAGAAAGATTTGAAATCAGGAGTCATTATATGCAAAAAGCCACGACCTGGAATGGAAAGATTTGAAACCAGGAGCCATTATGTGCAAAAGGCACAATTTGGAGGGTAAAGATTTAAACTAGGAGCTATTACGTGCAAAAAGGCATGACTTGGCATAGATATAATAGGGAACGATCACTTAGACATGCTAACAAAGGGGGCATCCATAAGGGTTCTGTACCTCCCTACCTTGAATGCTAGTAAAAACAAGGTTGAAAAAGATATAGGTGAAAAAGACCCAAGAAAAATTTTCTCATTTTTATAAAATTCTTGGTTGCTCACATACAATCACCTCTAATATTGACGAACATACACTATCACAAGAACTCTTCAGGAACTGTCGGCATTTCAACACTTGGTTCTCCCAAGTATGAGTAATGGTCAATTTGTTATAGATGTTTATAGGAATTAAAGTAGAATAAACCAAATACATTTTAATAAATTTTCACAAAGGGCAATGGAACATGTGGCACCCGAGCCCCACTTGGTAGGTTCGGGGTGTCATGAGATGGTAGCAAAGATATATATTTCAAATAAGACTCCAGACCTTAGTTTCAGGTTCAAGGCGTTACATTTTGGTATTAGAACATTAGGTTTTGGGATTTTGTAGACTCAATGATGATTAATACCAGAGTATAAAAATAGGCCATAATGAGGATAGGAAATGGGTAGGTTAGGTGTTGAGAAGTATAGGATTTTATCTTGTAGTTTGGAGGCGGAAATACGTCGATGATTTCCTGTGATTTTTTTGAAGTAGTCGATGACCTCAAAAAAGCCACTGTAAACCTTAGATGATTTTGTTTTTGATCTTTGAGATTGGTCCTAAAATGAAAAGTTGGTTTTATATTGGATTTTAATGTAATGATAGTGTTGAGTAGGTTATGATAATGGAATTCTTATCCCTTTTCTATTCTATTTTCAAGATAGATCCTAGGGATAAGGATGTAGAGGCTGAAGGAATGGATGATTCGAAGACTTCCAGTGAAGAGGAATTTGATACCTCCACGATGCTAAGGAGTATAGCCTGACAGGTCAAGGCAAAAATGAGGAAGGATACTAGAGGGTAGAACTATCCAGTGGTAGATCTGGGCTATAGCATCAAGGATTTTATGAGGTTGAATCCTTATACTTTTTAGGGAGGACCTAATCCATTGGTTGCTAAAAATTGGGTTCAGCAAATAGAGGAGATACTGGAAGCGAAACGCTAGTGGCTTTCTGTAAAGCTAATAGGGGAACAGAGGTTAGTAAAGATAGCTTTGAAGTGGGATCGATTCAAGGAGCTATTCTTTGATAGGTATTTCCTCTTATCTATCAGAGAGGAAAAGATTGAAGAATTTACTAACCTGACACAGTGGAGTATGACTGTGGGGGAATATACAATTAAGTTTGTTGAACTGTTGCGTTTTGCTCCATTCCTGATCTCAAATAAGGTAAGGAAGGCCAAAAAGTTTGAAAAATGCCTGAGAGGAAGGCTTTACAAGCTTGTAGTTGGGTTTCAGGTCTAGAATTTTTCAGACTTGGTGGACAAGGCTTCGGTGCTGGAGAAGAGCATCCAGGGAGATGCAGAGCCGACAGAGCAAAAGAGGAGGCTTGCACTTTCTAGTTTTTAGGTTGAGGGTATTCAGGGCTATTGGAAAAGAGATAAGGATACAGTGGGTCTGAGGCAGGAGACGACAGATCGAGGTTATTCTGGCTATCAGGATAATCAATCTTACCCTTTATGTCAAAAATGTAATAAGAGGCATAGGGGTGAATGCCGAAGTGGGGGTCCTAACTGTTATAGGTGTTGTAAACCAGGGCATATTAGGAGGTATTGTCAAAAACTACTGCTTGTTGTACCTGCACCAAACTAGATCCAGGGAAATCAGCAAGTACCCTAAGGTAGAGGCAATCCAACACAAGTGTATACGATGGTCCTAAACGAGGTAGATAAAACCAAGGGGGCGGGTATGAGTTTATGTTTAAAATAGTGAAGATTTCATTTGATTGTAATTAATGTAGAATTTCATAAGATGGTATATATTGAATTGTATGAGATATAGTGAGTTAGTGAATTGTAGAAATGTGAAAATGAATGATTAGCAAAATTTCGCAGATGAAATTTTCCTAAGGGGGGGGGGGGGGAGAATGTAGAGACCCTAAAAATTATAACCATTAAAATAGTTAGGAAAGATAATAAATAGAGTAGATAAATAAATAATAAGGGGAAGAGGAAAAATTTTGAAAGAAAGAACAGCAGACCTCATTGACGAATCCCTTGTCTTTGTCGACGAGTGTTCTTCATAGGATCATCGATGAAGTTCAGTCCCTCGTCGATGAAGAGATCCCGAGTGAGTGAATTTCATATTTTAAGCTTCGTCAACGAATTTATCCTCTCATTGATGAATTCCCTTTGGTGGTTCGTTGATGAATCTTGTCTTCTCGTTGACGAATCCACGTGGCAATAGTGTGTATAAAAAAAAATTGAGGAAACTTCTCTGTGAAGAAATCATATTTTTCTTCATTTTCTCTCTGTAAAAAGCTTTCTTTGCCTTCTCTCTAATATTTCGGCCCGGATTCAACTCGAATAAAAAATGAGGGTTTGCCTATTTATAGGCCGGCATTCGTCGACGAGTTCAAGTGATTCGTCAACGAGCCCATGAAGGCACTTCATTGACGAGGAGGCTAGTTCATGGATAAACCTAAAATTCTCTTAATTTTCTCGACTCTTCGTATCTTCTCGTCGAAGAGACACGTGTACTTCATCGACAAGACCTATAGGGACATTCGTTGACGAAGACCTTGGGTTCATCGATGAACCCTTGCTGATTGCTCATTTTTCATTTTTCCTTCTCTTTAATTTCTTTTTTTTTATTACTTTCATTAATTAAATTTTTCCAGGTCTCTACATTCTCCCCTCCTTATAAAATTTCGTCCTCAAAATTGCTATTCATCACATTTTCATCGTTACAAAAAACATCCCAATTTTATTAATTACCCTCACTTATGGCGAAGGAATACCGTGGTTACATTTATGGTCCTGGGAGATTAAAATAACCTAAATAAACTCTCCTAAAACCATTCTTATCCTAAAACCAAAAATACTATCTATCCTACATTACACTATTCAAACCCACATGCATACCTTTACTTTTACTCTGACTAGCTCAGCTCTAAACTCCACTGAAGAGATGTGGATATTTCTGGTACATCTGTTCCTTTAATTCCCATGAAACTTCCTCAACTGCATGATTGCGCCATAGCACTTTTACTAGTGGAATTCTTTTTGTACCTAGTTCTTGTTCCTTCCAGTCTAAAATCTGCACTAGAATCTTTTCATAAGGTAAAGCATCATCAAGCTCTAGTGTCTTATAACTAATCATGTTAATTTAGGTGTAATCCCAAGAGAGGGGGTGAATTGGGTATTTTAAAAATCTTTTAGATTATTTACCACTTAATCCCTATTTCTATATTTAACAAATCAATTGTAGGGATTTAAAACTGATTTAAATTGTTATATCAATAAATCCTTTTCACCCAATTAATTGTTAAGTGTGTACGGGGTTATTCAACATACACATGTAAGATAGATATTGAAATTCGTTGCAGAAAATAAAAAGAAAAGAGAAGAGAGAAGACAAACACAATTTTACGAGGTTCAACCAACCCAGCCTATGTCCTTGCCTTGAGCAACCCACTCAAGGATTCCATTATATCCCTGCTCCTTTAACCAGATGGAGCTTCCCTTACATTCGCTACTTACAAGAGGCACAGCTTCCTCTTCACTCGGTTCACAACCCGAACCGTGATTATAATATAATTTCCAATCTGCAAAACAACTCAAGATTTGCTTCTAACAAAGCTAGTGAGTACAATTGAAATCCTAACACATATCCATATGATAAAACTTGAAGCTTAGTATGTATGTAATGATATAATCATTAGATGAATGATATGCTTCAACACACAATTTCCCTTTTTATCAAATCTCCCAAAATAATGATATAAGTAAAAGCTTTAGAGAAAATTAGGGTTCTAGTTCGCTTTGTGAAAAATGCACGAATATCAAATGTGAACTTATCAAAAGCTTTGTCTTGAATATTATATCGATCTAAATAAAAAATCTTTCTTCCAAATATTCAACCGCAATATGATCTTTGTAGTACGCGGATATATATGATATGATTTCCAAAGATCAAAACCTAATATAATGTTTTCCATAAAATATCCTTCAATAAAATATATAATGATGAACACTAAGGATATTTAATCAAGTGGTTTTAAGATATCAAAGATATAGAGCCTTTAACTGAATACACACTTGAATCAAAACCGTTTAACCAATGACAAAAGCTTTTCTTAAGTATTGATCTTATCAAAATAATCTATAAGTAAGTACAGTCAAGATCAATCATTCAGCTTATATTCAATAATAGATTTTGAGATGAAAAGTGCTTTGAAAACTAAATATCAACAAGTAGATCAGTTTATATGAAGAACTCTATGAGACTAAATATTAACAAGTAGTGTGATTTACCAAACCTCGATAT
This sequence comes from Malania oleifera, assembly GCF_029873635.1. Lineage (NCBI taxonomy): Eukaryota > Viridiplantae > Streptophyta > Magnoliopsida > Santalales > Ximeniaceae > Malania > Malania oleifera. The sequence goes on from NC_080419.1 coordinate 86,174,660, forward strand.
CAAAATGCTTATACAATAATCACAAGAAAACCTTTTGAGGATTAAAGCAGCTTTAGCTTAGATGTGTAGTATAAGATTTGGAATCCCAATCACAACCTCAGTAGTGTGATCTCCCAAGTTGTGCTAATATGCTTAATTGTATGCCAAAGGTTTGATTTTCTTCTGTTGACCTTATTGGTCATGCCCGGTTTTGATTATGACAGATACTCATTGTATCTAATGCGTGTTTGAGGTTTTGTGTAGGAACCAAGACTGTTAAGATCAAGATGTGCACAAAGCAAGCAAAGAATGAAGACCCAATTACGTTGCGTTGAAATATGTAATTCATTTGTGCAATTGGTCTGTAATATTAATTAAGGCTATCTGGTTTGTAATAAATTCACACACATCACATGCATGATAATACGTAAGCTCAAACAAACCATGAATGCAAAATGACCTTAGTGTGACCTTAGGTTTTTCCCTTTAGTCGACCGACACCGAACTTTTTGGGTGTCTTCAAATTGGACCTCAAGTGCCCCTAGGACACACACACTTTCACATATATTTGTTAGGCACTTCAATATGGCTTATATGTTTCGAAATGGGACCGAAATGCACACATGGTGCACTTTCGGTCAACCAGTCAAGTTAGTTTAAAAGGCCCTGGACGATCGAAACCTCCCTGGGTCAAAAGTTTGACCATCTGGTCGACCGAACTAGTTTGTTCAAAGAGCCCTAGTCGACCGAAACCTCCCTGGGTCAAAGTTTGACCATTTGGTCGACCGAACCAGGTAGTTCAAAGATACCTGGTCGACCGAAACCCTCCTTGGTCAACATTTGACCACCTGGTCGACCGAGAGCTTTTGTTCTCCAACGACTTGGTCTACCGGAGGGTCCTCGGGAGAATTCCCAGCGGTCTGGTCGACCAAACTAGGCAGTTCAAAATGGTCTGGTCGACCGAACCTTAGAAAATTGAGAAATCGCCCTCTCCTGGTCGACCGAGACCTTAGTTCAAAAGTCCTTTGGTCGACCGAACCATATGAGACTTGGTCGACCGAAACTATTATGGTCGACCGGACCTCTTGGGTTGCCCTGATTTTTTTACTGCAGTTAATAATTTTTAAACAGGGTTAAAATGCTCTAAACATCATTAAACTTTCCTAATAATACCCAATAGGTCCCCAATGGTCATATTTTCTCTCATGTCTACATATATAAGTTCATTTGAGAAAATTAGGTGTGATTAGCCACCTTGATTAGGGGAGAATTCTCTGAAAAATAAAAACCCTCTACTACTCATTTTCTTACTCAAATCACTCATACTTGCCTTCTATTGTTGCCTACATCATTTGTAAGTTGATTGAGTGTTTTTCTTAAATAGGTTTGCTCTCCTTGTGCTAGTTGTTTGATACGATTTTCTTGAGAGCCAAACCTAAGGATTCTTAGGGGGGTTTTGCTAATAAGCCTATCCTAAGAAGACTTTATTTGATCTTCTAAGCTTGCACTTTTATTGCAAGATCTTGAGAAGATTGTATTTGTTTTTGGTTACCAAAACTTTTCAAACACTTCCAAATATCTATTATGCTTTTATCCCGTAAAATATTTGAATAGATATTTGTTTGTGTGATAGTGATTTTTGTTGCAATATTCTTTCACTCATACATTATTTGCTGAATACAAAGATTACACATCTTTTGCAAACCAAACATATACATCATTTAATACTTACATGCTTGAGAGATCCTACTGATTGTAATACTTAAGACTTGACATCTTTGTGTGAACTTATTTGTTTAATATCTTGTGATACAAAGATTGCTTGTTTGAAACTCTCACGTATGCATTACACTGATAGAAAATACCTTTGAGAGTTGAACCATTTAGACCACATTGAGCTTACATATTGAATCATATTGTGGTGTATGTTATTGCGAGCATTTGGGTACATATTTGCTTTACACGAAAGTACAATCACTGTACCATCTAATTATATACACATTTTTTGTATATCCAGGCACGGACCTGAAGAGGGAGACTAGCCCTGGAATAGTCTCGGATTGGCTTAGACCCGATTAGGAAAGCTAGGTGCGTCAACCTGTTAAGGCGTGTAGGTTGAGGTCAGCCCCGCTAATTGACCTGGTTAAGGTTGAGGTCAGCCCTGTGTTAATTTGACCTGGTTGTAAATGGTGCCGCTCCACCCTTAAGTGAGCTATTAGTGAAATCCTCTGTCTTGCGAGTTAGAGGCGGGAACATAGGCATAGTTAGCCGAACCCCGATAACATATCGTGTGTTTGTTTATATTTCTGAAGTTTATACTTACCGCACATATATGTTATGGGTGAATGATGTGTATGACTTAATTTTCACATTATACTTATCTACACATTTGGAAATTGTTTAAACTGACCCTAGGTTGTGTATTTACTGTTGTTGGATAAATTAACCTAGGTGAAAAAGTTTTAAATTCCAATTCACCCCCCCTCTTAGGAATACACCAATTCTAACATCTTCTTCTTGTGGTTGTTTCTTATTGTTCTTCTTGTTCTCTTTTATCTTTGTTTTTTTGGCACTAGGGTTTAGATGTTCATTATATAGGTGCCTTGCCCTTAGAATGAATCTTAACCGTTGGATCAAAAATTAACTCAGGTGTTCTCTCATAAAAAATTAAATTTTTAATCTTTCCTGCAGGTTTAGATGACTGAGGGTTAGAGCCTAGATGACTGAAGTTCCTTAGAGCTTTGAAAAATTAGCCTAGACACAGGGTCAGACGACTGAAGTTAGGGTTCAGTCTTCTAAAGTGTCAGGTTCAGACAACTGAAGTCTGAGTTTAGTCTTCTGATGTGCTTCTGCTAGGTTCTGTGTTTCACCATTAATTCTTTAGGCAAATGAACTTAATCTTTGGACTTCTGAAGAAATTCTTTAGATGATTGAACTTAACTTTAGTTTTTTGAGGTTACATCTTCAGATGACTGAACGTTGAGTTTGGTCTTCTGAACTGACCAATTTCCGGATTTTCCTTTTTAGTTTCAAAAAATCTGTTTTGCTCTCTTTCTTAACTCTTTTATAAAACCTTTTTCGGGATTTTAAAAATATCTCTAAGTCCATGAATATTCCCTAATGATGTTTATGGGATGCATGAGTCCTAAGGTCAGTCTAAGGTGTGTTTTGAGCCTCAAATTAAATCATATGAAATATGTGAATAAATTAGTTCTAAATACCCATTCCTATGACGATCTTGAACTTGCCGCTTGCATCTTCATTCTTCAACTCTTTTAATTCCATGGATTGTGCCAAGTTGTGTATGCTTTAATCTTCATGGCTTCCATGACTTGTTATCTTTCCGTGCATGCTAAATATTGTTCCTATTCACAATCTCAATGCACAGATCAAATACCAAGTGATTTGTCATTATCAAAACAGGATTGGACTCATAGAGTCAACAAGTCACATGGGAGGGATCTGGGACATATTTCCTCAACATAGAAATGTGAAATACGTCATGGATTCTTGATATGGCTAGTGGTAACGCCAACCTATAGGCATCTAGACTCACTCTTTCAAAAATATCGAATGGTCCAATATACCTAGGGCTCAGTTTACCCTTCCTCCCAAATCTCATAACTACTTTTAGTGGTGCCACCTTCAGAAACACATGATTCCCTGTGCCAAACTCTAACTCTCATCGGTGAGTATCTACATAGCTTTTCTGCCGACTCTGTGCTGCTCAGATCTTGTCTTTGATGTCTCTGACTTTATCATGAGTCTGTTGTATCAGCTTTAGCCCCAAAATCTGTCTTTCACCAGTATCATCCCAATATAATGGGGATCAGCACCTCCTGCCATATAATGCCTCACATGGTGCCATCCCAATGCTGTCCTGATAGCTATTATCGTAAGAAAACTCGACCAGTGGCATAAACTGTATCTAACTGCCTCTGAAGTCCACCACACAAGCTTGTAGCATATCCTCTAGTATCTTTATTGTCCTTTCCTTCTGTCCATCTGTTTGAGGATAAAATGTTGTGTTGAACATCAACTGAGAACCTATGGCTTTCTACAAACTCCTCCAGAGCTGAGACGTAAACTGTGGGTCTCGGTCCAATACAATGAACACTAGCACGCCATGCAATCTAACTATCACCTGTATATACAACTCTGCCAATTTGGTTATAGAGTAGTTAATTCTGATAGGCAAAAAATGGGCAGTCTTCATAAGTTGATCTACAACTACACAAATGGTGACCTATAAATGTAATGTCAGCGGTAATCCTGTGACAAAATCCATCGTTATATATTCCCATTTCCACTCAGGGATATAGAGTGGTTGCAATGATCTCGTCAGTTTTTGATGCTCAGCTTTTACCTACTGGTATTTCAAACACTACGTTACAAACTGGATGATCTCTCTTTTCATATTGCTCCACCAAAAAGACTCCCAATGATCCCTATACATTTTGGTGCTACCAGGGTGTACCGTATACAGGGATTGGTGTGCTTCCTCCAGAATAACTTTCTTAATTTTAGGGTTAGCAGGTACACAAAACCTGGTACGAAAGCTCAAGGCTCCATCATATGAGATACTAAAATCTACCTCCAGACCATCCTGTACTTTTCCCATAAGCTCTACTAACTTTGGATCAACCCTATGAGCCACTTTAATTCTTTCCTGTAGGGTCAGCTATAGCACAAGATTGGCAATAAATGCCTAATAATCGCTCTCTACGAGTTCCACACCGAGCCTTTCTAAATCCATCTATATCGGATGTTGCATCACCACTACAGATACTGATGAACCTACAGATTTTCGGCTCAAAGCATTAGCTAGCACTTAGCCTTTCCCGAGTGGTTATTGATAATGTAGTTATAATCTTTTATCAGCTCCAACCATCTCCTCTGCCTCATGTTTAGTTCTTTCTGTGTGAAGAAGTACTTCAAGCTCTTATGATCAGTGAAAATCTCACACCTACCCCCATAAATATAGTGTCTCCAAATCTTTAGCACGTAAACCACTGCTGCTAACTCCAAATCATGGGTAGGGTAATTCTTCTCATATTCTTTCAATTGTCGAGAGGCATATACTACCACTCTCCCCTACTGCATCAGAACACATCCGAACCTTTTGTGTGATGCATCACTATAAATCATGAAACCCTCTTCTCCTAAAGGAATTGTCAAAATCGGTGTAGTGATGAGCTGCTGCTTCAACTCCTAAAAACTCCGTTCACATTCGTTGGTTCACTCAAACTTCACCCCTTTCCTGGTCAATTTAGTTAATGGACCCGACAATTTAGAAAAGCCCTCAACAAATCTACGGTAGTACCTAGCCAATCCCAGGAAACTTATGATCTTTTGAATATTCTTCAGTTTTACCCAATCAACTACCAACTCAATCTTACTCGGATCTACTGAACTACTACCCCTGGATACCACTTGTCCAAGGAAGGTAACTTGCTCTAGCCAGAATTTGCACTTCTTGAATTTTGCATACAACTTTCTTTCTCTCAGCACCTGAAGCACTATCCTCAGGTGTTCCTTATGCTCCTCTGGGCTCTTTGAATGCACTAGTATGTCATCAATGAATACTACCATGAACTGTTCTAAATACTGGTGGAAGACCTAGTTCATCAAATCCATGAATACTGTAGAAGCATTTGTCAGTCCAAATGGCATAACCAAGAATTCATAATGGCCATACTGAGTTCTGAATGTTGTCTTTAGAACATCCTTTGCCCTGACCTTCACCTGATGGTACCCAGATCATAGATCTATCTTCGAGAAAATCTGTCCCTTGTAACTGATTGAATAAATCATCGATGCGGGGAAGCGGATACTTATTCTTAATAGTCACTTTATTTATTTCCCTGTAGTCAATGCACATTCTCATCTTCCTATCCTTCTTCCTCACAAACAAAATTGGAACTCCCCAGGGTGACACGTTGGGCTGAATAAACCCCTTATCTAACAGTTCCTACAATTGTTCCTTCGATTCTTCCAATTCCACCAGTGCCATTTTGGATTGCGCTTTCAAAATCAGCGATGTCCCCAAAACTAGATCAATAACAAACTTTACCTCTCGATCAAGAGGTAGTCTCGGCAAATCCTCGATAAAAACATTAGGAAAATACCTCACTACCGGGATATCCTTTACCCTCAACTCTTTTTCTGATATCTCCTTCACACAAGCCAAATATCCTTGACAGCCTTCTAGCAACAATCTCCTCATCTGAACGATGGATAACAACTATGGTGGGGTGCGCACACATGACCCCACGAATCTGTACTTCTGTTTTCGTGGAGGTCTGAACACTACCTCTCTCCGATAATAGCCAATACTGGCATAGAGGGTTGCTGGCCAATCCATCCCTAAAATCACCTCAAACCCATGCATATCAATACCACCAGGTTAGCTGACAAGGACCTCCCCTGAATACAGACTGGACAGTTCCTAAGTACCTTCTTACATATCCCTATAGCCCCTGTCATTGTAGCCACTGACAAACTAACATCCAACTGCTGAGTTTCTAATCTTCACAACTTAACAAATTCTTGGACGATAAAAGAATGATTCACCCCTGAATCAAACAAAGGAGTAACTTTATATGATAGTATTAAAATAGTACCTATCACGACATCTCCTACCGCCTCTACATCCCTTGGTGTCGGCACATATACTCATGTCGCCCCGTATTCCTCTGTTGTCCGCCTTGAGATGTCTGATGACCTCCTCTGTATGGTCTAGGAGAAGGTGCAATAGCTGGTTGTGCTAGGCAATCTCTCGCTATATGCCCAGACTGATGGCATCGATAACAAATAGTCTTCCTGACCCGACACTCTCCTAGGTTTTTCCTATAGCATATGGAACAAAGAGGGGGCATCTGTCTACACTTTATTGCTTGATCTCTCACTCTCTGTGTCTTTGACCTCCTCTGCTATTGGACCCTGCCTAAAAATCAGGAGGTGTGGATCTCTTTCCTTGACTCTGTGCCGCAGTGCCCCTCTGTAGGCCACTTTTAATCACTGCAGCTCTATCCACTATCTCAGAAAAATTCTAGGTTTAGAAGCCTTTAACCTGCTTAAACAAAGTCTGTCTCAGGCTCTCCTTGAACTTTTTCACCTTCTTTTTGTCATCAAGTACCAAGCACAGAGCAAATTGGAACAGTTCGACAAATCTAGCTGCATACTGTTGTATCGTCATTTGCCCTTGTGTCAAGTGTAAGAAATCTGCTGCCTTCGTACTTCTAATAGTAGCAGGGAAGTATCTCTCAAAAAAGATCTCCCTGAAGCGGCTCCACGTCATTGCTACAGGGTCAGGTCAATGCTCCTCTAACAGTTGTGCTAATCTCCACCAGCATTTAGCTTCCCCGTCAACTTAAATTTTGCAAACAACACCTTTTGCTCATCTGTACATGAAAAAACTGCCAACATATCCTCAATATCTTGGACTCAATTCTCAGGTATGAGGGGGTTAGCTCCTCCAGAGAAAGACGGGGTCTCATACACGTGAACTACTCAATCGTGTAACTCTGCTCCCCTGAACCTCTAGCCATTTCCGCCATCACCTACTAGGTGACACTACGTAATACTGCATCAGATTCTTTGCCACCCATACTAGAAGGCCCTACATCATCACCTCCAGCATGTGCACTACTACTCCCTAGCTCCATCTTGAAAATGATATTAAAACATTCTTAGAACTCTATCATCTCAACATCACTAATATACTCAACAAAATAAACTCATAAAATATTCCTCTATAATCATCCATCTCCAATATCCTCAATCCCAATTCAAGATTCAGTCCTACCACTCAGAAAAAAGAACTGAAAATAGTATCAATAGTTTTCTTGAAATCGTCACCCCAGGAAAATCACAGAAACAATCACGGAACTCTTGCCTCCAAGTCGCAAAATAGAACCCTAAATTCTCAATCTCATCCTCTAACAACAACTAATTCATATCTCAATCTACCAATCTCCTATTCTCCTTACAATCCATTCCTATACTCTGGTATTGTATTCAGCTGTTCACTAAAGTCTGCAAAACCTAGCAACCTAGGCTCTGATACCAAACTATGACACCTCGATTTTCACACCATATTTTTTTTTATAATCAAACATACTCAAACATTGGCCACGTCAAAACTCTGATACCATTTAAATATAATTCGACCCAAAGTGGGATATTGGGTAAATAGTCATACAATAATCCTAATAGCGGAAGTCAATATTTATAACCATTCAAAATACAAATACCCAGAGTACTAAACAACCATAAACGTTTATATACATATCTAACACATCCCAAAAAATCAACCAAAACTCTAAGGGAAACATACATCCCTAGCTCAAAACACTCACCCTATCTATTAGGGTACTAGCTCCCTTCTATCACAGAGCTCTATCGCCTGGTCCCTCACGGTTTCCTGAAATATTAGATATTTGGGTGAGACACATCTCAGTAAGATAGAATAAATTATTTACAATGTTTGGCTTTATGAGTTTTGTTATATCATAATATACTCATTTCAGTGAAAATGCCATTTGAGAAAATATACAAATTTGTATTCATAATCATATAGATATAAAACACAAGCTTTTAAAAGCTTTATTTCCATTTTTCAAACTCATTTACATGCAACCCATGTTTATCAGTGGAAGCTCCCAAGGATAGGGGAGGTTACACGCCCATACATGTGGCTCCCCTCTACTCTAATATCGTTTGTAACCTTGCCTGAATCACTCGGGGACGGCTACAACTGATACTTATTAGGGCACTCACCTTACTCAGTAAGCCCTGAGGTGGAGAGTTTTACTTCACCTTATTTATTTATATTATCATACTCACACTCTTTCTTTTCTCTTTCATTTCCATTTCATCATCTAGCACATGAGTGTCCTCGATTACCAATACATCCACATTTATAACTCATGGTTGCCCTAAGGATATTCTCTCCACACCATGCTTCCCCTCATGGTTGAGGTTGTGCGGCACGAAGGCTGGATCTAATCCGCAGCTAGCCTACCCGGTTAGATCAAAATAGGAAATCCATTCATGTGTCTATAGTAGGATTGGACTACTGTAACCCTGGTTCATACCCAAGGGGCAACACTACCCTTCTCACTTGTTCAATTGACTGTCAACACCACACTCACCATGAGACCGTGTGGTTGCACTAACACCTCACTAGTAACGGTACCGTGCTCTATATCAATAACCATCCATTAGGGTTCTCATTTTCACATTTCATTATTCACATTTCGCATTCACATTGCAATATTAACATTGCAATATTCACATTTTCATATTCACTTTTCAGTATTCACAATTCAACGTTCATATTGCCATATTCATATTTTCAGTGTTCATATCTCATTTAATATTGGTATATATCACATTTCAATATTCTCCTCATTTTTTGTTTCTTTCCCATTTTTCAATACACATTTCATTCTTATAATACTATATACATATCTCATTTCACAAATTTCAATATTTCTCGATAAAACATATCATATTCTCACATTTCCCCATTTATCATAGAAAACATTTCTATAATCATATTTCATATTCCAAAACATCACAATTCAATATTCACAATAGGTTCTCATTTCACGCATTTTAACATTTCTCAGTATAACTCATATGCCACACAATTTCTTCTATTATTCATATCATAATATATATAGTTAAAATATCATATCACCATTTTCACATATTTATTCAACCCATAATTTCTAAAATACTACTATAATTTATTCCCCTTACCTGGCTTACTAAGCAGCTCGTAAACACCCAAAATCTGATGCCCGCGGCATCCAAAACTCAAAACCCTAAAAATCACATTTTTCCCAGATTAATCAACTCATCTCCCAGAATAATTCCTATTTAACACTTCCTAGGTTTCAAATACTTTAAATAGCCCATAAAACTCTAAATTAACTTACTTAACCTGATTTTGGGATAGTGCCCCAAAACTCCAAATTGAAAATTAGCTTCGGCTAAGTTGTAGAGAACCTCCCCACAAATCATGTGGCTGTTCCCAATCATTGTTCTAGGCTATAACGAAGCTGAAATTGAAGAGAGAGGGAAAACTGTAGGTTAGGGAGAGAGAGAGCGAGAGGAGAGAGAAATTCACACAGAAAAATAAGGGTTTGCCTATTTATAAGTTAGCGTTCGTCGACAAGTTCAAGTGATTCGTCAACCAGCCCATGAAGGCACTTCGTCGACGAGGAGGCTGGTTCGTCGACGAACCTAAAATTTTCTTAATTTTCTTAACTCTCAGTATTTTCTCATTGACGAGACCTATAGGGACATTCATCGATGAAGACCCTGGGTTCGTCGATGAACGCCTACTGATTCCCCATTTTTCCTTTTTCCTTCTCTTTCATTTCTTTGCTTTTATTACTTTCGTTAATTAAATTTTTCTGGGTCTGTACATACTGCGAATGTGATAATCTGAGCCACAGCAGGTTCAATGACCCAAGCCAAACTTTCCTTTGATGTCGTGCTACGAATGTGATAATCTAAGCCACAACGAATATGATGATCTGTGCAACAACTGGTTCACTGACCCAAGCAAAAACTTCTTTAGGATGGCTTGTTGCAGATGTGATAATTCAAACCACAGCGGGTATGATGACCCAAGCCAAAACTTTTCCATAATGGCTTGCTATGGATGTGATAATCCGAGCCACACCGGGTTCAACAACCCGAGCCAAAACTTCTGCAGGATGGCTTGTTGAGGAATTGATAATCCAAGCCATAGTGAGTATGACAACCCGAGCCAAAACTTTCTTATCATGGCGTGCTACGGACGTAATAATTTGAGCTACAATGGATTCAATGATCCAAGCCAAAACTTTCCCATGATGGCTTGCTACAGATGTGATAATCTAAGTCACAACATGTACGATGACCTGAGCCAGAACTTCTTTAGGATGACTTGCTACAGATGTGATAATCCGAGCCACAGCAGGTTCACTAAATCGAGCCAAAACTTCTCTAGGATGGCTTGTTGCAGATGTGATAATCTGAGCCACGATGGTTAGAAAGATTCGAGCCAAAACTTTTTCATGATGGCTTGCTACGAATGTGATAATCCAAGCCACAGCAAGTTTAATGACCCGATCCAAACATCTTTCTGATGGCTTGCTATGGATTTGATAATCTAGGCCACAACAAGTACGACAACCTGAGCCAAAACTTTCCTATGATGGCGTGCTACGAATGTGAGAATCCGAGCCATAGCATATACAATGATCTGAGCCAAAACCTCCCTATGATGGCTTGCTACGGATGTGATAGTTCGAACTCTACCTTCATGTTTATCACGTGAAATGATTAGAGTAAAGGGGATGGTAGGAGATTGTTACCTTTCTCTCTCATTCTCCTCCGGTCTTCCTTTCTTCCTCTTCTTCTCTATGTCTATCTAGGGTTTGTTTGGTTTAGACTACCTTCTGTTCTTTTGAATTACCATTTTATGCTCTGAATGTTGTGCTCTATGAATTGTTGTACACACCGTAATGCTCACAATTTCTCTCAATTTTGGCAGAGTCTCTTTGATGCTCTCTCACTCTTCTTTCCCTCTCAATTTTTGCAGGGATTTTCTACTGCTATCCAATGGTTTTTAGCTACATTTCGAGCCTCCCTATTTTTAGGGAGGATGGGGGTTATTTGGCGCAAGAATTTTCCTTCCAATATTCCCTCCTAATGAACCTAGCATGGAATTATTCTCACACATGTGATTTTTTATTTTTTATAATTTTTGTCGAATTCCAATTAATTGATTTTGACACCTTTTGTGTGTAGGTGAACTAGGAGGTCCATGTGGTATCTCTAGAATGGAGGGCAAAGGATCTTCTTTTTGTTTTTTTTGTTTTTTTGCTTTTTTGTATTTTTTTTGTATGCTAATGTACCCCGCAAGGTTCTGTATTGCAACCATTATTTGTGTCATTCCCTGTATTGGTATTTTTTGTATTTCTGTATTTTTCATTTTCCTTTTTGTAATTTCTGTATGTACCCCCGTACCCCTCTGTACTGCAAATTTTCCTTGTAACCTTTATATTTCCTATATCTTTCTTGTTGTGAGTAGCTTTAATAAAATGTGGCTTTGATATATATATTTTTTATTCAGCCTTTAACCAGTTAGTTTTCCAAAGAATGTCCCATAATTGAGGTATGACCTTAAGACTTAAACAAACACCTATTTTTTGAAATTAAATTACCTACATTTAAAATATTGGACCCAATTTAATAATTTAAACATTAAAAACGTGATTTCCAACAAACACATACTTAATTTTGAAATTCGAACCAAAGTCAAAAGAATCGAGTTTTAAAATTAAAATTAAAAAGGACTCAACTTTTGGAAATTACTAGGCCTCAACTAAAATTACAAGAGATTAATTTTGCAACTAAAAGAATGGGTTTAAAACCAGAAAAGTCAAAATAACTCAATCGACATGATTCTAAAACTTAACCTTCACTAAAAATAAAAATTTGAGAGACTCAATTTCTAAAGTGAAATTAAAATTTATCCGAAGCGTTGGGACTTATTTTAAAAAACGAAATTGACTTTGGAACTAAAAGGGATCAATTTAAAAATGATCAACATCTGGACTTACCCTTGCAACTAAAGAAATTTTTTTATAAAAACTCAATGTAAAAATGACACAAATTTTTCCTAGAATACCGAGACTCCTCTTGAAATTTATTTTGAAATGACTAAGACTCTACGTGGGACTTAGACTTTGAAAAAAACTCACTTAAAAACAAACTGAGACACTACTTGGAAATAGAATGACCAGCATTGGTCTTTTCAGGTGGGCTTGCTTAAAATTAGTGTGTCTACAGCTACCTCTCTTTGTAGGCTTTGTTGCTTCAAAGTAACAGTAGGAACTCTCCTACGTTTTTGTAGCATCAAGCCTGCAAAGATAGAAAGACACCTGTTTTAACCAGGCTGCACGATTTCTTTAGGTTTTCGGATTAACTAAGTGTGGTTTCTGCCAATTAGTCATGTGAAAAGGGCAAACAAGGAAATTTTTTTTTTTATATTTTATTATTATTATTTTTTAAAAGGTTAAGAGGTTAGTAGGTCATATGCAATCACAAAGGGTGGAAGGTGGCTCGCACCGAATGTGATAATCTGAGCCACAAGAGATACAATGATCCAAGCCAAAACTTACTTCTCGGTGGCTTGTTGCAGATGTGATAATTCAAGTGACAATGGATTCGGTAATTCGAGCCAAAACTACTTCAAGATGGCTTGCTGTGGATGTGATAATCGGAGCCACAGCAGATACGATGATCCGAGCCAAAACTACTCCTTGATGGTTTGCTATGGATGTAATAACCCGAACCTAGAAAATAAAAGAAAAAGAAATAAAAAGGAAAGGGAAAATAAATAAAGGAAAGGAAGAAAAATTTCAGGGCAGCACAGCATGGTCTTTTCGATGTACGCCCTATGCTTGTCAATGAGGAGATCCCGAGAGCAAGGAAAATTCAAGTTTTTAAACGATTCATCGACGAACCTGATGTTCTCATCTTTCTTTGGTTTGTTGACGAACCTTTTAGACTCGTCGATGAACGCAAGCCTATAAATAGGTTCTAAATCTTTTTTTTTTTCGAAAAATTTTCTCTCTCTAAGGCTTTGGCCTCCCTGCCTTCTCTCTTCGATTATGGCTCGGATTCAGCCTGATTCGATGATTGAAAACCACCACAAGGTTCCTGGAGCGATTCTATTCAAGTTAATCGGAGTAGAATCATGATTCGTATGTTCTTGGGCAACACTCCAAAACTAGGGTAAATAGGATATTTTTAATAGATAATTAATTACTGGGAGTGTGTGGACCTAGGAAATGTTAAATAATAAATATTCTGGGGTTGAACTGATTAAGTTAGGATTTTTGGAATATAGGGTTCCATTTTCCATTCGTTTTAGGCAGAACTTTGAGGATCAGGTAAGAGGAATAAATTATACCAACTTTTTATTTAAATTTAAAGCGGTTAATTTCGAGTATATGAGTCGTATATTTATAGTATGATTTTTTGAATGGTTTACACAATTGAAAATAATGATTTTTTATTATAAATCATATTTGGGAAAAACTGTGTGGCATGAGAACAACCCTTCATAATTAACTGGTTGTGAATACTATCTAATTGTGAATATTGTCTGGTTGTGAACATTGTGATGAATTCATGAATGTGTTTCGATGGGTTATTTTGTGTGGTTATTCGCATATTTCATAATATAACGTTGGGAGGCCTGAGGAGTTTGATATATTGTCTTGAGTATGAATAACGATATAACGTTGGCAAGCCTTAGGAGTTTGTTATATTGTCATTTATATAAGCAGGGGTAAAACATTGGCAGGCCTGAGGAGTTCGTTTTACTGATATACTATGGATAGGTCATAGTGAATGTGTAACAGTGGATGGTGGTTGGGAATGACTTATGTAGTATCCTGTGTGGATTGCAATGGAATGTATTGTATCCTGTGTGGATGTGTTGTGATGTATGTGAATATGTGGATCTTTGAAATATGATTAATATTGGGTATGCGGGGGGCATGTGTGTGAATTTGATTGTATGAATATTTATGGCAAAGTAAAACTCTCCACTCGAGGGCTTACTAAGTAAGGTGAGTGCCCTGATCAGTATCAGTTGTAGCCGCATCCAAATTAAAGGGTAGGGTTACAAACCATATCAGAACAAAGGGGCATTACATGTATGAGCATGTAATCTCCCCAATCATCGGGAACATTCACTATAAATATTGGTTACGTATGTGTGAGTACAGTCTACATGTGGTTTGTCAATTGCTCTTGATTAACAAACAAGCATATTTTGTATACATTAAAACTCATTGCCACACACTGTTATAATTTATTTCATCCTTACTGAGAAGTGTCTTACCCCATTGAATTATTGATTTTTCAGGTCCTTCAGATGATCGAGCTTAGAAAGCTCCGAAGCAGGATTTAGAATTTTTTGTAATTTTGGATGGTTGTAAGAACGGTTATATGTAGAGTTTATGTTTTTATATTTCTTTGGTGATGTAATATGGAGAATTTTTTATACTCCTTTTTGGGTTGTATATAGTACTCTAGTATTTTATTGGAGAATGTTTAATTATTTCCATTGCGTGAATGATATCAGAGACATGTGAATGGTCTCATCATACCCCGGGCACCACCTGGTGGGTTCGGAGTGTGACAACGGATGTGATAATCCGTGCCACAGTGGATTCGATGATCCAAGCCAAAAATACTCCTTGATGGCTTGATACGGATGTGATAGTCTGAGCCATAGAAGATTCGATGATTCAAGCCAAAACTACTTCTTGATGGCTTGCTATGGATGTGATAATCCGAGCCATAGCAGATATGGCGACCCGAGTCAAAACTTTCCTATGATGGCGTGCTGTGGATGTGATAGTCCGAGCCATAACTACTTCTTGATGGCTTGCTATATATGTGATAATCCAAGCCATAGCAGGTACGACGACTAAAGGAAGAACTTCTCTAGGATGACTTGTTGCAGATGTGATAATCTGAGCCACAGCGGGGTTCATTAAGCCGAGCCAAAACCTCTCTAGGATGGCTTGTTGCAAATGTGATAATTTGAGCTACACTAGGTACAATGACCCGATCCAAAACTTTCCCATGATGGCTTGCTATGGATATGATAATCCGAGCCACAACGGGTTCGATGACCTGAGCCAAACTTTCCTATGATGGCATGCTACAAATGTGATAATTCAAGCCACAGTGGATATGATGATCCGAGCCAGAATTTATCTAAAATGACCCACTGCAGATGCGATAATTCAAACCACAGCGGGTTTACTGACCTCTACCAAAACTTCTCCAGGATGGCTAGCTGCAGATGTGATAATTCGAGCCACAGCGGGTACGACAACTCGAGCCAAAACTTTCCTATGATGGCGTGCTACAAATGTGATAATCCAAGCAACAAATAATTCGATGATCCAAGCCAAAACTTTCCCATGATGTCTTGCTATGGATGTGATCATCCGAGTCACAGCGGGTACGATGACTCGAGCCAGAACTTCTCTAGGACCACTTGCTGTGGATGTGATAATCTGAGCCACAGCGGATTCACTGACTCGAGCCAAAACTTCTCTAGGATGGATTGTTGCGGATGTGATAATTCGAGCCACAATGGGTACGATGATCCAAGCCAAAATTTTCCCACAATGGCTTGCTACGGATGTTATAATCCGAACCACAGTGAGTTCGACGACCCGAGCTAAACTTATTTCTGATCGCTTACTACGGTTGTGATAATCTAGACCAAAGCGGGTACGACAACCCGAGCCAAAACTTTCCTATGAATGCGTGCTACAGATGTGATAATCCTTGTCACAAGAGATACATTCCCTATGGTGGCTTGCTATGGTTGTGATAGTCCCAGCCACAACAACTATGATGATCCGAGCCAAAACTTCCCTATGAGGGCTTGCTACGGATGTGATAATTTGAGCCATAGAGGGTTCACTAATTCGAGCCAAAACTTCTCTTCTGAGTATTTATGTGTGAAATCTTGTGTTTGAAAAAAGGTTACTACACTGGGGAAGTCCAATCAGGTGCATGGCCCTGAGATCCCAAAGAAATGCTCGGGTGAGTTCATCCTTGGGGTCAATTACCCTAGTTTCCAAATATATCATTGTGTGCCTAGGGTCAACTGCCCCAGTTTCTCATTCTATCATTTTGTGCATGGGGTCAACTGGCCCAGTTTCCTGGTTTATCATTGTGTGCCTGGGGTCAGCTGCCCTAGTTTCCCAGTCTATCATTGTGTGCTTGGGGTCAACTACCCTAATTCCCAGAGATTGGTAAAATAGGAAATGCTCAGTCAAGTATGCCAAGTGAAGATTTGAAAATTTATTTGATAGGACCAGTATGAATGGTGCTTCGTGGCTATGGGTATGCATGTTGCTACTTATGATGCCTAAATGCGAGGGTAAGCATGCATGTTGATGTAATGTGCTTTTTCTTTTCCATGCAATGCATGAAATGCATAATAATGCATGACTCTGCTTTCCCCATGTGCCTGTGACCAATAACCCAATCTTTGATATTTTCAAATTGAAACTACCCTAGTTACATCTGGTCATTGATCTTGGCCATGTTTTAATACCTATTGGATACAAAGGCACCTAAATAGGCTCAACTGAAGCTTGACATAGAAACTGCCCAGTTTGCGACTGGTCTTAACTTTCTCAAAGTTCATTCATGTCATGAAGGCATCAGAACCGGCCTTACTAAAGCTCACCCAATTTGATCTTAGCTTTTCCAAATTCCAATCAAATACAGAGGCATTTGAAATCTGCCCCAGTATATTAGCAGTTTCGAACCTTTTTGACTATCCATCCTTCTTGTGGATTCTTCAAAAGCAAAGAGGTTTTGTTAATGAAAATGATTATGCATTTATGACGTCAACTTGCTTCATCAAAAGATCAATTTGTGCAAAATAGATGTTTTACCGTGTTCAAAAGTTGTTTTTAGAAAGGGGCAAATTTTACACCAGTATCCCAGAGTTTTATGACATTGGTGTTAATTTATCAAACAAACCCCTAAATAAGCGACTTTCCCTTTTTCGACAATTGCCCCAGTTGGAAACACCTCTTTAGATTTTCTTTAGTGCTATGAAACTCAAAAGGAACTCCCTCGTTTAACCTTTTAACCATGGTTTAATCTAGCCTTGCTTATGCTCTGATCTCAAGATGGTGTTTAAGACTCAGGACAAAATGTAGGTTTAGGGATTCGGGTCCTCAAAATAAAAGGGAAACTAAGACTTGAAAATCCTATCCCCAAATGACACTTTTTGCCCCAATTTGATCTTTTTGCATGACATTGACCGAACTTGTTAATTTAAACAAGCTGTCTACGTACCTTTTGAGGATCAGGTCATTACATACTTTAGAATCAACATTGAGTTTGAAAAATCAATTGAGACAACAATGCATACAAATCTGGTCAAGTATTTTGATAGGACCATAATGTAGGCTAGGGTATAGAAAAGAAAAGGGTATAATAAGGCTCAAGTTTTTATGAAGGGTAGTCATTGGTTATAGATCACATTTACAACATGTCCCTCTTCTTCTTCATTCTTTATTTTTCGTTCTTCATTGGCTATACTTTTGCTTTTTGTGAATGACTTGTTGATATTATTTTCCTTCACAAACCTCTCGGGACAAAATACTTTCTAAACTACCCCAATGTGGGGTGTGAACTTTTGACGGGTTCATTAAGAAGTGAATTTTCCTTGCTCAAAAGGGTTAGCAATGGGTTTTTCTTTTCTTTTTTATGGTAGTATAAGGGTCTACTGTCATTTTGGCAGCCAATTGTTGTCTCGCATGATTTGCCAAACCCTTGAAACCCATCCCTGGTTAAATTTTGGAAGATTACTTTTTAGAAGAAACTGGTTTAACATTGAGGTTCAATTTTTTTGGCAAGTGGTAAATTAATGCTTGGTTCTTTATGGAAAAATCGGCTGGCCAAGAGGTTCATCTATCATTTGATCGAAACATGAGCGGATAAGAGATCCATGGAACAAACAGCATAAACATTTTATTGAATTCCTTTGAAAATTTACAAAGTCTCTAAGCATAATATTTCTTTATAGCATCATAATTGATAGGGTGCAAGAGATCGGTTCCATCCATGTTTGCCTGTAACAGGGCGCCTCTTGAAAATGCTTTCTTCACCAGATAAGGCTCTTTATAATTGGGAGTCCATTTGCTACGCGGGTTAGTATGGATTGGCAAAATTTTCTTCAACACCAAATGCCCTTCTTGGAACTGTCGAGGTCGCACCTTCTTATTGAATGCCCTCATCATCCTCCTTTGGTACAACTACCCATGGGCTATGGCAGTCATTCTATTTCATTCAATCAAATTCAACTGGTCATACCAGGACTATATCCTTCCTACCTTGGTTAGATTTGCTTTTTTTAAGACTCACAAAGAAGGGATTTCCACTTCTCTTGGAACCACAACCTCCATTTTGTACACCAAAGAGAAAGGGGTAGCCCCTGTAGAGGTTCGAACTGTGGTTTTGTAGGCTAACAGAGCAAAGGGAAGCTTGTCATGCCACTTTTTGTAGGTCTCTGTCATCTTCTCCAAAATGCTTTTGATGTTCTTATTGGCTGCTTTAACTGCCCCATTCATCTGTGGTCTGTAAGGAGCTGAGTTATGATGCCTAATCTTGAACTGTTTACATAACTTTGTCATTACCTCATTGTTCAGATTCTAGGCAATATCTGAGATTATTCTTTCTATGATCCCATATCTATAGATCAACTCTCTCTTTATGAACCAGGAGATTACATTTTGGGTGACACTGGATTATAATGCCGCCTGTACCCACTTGGTGAAATAATCGATAGCAACAAAGATGAAGCAGTGCCTATTACTAGCTTTCGAGATAATTAGCCCAATCGCATCCAAACCCCAGACTGAGAAGGGGCAAGGCATGGATAGGACTTGGAGTTGGGCTGGTGGAACTTGTATACAATCTCTGTAAATCTAACATTTGTGACCTCTCCGGGCATATTCGATGCAGTGTCTCTCCATGGTCATCCAATAATACCCGCTCCTAAGGATCTTTTGAGCCAATGAATGGCCTCTGGCATGAGTGCCACAAACTCTTTCATAGACCTCCTACGTAATCTCTTTGGCTTCTTGCACCTCTACACATCATAGGAGAGTCATGTCGTGGTTTCTCTTGTACAGTACTTCTCTGTCCAAGAAGAATCCTATGGCCAACCTCTTGATTGTCTTTAGATCATTATTAGTGGCTCTTTCGGGATACTCCAGCTAGTGGATGTAGGTTTTGATATCATGGAACCACGATTTCTCATCGGTATCTTTTGTCACTGCACATTATGCTGACTCTAACTGCAACCTTATACGAATTGGTTCAACTTCTACTCCCAGTTCCACTTTGATCAAAGCTGCCAATGTTGCTAGTGCATCAGTAATCAAATTATTTTCTCTAGGTAGATGGGAAAAGCTGCCATGATCAAATTCCCTAATCATCCCTTAGATGTACTCTTGATATCAGCTTGGCATCTCGTGTTTCCCAATCTTCATTTAACTGATGAATGACCAAAGTTGAATCCCCTTTGACGACCAATTCTTTAATGCCTTTGCCAATGGTAGCCTACAAACCCAACGCGCATGCCTCATATTCGGCTACATTGTTAGTATAGGAAAAAGTAAGTTTGGCCACGACTGGGTAATGCTTCCTTTCTGGCAATATAAGCACGACTCCTATTCTATGTCCCCACACATTAACTACTCCATCAAACAAAATCGTGCATCCTACCTGATCTCCTTCTTCTTGGCTTATTAAGTTAATGTCCTTATTCAGGAAGTCAAACTCCATGCGTTGATAATCTTCAATAGCCTTGTCTTCCAAATATTCTTCTATGACGCTATCCTTAATGGCCTTTCTCATCACATAAGTAATATCATACTCAGTTAACAGCATCTGCCACTGAGCTACCCAACATGTTACTATTGGCTTTTCAAAGACATATCAACTAGGTTGAGTAATATAATGTGTTATGTCTCAGCCTACTGACCACCCATACCAAAGTGCAACAAGTCTTTTCCAAATCAGAGTATTTGGATTCACACTATATGAATTTTTTTCTTAGGTAATAGATGGCCCACTCTTTTCTCTTGAACTCATCATGTTGCCCCAATACGCAACTTATGGAATTTTCTGACACTGCCAAGTATAAAATAAGCTACCTTGCGGGCACTGGGGGAACCAACACCGGAGGGTTTAGGAGACATTCTTTTATCCTTTCAAAAGCCTCTTGGCACTCTTCATTCCATCTCTCTGAGTTGTTCTTTCTTAATAACTTGAAGATGGGTTCACAGGTGGTAGTTAGTTGAGATATGAACCGGACTATGTAATTGAGCCTACCTAAGAAACTCCAGACCTCCTTTTCAGTTTTTGGACTAGGCATCTCTTGAATGACTTTTATCTTGTTTGGGTCAACCTCAATCCCCTTTTCACTCACTATGAACCTCGACAACTTTCTTGAAGTGGCGTCAAAAGTAGATTTTTTTTGGATTCAACTTTAACTGACATTTTTGTAGTCTTTTAAACAACTTCTCCATGCTTTCCGCATGATCACCTCCATCCCATGACTTCACGATCATGTCATCCATGCAAACCTCAATCTCCTTGTACATTAAGTCATGGAATAAGGTTACCATTGTCCTTTGATAAGTGGCCCCGACATTGTTCAATCCAAATGGCATAACCTTGTAATAGAAGGTCCGCCACAATGTGATGAAAGTGATTTTTTCCTTATCCTCCAGGGCCATCTTAATCAGATTGTATCCTAAGAATCTATCCATGAATGAAAATAATGCATGCCTTGCCATATTGTCTACCAACACGTCTATGTGTGGAAGTGGGAAGTTGTCTTTTGGGCTAGTTTTATTTAGGTCCCGATAGTCAACACAAACTCGCGCTTCCCCATTCTTTTTCATTATCGAGACAACATTGGCCATCCATTTGGGATATTGGGTTACTTCCAAAAGCCCTGCCTCAAATTGCTTTTGCACTTCCTCCTTTATCTTGATTAACATTTCCGGCTGCATTCTCCTAAACTTTTGCTTTACTGGCTTAGAATCGGGATAAATGGGTATCTTATTAGTTACCAACTTTGTGTCCAAACCTGGAATGTCTTGGTATGACCATGCAAATACATCTCGATATTCCTTCAGAAGCTCAACTATTCTATCCTTTTCTTTACCCTTCAACAGTGTCCCAATTTTTACTTGTTTTGATTCTTCCTCAATTCCTAGATTTATTGTAACTATAGGGTCACTGTTCATTAAAGTTGGTTTTTCATCGGATTTCAACATTCTTTCCATTTTAGGGGATAAGTTCAGTTCATCTTCTTCAATTTTGATTTCTTGGATTATGTTTTCAAAATTAACATCAAGTTTTTGTTGATAGGTATTGGTGTTACTATCTCCCCTATTCCTGCATGAAATCAAAGTAGACACCCTTTTGACAATTGAACTCGAGATGCAAATGATGTCAAGGAACGTATAATTCATTTCATTAATGGAGAAAAACTATTTGGGACTAGCATTGTCCACAGATTACAAAAGGGAGGAAAATTGGAAAAAATAAAATAAAATCATTACATGAAAGCAATTGGACAGTCAAAAGTATTCTAATTTTGCAACTCGGTTCCTATGGGTAGAGGGCGAACCCATCTACTTGGGCCATCTTTAGAGTCTTCCAAGTCTAAAACTGATATGTTCAGATGCCTCATTTCTGCCTCAAGATTCTCTTGGCTGCTCTTTCTGAAAGTGTGGTTGATTGGTGGGATTTTAGTTCCCCAGTTGGCATTCACCTTCCCCATAAGCCTATCCATTCTCTGCTCTTTTTTTCTTTTCTTCTGCCTTCTTTTTCCGATCTGCACTAGTGGGAGTGTATCCAAGTCAGTACCGATCTTTCACCCCATCTAGTGGCAAAGGAGTCAAGATACCTTGGAGGTGCTTACCTAATCCCTTACCTGGGCAAAATCCTGCTCTGATCATCTCTGAGGCCACCTTGTACACTATAGAAGAGATCTGGAGCCTAGGAACAGGAGAACCCTCCATTACCATAGTGGCATTCATAACTTTGAAGGCTTGGAATGAATCCTCAAGAGCTTCTTCAGCAGCTTCCACGTAAGGGGTGGAAGAGGGTTTGGTCACTCAAATTGTCTTCCTATAGACACAACCTATTTTTCGTTTCACGACAAATTTTACCCGTTGATGCAAGGACGATGGAACTACCCCAGTGTTGTGTATCCACGACCTCCCCAACAAACAATTGTAAGACGGTGTAATGGCCATGACTTGAAAAGTTATATCAAAAGTGACAGGTTTGATTTGTATGGGAATTTCTATTGACCCCATCAATTCCCTACGGAATCCATCAAAAGCCTGCACAATCAAGTTGTCTTTTCTCATGTAGGAAAGATCAATGGGCAATTTTCACAGGGCTGTCATTGGCATAACATTCAGAGACAACCCATTATCTATCAGCACTCTCAAAATCATGTGTTCTCGACATTTAACATATATGTGCAATGCTTGATTGTGCCCTTGGCCTTCCGCTAGGATCTCCTCGTCAAGAAATGTGATGTAATTGGTGGTTGTGAGACCCCTAATCACATTATTGAAGTTATCGATGCTGATGCCCTAAGGGATATAGGCCTAGTTAAGAATTTTCATCAAACCCTCCTGGTGGGTTTCTAAATTCAGTAACAGTGATAGGACGGAGATGTGAGAGGGCATTTTCTTTAGATAGGTCGATGCCTTAGGGACTTGTGATGTCCTTTTCATGGTAGGAATAAATGGCCAGTTTGTAAATTGGGGATGCTCAGACTAATTTTCCCTGATCGTTGAAATCTCATTGGTTTTCTAAGTACAACCAATTTCCACACACTTGTCATTTACCAACCTTCGCATGAATGCTCTGAAAGTCGCACAGCTCTAAACTGATCCTTCTTCATTTTGGCAAGTACAGAGTGTGCCATCCGGACAAACAACCCACTGTTTTACTTGGCCTGCTACTACGAGCTCACTATACACCCAATCAAGTGTCATCTAATCTAAATCTTCCTATGAGATTTCTACATCTCCTTGTTCTATCATCCCCACATTATCTCCTCCATAATTTGCTAGAGGGTTCCCTTGAATTACTGCCTACTTGTCATCAAATGTCAACCAACCCGCGTTTTTTAGATCATGTACCTTATGCCTGAAGGCCCAACATCGGTCAATAGTATGCCCCGAGGTATTGGCGTGGTACGCACAGTGAGCCTCGGGGTCATACCAATGCGGGGGAGGGTTGGAAACAGGAATCCCAGGGATGGTAGATATCATCCCTCTTTCCAACAACTGAGAGAACAACTTGGCATAAGTCATGGGGATATGATTCACTCTCTAGAAGTTTCTAAGTACATTCCTCGCACGCGTCTGCAAGTTCAGATGGGCCGGCATGTTTTTTCGAGCTGGCATGGGTGTGGGGGCCATAAACTGGGGCCTTGCGCCTGCATGCATTGCTTGGTTTATGGTGGGTTCAACTACAAATTCCTTTTTGGCCAATGATTTTGGCCTCTTGAGTATCAATTCCTCTGATTAGCCTGCCCCTAGATCATCTGGGCTT
This sequence comes from Malania oleifera, assembly GCF_029873635.1. Taxonomy (NCBI): domain Eukaryota; kingdom Viridiplantae; phylum Streptophyta; class Magnoliopsida; order Santalales; family Ximeniaceae; genus Malania; species Malania oleifera. Next base: position 86,198,861 of record NC_080419.1, read on the forward strand.
CCTCTTCTTTCTTCTTGTTGGTCCACTTTTTTCTTGGACCAGTCCTGACGCTATTGCTTTTGGCCTGGCCTACCTTGATGGTGACCTTAATCCTCCTTACGTTGGCCACAATATCCATGAAATCATGGGAGTTGCTCCTAGAAGATGCCCATGATAGGGGCCTTTTAACGTGCTCACGAACAAGGAGATGGCTTCCTAGTCATTTACTAGAGGGTTCACTTGGATAGCCATGTCTATCCATCTATAGGCGTATTCCCTGAACATTTTTGTAGTTTTCTTCTCCATTGATTGCAGGGTCATCCAGTCTGGTGCCATTTCCATTACATTGTGGTATTGGGCTATAAAGGCATTAGCCAAATCTCTCCATGTGTGAATTTGTGCTCTATCCTACTAGATGTACCATCAGATGGCCATCGATTAGACTACTCTAGAAACAATGCATCATTAACTTCTCATCATCATAGTAATCCACTATTACCTTATAGTATAACCGCAAATGGGTTTGAGGGCACCAGGTTCCATCAAACTTCTTGAAGTCTAGTATCTTGAACTTTGACAATAGCACTACCTTTGGTACCAAGTAGAGGTCTATTGGATTTACGAAACCGAACGCATGGGTCCCTTCAATGGCTTTTAGGAGTTCTTCAAGCACATCGCAATGATGCTTCGTTACAAATTCACTTACTCCTACCTATATCACCACCATTGGAGGTGTTTTGTTCATTGGGAACCCTGGTACTGGTGCAACTAGGATGAAGGTGGCCATATTTGGTGGTGGGCACTCTACGACAACTAGTGGTGGCCCAAATGCTTGCCCATAGGCTGGTGTAAAACCCAGAGTGTGGATGAGATCCATGTTGGCCTCGTTATCTTGTACCTAAACTGTCTTTCCCTTGTTTAATAGAAAATCCAATATTCTGTTCATCTTGCTACTCATTTCCTCATACCCGTGCTCTATGCCTAAGACTCGACTTTCCAGCTACTTTGCCATTATCTGAGCCTTTCTCCTGGTGTCGTAGGTGTGAGTGGGCGCCTCAATTGTGGTAGTCCTTTCTATATAGAAAGCCCTCTCTTTAGAATAGTGAATATATGCGCATACCATGCAAATGGATGTGCAATGCACGGATAAAACAAATAAATCAGTATATACAAACATAACATGATCATGTATGCAACCTATTGCACTTCAGCCAAGGTTCATAGAAAAGATCATCATCATTTTCATTTAAAAGAGCTTTTTGTACAATATTTCAAAAGCACTAAGTGACTTAGACAAATATTGAATTCAAAATCCCAAGCTTGTCCCTCACTAAGCTGCTCGTGCCTTCCCGAGCTAACTTTGGCTTTTGAGATACTGTGTTAGCCATCTTCCGCTGCAAAGCGTAGTATTTAGCTTCCTAATAGCTTTCCTTCGTTACACGTGGCTGCAACTTTTCTAGCACCCGGTTGTATTTGTCCCGCTATGTGTCCCACTGACTCTCCAGTTCCTGTATGTAGAGAGATTTTTCTTCGATTTCAGCCCTGGCACCTTCTATGATCCAAGATTTCCTATTAAGGGTTACTTGAAGTGGCTATCTTTCTTTTCTCAGAGCTACTACTTCTTCCTCTGATTTCATGTACCGAGTTCTTTGCTTCTTGATTTCCCTACGGTAGTAAGCAACCAAACCCTCCTTCATTTGTTTTGTTTGTTGATCTTCTACCACAACTCCCATGGCTTTCCCCTCCGTCGGGTGCATACTTTATTCTAACTTTGAATTTTCTACTGGAGCTTCCGTTTGAGCTATAAGGACTTTTGTTATTTGCCTAACCCGCAAGTTCACTCTGTTGGCCCACCATGGTTCATAGTTCCTTTAGAAACCCGAGTCCTGAGTATTCGAGTCTACCAAGAATACATGTTTCCAAGATACTACGAATTCTCAGACTCGCTTCTGATTATCACCTTCTCCATATGTGAATTGAGCATCCGACAGTATGTACATCATTGGTATGAACTGAACCGCCCCCACCTACCTTATGAACATGAGGGGTGCATAAGCAATCCCTCCCTAAGGACCTACAATGGTAGCCACAGGAAATTTCCACACCTGTATATCACGTTCGAGCCATCCATCTATGGTGTCTGTCAAACTATCCTTGAGTCCACTAAATTATGTAGTTTTGCATTCCATTCAGGCTTTCCAGATTGCTGCTTCCATTGGGTTTCCTCGAATTCAGCCAAAGGAATCTGGATAGCCGAGAAAATTTTTCGAAAACCTCCTTGGTTAGGTGATAAGTGGCACCTGATCCAAATATAACGTAGTGGTACGCAGCGTCTTAAACGCTCTCGTTTCTTCATTCTGTGGCTGTTGAGGTAATGGAAAGTTTCTGCCAGGATGCCTTGTACTAGATTGACTCCCTTCTGTTCTTGTGCTACAAATGAAACAGTCGCTTGATCAATAGTGCCCAGCTCCTTTAGAAAAATGACTGGACCGTAAATGGGCAATGCCATTACACGTATCTGAACCTCTTCCTTTTCTTCTTTTTCCATCATTTTCTTCAATTTCTAGGAGATTTTTCTGACTTCTATGCCTTCCTTTGAGAGTGTTTTCTGAATCTTGGTCCTGGTGGCATCAAACAGCTCCTTCACAAAGGAAGTACTAGTGTCGTGCACATAAATTTTGTATGGCCTCTGCATTTTGACCAAATGCAATAGCGAGGTATACTCTTCGATAGTTGGTGCTAAGTCAATCCCATCCATTGTAAACCAGTAATATAGTGGATTCCAAAACTCGACTAGTGCTTTTATAGCATGAATGTTTACTAAGACATGCAGCAAGAACCCGATATTCCCATATTCTTGAGAGGATTTCAACCGTCACGCAGGAGACCATTCTTTCCATATGACTTTCAACTCGTCTAGTGGATTGGATCTTGTGCTATTCTAATTAGGTCTGGCAATGATGGACCCTTGATTGACACTGTTGACCTACTTGGTTTGCTAACTTTCTAAAAACTACTATACTGCAGACTCAGTCTCCTAGTAGAGTGTTGGGTTTTCCATGAATGATTCAGGATCTCTTCCCGAACTTTGGGTAAAGTATGTGTGATGCTTACGTGCATGCAGTATGTCATTCATGATATCACACAATTCTAAAACAATTATATACAAACATGAAACCATGTTGAGAAGGATGGAGCTTCTGTCCCGACTCAGGTAGGTATATGCACATGATTCTTAAGGGGCTCTATCCTAGGCAAAGAACTTTGAATGATTATGTGTGGTTAGGTTTTAATCCCTATCGACAAAAGGTTCCCAGATTGAACTTCAATCCTCCTCTATAGGGGTTCGAACAAAGCCCGCACTGAGCGGAGTGGTTTGCGGGTCCCATCAAGCTCTACCATGAAGGGACTGATGCTATTACACTCCTATCTAATCCTAGTAGGTAAGGCCCAAGCATAGAGCATGAGAGTGTGTGAATTTCTTCAATTTTAACCTAATCCCTCTACCCCACATTCATCCACATGTTTATTTAAGCCAAATATTCACAAGTAATCACATGCCTAAAAGTATGTACAATTAATCACATTCTTGTCAAATCATTCACAAATAATCACATGCTAAACAAATTACTCACATGCATGACAAAGTACTCACAATTATTCACATTTAATCACATGTTTGTCATGAACGAAGTATTCACAAATAGTTCAACCTATATACATGCTTCACTAGTTTATTCAAAAACATATTTAACATTATTCACAAAAATGAGTGGGATTATTCAAAAGGCTTATCAAATTTAATTTTTAAGATAACTCTCAATTAATTACTGGCTTGACTCTCAACAGTCCCCAACGAAGTCGTCAAGTTATCACGACGTTCCTGGACACAAATTGGACGAGGTGGATTTTTTTAAAAATGATTTTCGTGGAAAACATGATGTGATGGAGTCACTACTAACCTTTTGGAGTGTGGTTAGAACACTTGATTGCTACCCAATTAAGGGTAGAATCAGTCTGCACCAGAGCAGGGATCGGGAGTTTGGTTATGCGAGGGGAAGGTATTAGCACCCCCCCCCCTTACGCACCTATTCTTATGAACGGTACCTAATTAATTGAAGATTGTCCCATAAATTAAACTTAATAAGTCTTTGAAATTACTCCCTTTCAAAAATCGTTAAGAAATGCATAATGCAAATACGATATAGGTATTCCCTCACAACCGAGGCATATCAGATTCTGAAGAGCTCATGCCTCCTTTCGAAATCATTAGGATGGGAAAATTGGGAAAATAGGGTACAAAATAAACTCCAAGGTCTTTTGAAATCCTATAGGAATCTTCTAAGTAGGAAAATAATATTTTGGGAGATTTGTGACTTCGTGCGGGATGAAAAGAGTGTCAAAAATGACCTTCAACTTCAAAAATATTTTTCTTGATTTTTCTTCCAATTTTCTAATTTTTTTTAATAATTTTCTTGAATTTTGAAATAACTAAAAGGCAATTAAAGCAAAATCATGAAAATTAAGTCCAAAAAAATATTTTTAGATTTTTCTCATGAGTTTTTTTGAATTTTTTTTTTCCAAGTGTAGGAAAAATTTTTAGCGTCAAAAAATATTTTGATGAATTTTTCTAAATTTTTTCAAGAGCAAAAACAAATTTTTAATTTTGGATTTATTCTTGAGAATTTCCTAAATTTTTTTAGGTGCAAAAGCAAATTTTTAATCTCAAATTTATTCTTGAGAATTTTTCTAAATTTTTTGGATTTTCTTGATATTTTTCAAGCACAAAACAATTTTAACTTTCAAAATAATTTTTGTGGATTTTTATGCATTTTTCTGTATTTTTATGTTATTTTTATTGAATTTTTGGTGAATTATTTAAGTATAAAAATTAAAAACAAGAGAAAACCGGTGCAAACCGGTTCAGGGGGGTGAACCAATCAAACATTGACCGGTCTGAGAGGAAAACTAGTTTAAGGTCTTGGTCAAGACCATAGCGCCACATGGAGCGTATGGAGCGGTGGAGAACTTGTGGAGGGGATTGCCTACGTGGCATCATCCTAGTCGCTATTGGGAGGTGTTGATCGGATGGTTACAAAGAAGCCACGTGAGGCACTTGAACAAAAGGCGGACGAGATGCCATGTGGGAGTCGCTGAACGAAAAAGGCTAAAGCATAAGGATCTGTGCCATAAGCTGATCCTGTCCATCCATAGGACGAGCATCGAACGGTTCTGACGGCGTCAATGGTCACAGATTTTGGGGCGGGCTTCCAGCATGGCTTAATCGAAATCATTGTTGTGGAGAGCAGATGTAACAGTGGAGAGCTGATCAACCTGGGTCGCTGAGATAGCTAAATTGCGGTCGTCCCTCACAAACACTGATCGTGTTGTTGGGAAATGATTATACGTGGATCACCATCGTGGCTTCATCTAGAGCATAGATAGAAAGCTCATATCGAACGACCAGGAAGATATACGCGTAACCTTTCAATCGAATAGACAACAATGTGCCACGTGTTCGAAACCCATGGCTCCCGGGGAAAGCATATTTAAACCTAAATTTTCTTCTTCCCACTTTTCCACTCTTCTATTCAGTAACCCTCTGTTTACCCTCTCTTTCTCTCGCCTTCCTTCTCGCGAGCAGGGACCATAGCCGAGTTTTTTCTCTCCTTCCACAACCTCACAACACACCAAAACCCGAATCCTCTCTCTCTAGTTTCCTCTATAGCTAGCAAGTTTTATGAGACATTGTGCACGAAAACTAGACCTATAAGCTCCCTGTTTCTGACAAAAATTTTTGTATCTATCCTCTCCTCTAAAGCTCACCCAAACGATAACTCCAAAACCTCTCCTACTTCTCATTTTATTTTCGAAAAGAAAACTGGGAGCCCCGACCCTTTCTGATGCTCCCTCATTTCATCTGAAAACTTGGCTTGTACAGCACCCCTATTGAAACCTTGAGTTCTTCTGGTCAGATTTGGACGAGCATTGGAGGCTTTAGGAGATGATCTGCAAAAATCCAGAGTGTGTTATGAAATGGGAGGTCAAGATACACCTCAAGAGTGACCTCTCGGACTCCGAGGGATCTGAAGAAGATAAGTCCTCTTTCCCTTTTTGGTCTTGATGTTTTGAGTTTTTTCTTTTTTATTTCCTTTTGGATTTTGATCTTGTGTGTTTGTGCTTGATTTGTGAGTGCTGGTTGTGTTTTCTGGATCTGGTTTCGCTCTGATTATTTAAGATTAGCTAGGGTTTAGGTTGAGGTTGAGGTTTTAAGGGTCAAGTTTCAGATTTGGGTTCAGGGACGAGCTTGACTCGTTTGAATTCGGTGAGTAGGAACAGGGTTAACTCACGCGAGTTAACCCATGGGGTCATATGAACTCGATTAAGGCCAAGTCAAGCTCGGTGTGCTCAGGGTATTGGGTTGTTTTCCAAAAAAAAAAGGGGGGGCTTGAGTTGATTACAAAATGGGCCTGGGGGTTAGGTGTTTTTAAAATGGGCTCAGGGGTGTTTGGGAAATAGGCTTGGGGTCCAGTGTTTTTAAAACGGCGTGTGGGTCAAGGCTTAAAACATGGAGGCTTAGGGTCCAGTGTTTTTAAAATGGGTTGTGGGTCAAGGCTTAAAACATGGAATGGGCTTGAAGGTTAGTTTCAACTGGGCTTTGGGTTGAATTTAAAACAGAGGTGGGCTTGGTCAAGGCTCAGTTCAGGTCTGTTTAAAAATGGTTTGGAAAGGGGGCTCGGGTTTGAGAGTCAGGCTCATAAGAAATTCAAACTAGTTTTGGGTTCGGGTCTCTTTTTGGGGACTTGATAGTTTGGTCTGACTCGTGGTTGTCTCGGGTTCAAGTTCAAACATGAGACTTGGGGGATAACACCTACATTCGAACTCTACCTTCACATTTATCACATGAAATTATCATAATAAAGGGGATGGAGGAGATTGTTACCTTTCTCTCTTTTTCTCCTCCAGTCTTTCTCTCTTCCTCTTCTTTTATGTGTCTATCTGGGGTCCGGTTGGTCTGACCTACCTTCTGTGCTTTTGAATTGCTATTTTGTGCTCTGAATGTTGTGCTCTATGAATTGTCGTACACACTATAATGCTCACAATTTTTCTCAATTTTGGCAGAGTCTCTCAGATGCTCTCTCACTCTTCTTTCCCTTTTAATTCATGTAGGGATTTTCTACTGCTCTCTGATGGTTTTAGCTATAGTGCAAGCCTCCCTATTTATAGGGAAGTTAGGGGTTATTTTGGCGCCAAAACTTTCCTACCAATATTCCCTCAAACGAACCTGGCAGAGAATTATTCTCGCACATGTGATTTTTTATTTTTTATTTTATTTTTTCTTATTCCAGTTAATTGATTTTGTCACTTTTTTTGTGCAGGTGAACTAGGAGGTCCATGTGGCAGCTTTGGAATGGAGGGCAGGGGATCTTTTTTTTTTCTTTTTGTTTTTTTGTATGTTTTTTCTATATGCTAATGTACCCTACATGGTTCTATACTGCAACCATTATTTGTTTCATTCCCTATGCTGGTACTTTTTGTATTTATGTATTTTTTTTTGTACCCCCCTATACTGCAACTTTTCCTTGTAACTTTTTATTTCCTCTATCTTTCTTTTTGTGAGTAGCTTTAATAAAATGTGGCTTTGATGTATATATTTTTTTTATTCAACCTTTGACCAATTAATTTTCCAAAGAATGCCCCATAATTGAGGTATGACCTTAAGACTTAAACAAACACCTAGTTTTTTGAAATTAAAATGCCTACATCTAAAATCGTGGACACAATTTCACCATTTAAACATTAAAAACTCGATTTTCGAAAAACGCATACTTAATTTTGAAATTCGAACCAAAGTCAAAAGAATCGAGTTTTAAAATTAAAATTAAAAAAGACTCAAATTTTAGAAATTATTGGGTGTTGACCTTATAGGTCACACCCGGTTTTGATAATGACAAATACTCAGGTATTTGATGGCTTTCAAGTATATGTGCAGGTTCATTTTAGTAGATCAAGTAATGGCACATGAAAGCATGATGATCTGGAAGATTAGTTTCAAGTTGTAAATTCATTTTATGTAATATAGGTCTCTAATAGTGAGTAGGATATAAGGTTTGTAATAATTACATGCATGTCATGCATATAAGATATACTCTAAGCTCAGTAAGACCCTAGTAAGACCTTAGGACCCAACACTCATGTACAAATATCATTCATAATCAGGTATGTTAAAAGGAATTGAACTCAACATGATAAGCATAAAATGAGTGAGGTCGGGCGACCGAACCACTGGAGTTCAAAACTCCTTGGGCGCCCGAACTGCTGAAAAGTCAGCAGTTTGACTTGAGGTTTGAGCTACCAAACCAAGAATGAATGCATCATCCTTGGGCGACCGAACCCCTAGAAAGGGACTTCTCACCAACTCGGGTGGTCGATCCTCATAGTTCAAATCAGGCCTCGGGCGACCGAACTTGTCAGTTCAGTTAACCGAACTTAGCACTGAGCACCTGAACTACGTGCCAATGTTTCTGACTTTGGTTCAGCCAACTGAATCAAAACTCGGGCACCCAAATTATTTAAAATAATTTTTTTAGTTGAGTATGTTTGGGCGACCGAACTTACATTCAACCACCCGAATCTTCTTGGGTTACTTAACTATTACCAAGGTTAAAAAGCCAAAAGTTAGGTTAATTTTTCTAAAACATTTTTAACCTTTTCTAATAATACCCTATAGGTCCTAAATGGTTATATTTTTACCTTGATCTATAAATATGAGCTCATTTGTGTGGATTAAGCGTGATTAGGAAAATCATTAAGTGAAAAATCCTTTCTACCTCCAAAAGCTTATATTGCCCAAATACTCTCAAAATTCATTCCCTTGATACATCCTGATATTGTTAGAGCTTATTGAGTGTACTTGTGATTACTAGATATTATTAATACTCGCACTATTCTTGTTTAATTGTTTGAGTTATTCTTGGGGAGTTTTAGTTAAGTTTATCCCACAAATTTCACTATTAAAAATCTTGTGTTGGGATAAACTAACAAGCTTTAGGATATTTGCATTGTTATTGCAAGTGTAATATAGCTTTGTTTTCGTTGTGCAAAAATATTTCCTATTAGCTAAAATATTTTCAAACTACTCTTGTGCATATTTCATTGAAGTAAATCCTTTGAGTTAGTTTGAGTATTAGATTTGAATCTTTAAAACTTTGATTTGTTATTGAGATTTAATAGAACTTGTTTCAAAGATATAGCTTGTTTAGAACACTCTTGAACATTTTGGTGATAATATCTGGTTGAGTGTTGTTTGCACAAATATTCACATCACTGAGCTTATATATTCTATACTGTTGATGTGCTTGTGATTGATTACGTTTGGTATGCATCTGCTTTACTGAGAAGCACAATCACTGTACCTTGTGATATTGTGAAAATACTGTTGTATTCCAGGCGTGGCCTAAGGGGGCGGTAATCTAGCTCTGTAAGGATTGTCTGTAAAGGTTGAGGTCAGTCCTTTACTAATTGACCTAATTGTTTAGGTGCCACTCAACCCGTCAAGTGAGCTTTATAGTGGTAATCCTTGTGCTTGTTAGTTAAGGCAGGGACGTAGGCCGTTTGCCGAACCTCTATAACATTTCCAGGTGTCCTATTTTATTTACCGCTCTCTAGTGCATGCTTGGTTAAATTTTTTGTGCAATTTAATTTTCCCTGCATATTTAAATTGATTTAATTTATCTGTATTAGATTGACCATGAGGTTGTGTAATACTACTGTTAGGGGATTAACCTAGGGCATTACTTTTTTAAAATACCAATTCAGCCCCCCTTTTGGGTTCATGATAATGCTAACAATTGGTATCAAAGCCATATAGCATAGACTCAATAGTTATTTTGTAAAAGATCTTAGATGACTCATAACACCGTGACTTCTTTCCCTGAGGGACCATCTTCCACCCAACCTTTGTTTTTTAGTGGTGTTAATTATACCTTCTGAAAATAGAGGATGCGCATCTACCTTCAAAATATAGATTGGAAGTTGTGGAGGGTTGTCTCTAAGGGAAATTACGTTCCTATGAAAACAGAAGGTACAACTAGAGTTCCTAAAATCGAGGAAGAATATAATGATGACGACATGAAAGATGTTAGTTTAAATGCCACTGTTATGAATAATTTGTATTGTGGTCTTGATGTGAATGAGTTTAATAGAGTAAGGGCATGTACTACTATGAAAGAAATCTGGGATAAATTAGAAGTCACGTATGAAGGTACTAGGGATGTGAAAGATAGTAGGATAGATATGCTGACTAGTGAATATGAGGCCTTTAGGATGAATGTAGGTGAGTCCATTCAGAGCATGTGCACTAGATTCACACACATTATAAACTCACTGTATGCATTAGGTAAGACCTATCCTACATATGAGATGATTAGGAAGATCCTTAGAGGCTTACCTCTTGTTTGGGAAGCTAAGACTTCGATTATTTCTGAGGGTAGAGACCTTAAGGCCATGACTCTAGATGAATTGAAAGGTTCCTTGATTACCTATGAATTAGCTATAAATGAGAGACTCAATGAACATAATAGGGAAAAAAAGTGACTACATTGAAAACTTCGACTAATACATCTAGTGAATGCAGTGAACCTGACTTTGAGGATGATATGGCCATGCCAACTGGAAAATTCAACAGATTCTTCAGGAAGAATAGAAAACCATACAAAAGATATAGGGAGTCTGCATCTGATAAGGGAGAGTTAAGTAAAAGAAAGGATAAGTCAATTGCTCCTACATGTTATAACTGCAACAAGGTTGGGCATATCAAGCCAGATTGCCCTCTACTGAAAAAGGATGCTAAGAAAAAGAAGAAAGCTATGAAAGCCGGCACTTCATGGGATAAACTGAGTAGCAGTGACTCGGACTCGGACTGTAGCGACTCAAAGGTTGCTAATCTGTGCTTGATGGCACATGATGATAAGGTATCGTCCTCTTGTTCTTTATCTTCATATTACTTTTCTAATGATTGTGAATCTGATAGCATGCCTACTTTTAGAGAATTGCAGTTTGAATATATCCGTGTATCTAAACTGTTGAATAAAATGACCAAAGAAAATGATGATTTGAAAAAGAAATGCGAAAATTGGTCAAAATTGTTTGGAATTGCAAAAACCTCTCATGCTTCGATTATGAAATAAAAATATTTGACTACTGCTGAGCTTGAGAGAAAATTAGAGGATAGCTCCAAAATTATTTTTTAAATTCATCGAGGGCCAACGCAATTTTGAAAAACTACTTGGAGCCCAAAGAAATTCTCTTAGTAAAGAGGGTCTTGGTTTTAATGGCATTAAGAATGTTAGATGACCTAGTATTTACTTGGGACATTTCACTCATGAATCAAAATCTTAAATCCCACCTAAAAATCCTAAGTGTAGAATGAAATGTTTCAAATGCAAACAAATCGGTCACATTCAATTTGATTGCTCACTTAGAAATAGACATGTAAAAATTACAAAAGTATGGGTAGTTAAGGGTGATCCAGTCACTAATCCCCATGGACCCAACAGAATTTGGGGACCAGCGTCAGTTACTTAGTCTATCTTGCAAGTGTGTTTGAGATCATCCTCCTCCAAGGACAGGTGGTACCTGGATAGTGGGTGCTCATGGCATATGACTGGAGACAAGGTAAAATTTGCGTCAATCACTCCCAAGGATGGAGGGTATGTGATGTTTGGCGACAATGTAAAGGGATGCATCATTGGTATAAGGTTGGTAAGATCCCTCTCTAATTATTGATAATGTTCTGTTAGTTGATGGCTTGAAGCATAATTTGTTGAGCATTCGTCAATTGTATGATAAAGGATACAAGGTGTCATTTGAAAATGATAAATGTGTACTTGAAAGTAAATCAAATCATAAAGTTCTTTTTACTACAGATTGCCATGAAAATGAATATAGTACTACTTTTGATAACTTAGTTTCACAACAAGTAACTTGTTGTTCTGCAATAAATGAAGCTAGTTGGTTATGACATAGGCGATTAGGACACGCTAGCACGGATTTATTGTCAAAACTAGTAAGAAAATATTTAGTAAAAGGCTTACCTAAAACACCATTTGTGAAAGATAAAATATATGATGCATGTCAAATGGGTAAGCAAACAAAATCTAGCTTTAAGAAAAAGAAATTTATATCTACCACTAGATCACTTGAAATGCTTCACATGGATTTGTTTGGTCCTAATTCTGTGCAAAGTCTTGGTGGTAAATCATATGCCTTTGTGATTGTTGATAATTATTCTAGGTTCACATGGGTGCTATTTCTCTCACATAATAATGAATCATGTGAACATTTTACTAAGTTTTGTAGAAGAATTCAAAATGAAAAAGGCTATAAGATAACTCACACACGAAGTGATAGAGGCACTGAATTTAAAAATGGTGGGATAGAAAATTATTGTGACCTAAAGAGCATATCACATAACTTTTCTACACCTAGGACCCCTCAACAAAATGGCATGTTAGAAAGAAGAATAGGTCATTACAAGAAATAGGTAGAGCTATGCTGAATGAACATAAGCTACCTAAATATTTTTGGGCTGAGACCATAAATACTACATGTTATGTCATGACTAGGGTGTTGATTATGCCTTCACTTAATAAAACCCCTTATGAATTATGAAACAACCATAGACCTAATATCTTCTATTTTCATGCTTTTGATTGTAAATGCTTTGTGCTTAGGGATAATGAACATCTAGGGAAGTTTGATTCTAAATCTAATGAAGGCATTTTCCTAGGCTATGCTCTTAATAGTAAAGCATGTAGAGTTTTCAATAAAAGAACTTTAACTATCATTGAATCTATTCATGTTGTATTTGATGAATCTAATCCATTTTCTAAGAAAGATGATGAAGATGATTGTGACATTAGAAAATGCTTGGACAAGTTATCTATTGAAAATAATGCAAGTGAAAATTCAGAAATAAATGATAAATCATCTAAAGATAATGACAATGAAAATGAAATTCAGGAGTTGCCTAGAGATTGGAAATTCATTAGGACCATCCTATAGATTAAATCATAGGTGAACCATCCCATGGCGTAGCCACGAGATCTTCTTTGAAGAACCTAGTGAGTCATTCTGCTTTCTTGTCCCAAGAAGAACCTAAAAATATTAAAGAAGCAATAGAGGATGAGTCTTGGGTGATGTCCATGCAAGAAGAATTTAATCAATTTGAAAGAAGCAAAGTGTGGACCCTAGTTCCTAGGCCAAGTGATCATACAATTATTGGAACCAAATTGGTGTATGGAAATAAGAGAGATGAGAACGGGGACGTAACTAGGAATAAGGTTAGACTCGTTGCCCAGGGTTATAATCAGGAAGAGGGAATTGATTTTGATGAAACCTATGCTCCCGTTACTAGGATGGAAGCCATTGGTACGCTACTTGCTTATGTCGCTTTTAAAAATTTTAAATTGTTTCAAATGGATGTTGAAAGTGCTTTTCTTAATGGCTAAATGAAGAAGTGTATATAGAACAACCACCCGATTTTTAAAAATCATAAATATCTAGATCATGTATATCGGTTGTCCAAAGCCTTGTATGGATTGAAGCAAGCACTTAGAGGCTTAGTGGGTTTCTACTAGAAAATAAGTTTATCCGTGACAAGATTTAAACTACACTTTTCATCAAATCCAAAAATTACGATATGCTTATCATTCAAATTTATGTTGATGAGATCATTTTTGGAGCCACTAATGATGAGTTATGTAATGAGTTTGCCAAATGCATGCAAAGTGAATTTTAAATGAGCATGATGGGTGAACTTAGTTTCTTTTTAGGGCTGCAAATTAAACAAGCTAAATATGGAACTTTCATATGCATATCTAAATATGTCAGGGACTTGCTAAAGAAATTTAATATGGAAGATAGTAAAATTGTTGGTACTCCTATGAGTTCTTCCATCAAACTTGATAAATATGAGCAAGCAATCCCTGTTGATGTGAAATTGTATTGTGGCATGATTGGAAGTCTCATATATCTCATAGCTAGTCGACCTAATATTATGTTTAGTGTGTGCATGTTTGAGATTGTGAGTTATACTGATGCTGACTTTGTCAGTAGTAAGGTTGATAGGAAGAGTACTAGTGGCACTTGTCACTAGTTAGGACAATCTCTCGTTTCTTAGTTCTCCAAGAAACAAAACTCAATTGCCTTATCTACAACCGAAGCAGAATATATTGCAGCTGGAAGTTGTTGTGCTCAAACTCTTTATATGAAACGAACAACTTATGGATTTTGGGTTGCACTACGATACAATATTGATTAAATGTGATAATACTAGTGCAATCAACATTTCCAAGAATCCTATCTCACATTCACAAACTAAACACATTGAGATTAGACATCATTTCCTTCGTGATCATGTGCAAAAAGGGGATGTGGGACTTGAGTTTGTACGTACAAATGAATAATGGGCTAACATTTTCACTAAACCACTTCCAGAAGATAAGTTCATACAAATAAGACGTGAACTAGGTCTCATGCATAGTGGAGATGCTTCCTAGATATTTCATAGTTTGCATAAACTTAGGGGGAGCTTTCTAATAATTTCAAGGTCTAACAATTAATATAACAATTGATTGGTATCTTTCATTAGCTTGAACTTTTTGGAATTGGTTATGTTTTATCTACTGCACAATGATGATTGTATTTATGTTTTATATATTGATCATACTGAAACTTGAGTTGAGTAGTTGTGGATAAACTGTTAGATCTTAAAAACTCAAAAAAGGTCATTTTTATACAGGATTTTTTTTTTTGGGAAATGTCTTATTTTTAAACTGCATGCTACCGAAATTTTTAAAAATTTCCAAACTAATCTTGTATACTAATGATGTATACCCATTGCCTAAGGCTATTAATTTCATAGCCCTTTTTGCTATTGCCAAAAGGGGGAAATGGATAAGAAGCAAAAATTGGGTTGACTTAAAAATTGGGTTGAATTGAACTTAATTGGTAAATTATTTAAAGTTTTACATTATGCATATTTTTAGGAGGAGCCTTCTAAGGTTATACCCATTTTTTGCACGATATATTTGTCATCATCAAAAAGGGGGAGAATGTTAACCTTATAGGTCACACTCGGTTTTGATAATGATAAATACTTATGTATTTGATGGCTTTCAAGTGTATGTGCAGGTTCATTTTAGCATATCAAGTAATGGCATATGAAAGCATGAAGATCCTGAAGATTAGTTTCAATTTGTAAATTCATTTTATGTAATATGGGTTCGTAATAGTAAGTAGGATATAAGGTATGTAATAATTACCTACACATCATGCATATAGGATATACTCTAAGCTCAGTAAGACCCTAGTAAGACCTTAGTACCCAACACTCATGCACAAATATCATTCATAATCAGGTGTGTTAAAAGGAATTGAATTGAACATGATAAGCATTAAATGAGTGAGGTCAGGCGACTGAACCACTGGAGTTCAAAACTCCTCGGGCGCCCAAACTGCTGAAAAGTCAGCAGTTTGACTTGAGGTTTGGGCTACTAAACCAAGAATAAAAGCATCGTCCTTGGGCGACCAAACCCTTAGAAAGGGACTTCTCACCAACTCAGGTTGCTAATCCTCATAGTTCAAATCAGGCATTGGGCAACTGAACTTAGCACCAGACACCCGAATTGCGTGCCAATGTTTCTAACTTTGGTTTAGCCAACCGAATCAAACTCGAGCACCCAAATTGTTTAAAATAATTTTTTTAGCTGAGTCTGTTCAGGCGACCGAACTTACGTTCAACCACCCAAATCTTCTTAGGTTACTTATGTTTCACTGAGGCTAAAAAGCCTAAAGCCAAATTAATTTTTCTAAAACATTTTTAAACTTTTCTAATAATACTTTATAGGTCCTAAACAGTTATATTTTTACCTTTGTCTATAAGTATGAGTTCATTTGTGTGGATTAAGTGTGATTATAAAAATATTTAAGTGAAAAATCCTCTCTACTTCCAAAAGCTCATATTGCCCAAATACTCTCAAAATTCATTCCCTTGATACATCTTGATATTGTGAGAGCTTATTGAGTGTACTTGAGATTACTATATATTACTAATACTCCCACTATTCTTGTTTGATTGTTTGAGTTATTCTTGAGGAGTTTTAGTTAAGTTTATCCCACAGATTTCACTATTATAAATCTTGTGTTGGGATAAACTAACAAGCTTTAGGATATTTGCATTATTATTACAAGTGTCATATAGCTTTGTTTTTTTTTTGTGCAAAAATATTTCCTACAAGCTAAAATATTTTCAAACTACTCTTGTGCATATTTCATTGAAGTAAATCCTTTGAGTTAGTTTGAGTATTTGATTTGCATCTTTGAAACCATGATTTGTTATTGAGATTTAATATAAATTGTTTCAAAGATATAGCTTGTTTAGAACACTCTTGAACATTCTGGTGATAATATCTTGTTGAGTGTTGTTTGCACAAATATTCACATCACTGAGCTTACATATTCTATACTATTTATGTGCTTGTGATTGATTACGTTTGGTACACATTTTCTTTACTGAGAAGCACAATCACTGTACCTTGTGATATTGTGAAAATACTGTTGTATTCGAGGCGTGGCCTAAGGGGGCGGTAATCTAGTCTAGTAAGGATTGTCTTGTAAATGTTGAGCCCAACTCTGTGCTAATTGTCCTGATTATTTATGTGCCGCTCCACCCGTCAAGTGAGCCTTATAGTGGTAATACTTGTGCTTATTAGCCAAGGCAGGGACGTAGGTAGTTTGCCGAACCTCGATAACATTTTTGGATATCATCTCTTATTTATCGCTTTCTAGTGCATGATTGGTTAAATTTATTGTACAATTTAATTTCCCCTGCATATTTAAATTGATTTAATTTATATGCATTAGATTGATCATAAGGTTTTGTAATACTGCTATTAGGGGATTAACCTAGGGCATTAATTTATGAAAATACCAATTCACCCCCCCCCCCTCTTGGGTTCACGGTAAAGCTAACACTGAGCCTCAACTAAAACTACAATTGATTAATTTTGCAACTAAAAGAATGGGTTTAAAATCAGAAATGTCAAAATGACTCAATCAACATGATTCTAAAACTTAACCTTGACTAAAAATGAAAAATTTGAGAGACTCAATTTCTAAAGTGAAATTAAAATTTATCCGAAGCATCGGGTCTTATTTTGAAAAATGAAACTGACTTTGGAACTAAAAGGGCTCGATTTAAAAGTGACTGACATCTGGACTTTCCCTTGCAACTAAAGAAAATTTTTATAAAAACTCAGTGTAAAAAAGACACAAATTTTTCCTAGAATACCAGGACTCCTCTTGAAATTTATTTTGAAATGACTAGGACTCTACGTGGGACTCAAACTTTGAAAAAGACTCACTTGAAAACAAACCGGGACGCTACTTGGAAATAGAATGACCACGATTTGGTCGGGCTTAAAACTAGCTTTATTACACCAGGTCTTTTTAGGTGGGCTTGGTTAAAATTGGGGTGTTTACAGTTGTGATTAATTTACATACACGTTTTATTTTATTTGATTGGTTTATTGTTTGGTGAATCAGTTGAATTAATTTGCAAAAGTTTTAAAAATCCAATTGAACCCCCCCCCCCCTTCTCGGAATTACACCATTCCTCACTTAGTATTAGAGTAATGCCAAATTACTCTCAACACAATTGATGAATAAATGGATTGACCTTATGTTGTTATAGTAAGTATAGATCAAATGGGGGTATAGTCTAGAATGCCTACTCATCTCAAAGGTCTCACAAACAAGAAGAGACACGATAGTTCTTCTCTGTTAGGACACTGTGAGCAATTAGAAAAATTGAGACACCAGAAATTTATGTGGTTTGGTTAAGATCGACCTACATCTATGGAGCCCACCACAATTCACTTAAACAGCCGGGAAAGAAAATACAATTCTTTCAGGCCTCTCCTCTCTCTTCCTCACACTCTCTTCTTCCTCTCTTTTCTTCTTTGTACATCCTATCTCTCAACAGCTCCTCTATTTATAGGTAGCTGGTAATCAATCACAATTAATTACAATAAATCAAAATTGAGAAGTTTCATTCATCTAAAATATATGGCATAGCTTGCAAATGCGTCTCCAGCTCAGCTCACGCGTCTCCAGCTCAGCTCACGCATCTCCTGGATCCAGCACAACAATCTCCCACTTGGATATGGAGATGCCTCCTCAACCATTATCAGTATATGAATAAATGATGTGCTCAAAATATGTCTTCAGGCATGAAGACCAACTAAAGTTGAACACAACTTTAACTTCTCTATAGCCACCACCTTAGTTACCATATCTACCGGATTTCTACTACCTTGGATTTTTTTCAAGTGTCAACACGTCGTCCTCTATCAGAGATCTGACGAAGTGATAACACAATCCAATATTTTTAGTTCTAGAATGAAATACGGAGTTTCTTGCCATATGTATTACACTCTAACTGTCACTGTACAAAACATTCCTCTCCTACTTTAATCCAAACTCCGTTAACAAAACCTGAAGCCAAATCATCTTTTTACTAGCTTCTGTCACTGTTACATACTCAGCTTCTGTAGTGGATAGAACAAAAACCTTCTGTATCTGTGACATCCAACTAACAGTTGTTGTGCCAATAGTGAATATATACCAAGTGGTGCTTCTACGATGATCAATTTCACCTGCAAAATCAGCATCTACAAACCCTTGGATTTTCAAATCACTTTTGCCGAAACATAGGCACTTATCAATAGTTTCATTTAGATATCTCAAAATCGACTTCACTGCTTCCCAGTGTGTCTTCCCTAGATTTGACATATACCTACTGACAGCTCCCACTGCTTGGCCAATATCTGGTCTAGTACCAACCATAGCATACATGAGACTTCCAACAACTGAGGCGTATGGTACCTTAGCCATGAAGTCTTTTTCTTCATTTATTTGGGGAGACTGATTCTTAGAGAGATGGAAGTGACCTACCAATGGTGTGTTTACAGCTTTGGCGCTGCTCATGTTAAACCTCTGTAAAACACGGCTAATGTACTCTAACTGAGATAACTGCAATGTACCTTGTTGCTTATCTTTAGAGATCCTCATCCCAAGAATCTGCTTTGCAGGACTCAAGTCTTTCTAATTAAATTCCTCTGACAATTGCTGCTTTAATTTTTCAATCTCTTCTATATCTGATCCTGCGACTAGCATATCATCAACATATAACAATAAGATAATATAGCTAGTACGATACCTCTTGAAGCAGCAAAAATGGTCGGCATTGCACTTCTGAAAGTTGTTCCTCTATATACAGCTGTCAAATTTCTTATACCACTGCCTAGGAACTTGCTTAAGACCATACAAACTCTTCTTCAATTTGCATACAAGATTTTTTTTCCCTTTAACTGAGAAACCTTCTGACTATTGCATATAAATTTCCTCATCAAGATCATCGTGAAGAAATTCCATCTTCACGTCCAACTGCTCAAGATGTAAACCCTCTGAGGCAACAATACTCAAAACAGATCTGATGGTTGTCAGCTTGACAACTGGTGCAAAAATATCAGTGTAGTCAATTCCTTCCTTTTGTTCAAAACCTTTGACTACTAACCGAGCTTTATACCTCTTGGATCCATCATGCTTTCTTTGATCATGTATACTCATTTGTTGTGAAGAGCTTTCTTACCATTGGGCAACATAACTAGTTCCCATGTTTTGTTGGAGTTAAGAAACTTCATCTTATCTTTCATTGCAAGCTCCCACTTGCTCGAATCTCCTGCCTAACATGCTTCAACATAGTAGGTTCTTCTCCATTTATAAGAAGTAAATGATTCACATACCTCTTATTTGGTACATGTTGCCGAGAAGATCTCCTAAGCTCTGGTGCTTTAGGAGGTGGCGGTGCAACAATTTGCTCCACAGGTTCCTCTACCTGGGGATTCTTGGTATTTTGTTGAGGATTCTTGGTGTTTCACTGACATATCATTACACCTTCTAGAACATCATCCACATCTACAAAGGTTGTTTCAGACTCTGTAGATTATGTTGTGTGTCTATCTTTATACATCACCTTTTCATCAAAAATCACATCTCTGCTTCTGATCACCTTTTTTTTTTCATCATCCCAAATGTGATACCCATATTCATCTCCACCATAACCAATGAAAGTGCATGTTCAGGATTTCGGATCCAGCTTATTCCTGACATGATCATTGATATGTACATATGCAACACAACCAAAAACTCTCAAATGTGAAAGTCTTACCTCTTTATTGCTCCATACTTCTTCTGGTAATAGTCCAATGGTACTGATGGACTCCTGTTAATCAAATAAGTTGTTGTGTTGACTGCTTCTACCCAAAACATCTTTGGCAAGTCTAACTGCATATGCATGCTTCTGGATTTTTCTGTCAACGTTCTGTTCATCTGCTCGACTACGCTGTTGTGTTGAGGCATACCTGGCATAGTTCTTTCCATTCTGATACCATGCTCATAGCAGAATTTCTTGAACTTGGTGTCAACATACTCACCACCGTTATCTATTCTCGGCTTCTTGATTTTTCAACCAGTTTCATTTTCTACCATTGCTTTCCAAATTTTAAAAGCATCAAAAACATCAAATTTATATTTCAAGAAGTAAACTCATACCTTTGTGAATGATCATCGATAAATGTTACGAAATAATGTTTCCCACTTGTGTATGAAATGGTTGTTGGTCCCCATACATCTGAATGGACTAGCTCAAGTCTCTCTTTCTTTAGGGTACTGATGTTTGTCTGGAAACTGACCCTCTTATGTTTCCCAAATATGCAATCCTCACATATGTCAATCTTCACTGACGGTAAATCACTCAACTTACCCTTTGAGTGCATCACCCTGAGTCCCTTCTCACTCAAGTGTCCGAGTCATTGATGTTATACGTTGCTATCATCATTTCCTGTAGCAACTGTAATAGATATGCATGCATTAGGAGTTACATAAAGAGTACCACTTTTCTTACCTCGTGCAATCGTCAGTGCACCCTTCGAAATCTTCTATTCATCACCAATGAAAGTTGTGTTATATCCTTTATCTACCAGTTGACCAACTAAGATCAAGTTCTTCCTTAGGTCTAGAATATACCTGACATTTCTCAGTTTCCATATTGACTCGTTCATCTTGATCTTCATCGTCCCCTTGCCAAAAATGACGCAAGGTTGATCATTGCCAAGATATATTTTACCGAAATTACCTGATGTATACTCCTCTAGACAATCTCTGCTACAAGTGGTATGGAATGAAGCTCTAGAGTCTAACATCCAAGACTCCTTTTTGCTCTCCAAAGAGCAGATCAACATATCATCATTTTCTAAAGCAACATTTGCTTCTGTCTTTGCCCTCGTCCCATATTCTTTCTTCGGACTTTCGCACTGGTTCTTGTAATGACCAGTTTTTCTATAATTCCAGCACTCAATAACTTTTATACCCTGGGAACCTGTGTCCTGAGAACCTCTAGGATTTTCGAATTTAAATCACTTGGGCCTAGATCTGCCGCGATTGTTTGATCATCCATGCTTGTTTCCTCTACCTCGACTTTCCATGTTCAAGGCTAAGCTCGAAGTGGAACCATGGTTTGACTGCATTCTAATTTCTTCCATCAAAATCATGCTAACAACCTCATCATATACAAGCTTTGATTTCCCTGCGGAGCTACTAACTGCAGTAACAACACCATTCCAACTTTCGGGCAACTGACTGAGAATCAGTAGGACACGAATCTCACTATCAAATGTAATCTCAATTGAGGTGAGTTGATCTGACGACTCGTTAAAATTATTCAAATTTCTGCTACAACTTTCACCTGCAAACATGGTCATAGTAAATAATTTTTTCATAAGATGTACCTTATTAGTGGCTGATGGCTGCTCATACATATTAGAAAGTGCATCCATCAGAGACTTGGTGGATGATATATGTTTGGTATTGAATGCCACTAACTTTGACAACATCATTCTGATATCTCCGAGAGCTTTATGATCAAGCAACTCCCACTTGTCCTTGTTCATAAATGCTGGCTTACCCTTCAATGGTAAGTGCAACTCCTTCCCAAACAAGTAATCTTCAATCTGCATTTTCCAAAAACCGAAACTATTGCCATTGAACATCTTGATTTTTGAGCTCTTTTCATTTGACATCTCAATTTTCTGATCTAGAGATAGAATTAGCTCAAATGGATAGCAAAGTTGGATCCAGAACAGTCGAAAACCTTAGAAATGGTTCCATTCGTTCAAAAAACATACCCAAAATGATTATGAAAACCCGGTCAAAGATCAGGTCAAATCTGGTCAACGATGCTGACGTGGCACTATAGGGCCCACCTATTGATGCAGCGGCTGACTCAACATTGATGCGGCGTTGACAGGATGCCGCTAACATGGACTGGTCAGGTCGGGCCGGATACAGATTTGGGTCGGGTGCGGACTGGGTCTGGAGCGGGCGTCGGGTTGGTCCGGGTCTGTAGCGAGTCGCCGGGTTGGGTCAAGGCAATCGAGCAAAGAAGACGCGTGACACGCATGGCCGGTAGGTCACCGGCGTGTGACGAGGCGAACCACTCTAGCAAAGCGCGTGTTGGCGCGTGTGCGTCTGTCTGAACTCCTTTCAAGTTCTAGCTTGCATTGTTGGCTTCGTATCAACGAGGTGAATGTGATGGTGGCCTCAAAATTTAATTTCGAGCCACTGGACAAAGCTCTAATTTCAATGAAAAACTCCAATCTAGCCTTTCTGCTCCAAACCGGTCTCTGATACCACTTGTTAGGACCCTGTGAGCAACCAAAAAAATTGATACACCAGAAATTTACGTGGTTCAGTCAAGATCGACCTACATCCATGGAGCACACCACAATTCACTTAAATCGCTGAGAAAGAAAATACAATTCTCTCAGGTCTCTCTTCCTCACACTCTCTTCTTCCTCTCTTTTCTTCTGTGTACATCCTATCTCTTAACAACTCCTTTATTTATAGGTAGCTGGTAGTCAATCACAATTAATTACAATAAATCAAAATTGAGAAGTTTAAATCAAAATTTAGAAGTTTCATTCATCTAAAATAAATGGCACAGCTTGCAAATGCTTACAAACGCGTCTCCAACTCAGCTCACGCGTCTCTCGGCTCCAGCATAGCATTTTCAAACCCCAAAGCACAATTTCCCTCTCAAAAGCCCAAGTGCACTTTGAAGCACTCAAAGATGGAGGGAAACAACCTTTGAAATTTAAGTCTTAAAATTTTGAATTCAAACTAACAACCATAAACCAACAACTACCACCAGTCTAGTCATTACCTGACACATGGAAACAACCCAAACACTTGGCAAGCCTAGATTCACCAGCCAATCAAATGCAAACAACTCAAAAATTTAATGCAAACAACTCAAAAATTTAAATTTTCAATGAATTGATCAAACGCTTGCAGGGGTCAATTGATCACTAATAGATGGTGCCAAAGAAAGAAGGGAAAAGAGGCTAGTTCACTGTCCTATGCAACATTCTTTCCTCCTTGAGTTTTACCTTAATTTTCTTATGCCCCGCTACGTTATATTATTATTTTGGATTAAAAATTACTATAGACAAAATTGAGTTCTTATTTTTTGCTATTGAAAACACAAATTTTTCAAATAATCAAAAAAGAATATTTTTTAAAGAAATATATACATGTTGCAATAAAATATTATTAAACAAAAACATACCTATTAAAAATTGAGCAAAAATATTCCTAAACCTTTTAACAGTCCTAAAAAGTTATGAAAAAAATATTAAATTTAGGTTAATAAATACGCATAAAATTAGATCAAACATATATAATGCAATTTCAAGGAAAACAATAGTTGTCTCAAGAATTAAAAAAATTAGATGGACAATACAATTGTTGTGGGGATTTTAGGCTAGGATACATTTATACACAACACGAGCTTATTATGATTCAAAACTAATTTTAAAGGATTCTTGCAATTTTCTTAAGTTTTTTTAGGTAGTTTTTATTATTTAAGCAAATTTAAGCATGCAGCTCAACTTTGATTTTTTTTTTCTTTTGTACAATAAATAGGTTGAAATTTTTTTGGTAATAGAGATTTTTAAATCAATTATTTGTTGAATGATGATTTATAGATATTTTGATTGTCACTAAACTCTTGAGATTGCTTATAAATCAGTTGAATTTTGGACCAAGAAGATAGTGATGTTGTATATTATGAGATGTCTTGATTTAAGAGAAAAGTTATGTCATGATTTGTTTTAAGGGCGAAATCCAATAATATTTCCTAAATTTTTCGAATACGACGCTCTATCCCATGAATTTTTAAGAACTATCAAAAACCCATCAAGTTTAATTTTATTGACAAAATAAATTTTCCATTAGTTGACCATAGTTAATTGTCAAATATAAATGAAAAAATAATTTTTTCCCTCATTAAAATGATCTTTTAAAATGACATTGATTTAATTAATTAAATTGGGTTAGTATAATGTCTTCAAAACTAAATAAGCAAATCGAAGACCTAACTGATTCTTGAATTGACTAGTCTAACCAGTCCAATTGCTTTAAATCAACCAATTGATATTAACATGACAAAATAAATCTCTTAATATTGCAAAACTTATTTATATATATATATATATATGAAAAATAAAAATTACTAATAAATAAAAAAATCTAGATTTTATAATGCTACAAAAAGTATTTTAGATATAAATTTATAAAAATTTAATAACTAAAAACATCATAAAACAAGTAAAAACATAGTTCAATATTTGTAAATTCAAGCAACCTATCAAACATAGTGTTAAAAAAGTATAAATTAAAATTTAAAAATTTATGTTTCATAAATTAAAATTATAAAGTTGAATGTTAATTCTTCTGTGTATAGAACATAAATGCTAGATGGATAAAGAAAATTCAAATTTATATTCATTTGTTGACTTTTGTTCAAGTCAATTCATCTATTTTTCTGATTTTATCCAAGTTGTTATATGATTGAATATGAGATCAACAAGACCTGGGAAGCAACCAATCAGCCAATTTGAGTCAATTTTTAAACTATTTATTTTTAAAAAATATATTTATTCATTTAACTTGCATGGAAATTGTATATAACTAATATTTTGAAACAATATAATTATCCATGTATTTTTCTGAATTATTCGTATTATTTATTTTTCATATATTTTAATTTTTTTTGAAATAATAACTTAATTATGTTCTCATGCTTATGGTAACTAGTTTATCCAAATCGGTATGACTAGTGAGACTAGTCAACCCGAGAACTGGACATCTGATTCACTTACAAGTTTAATTTTTAAAACATATTGTATTTAATTAAATAGTTTTCCCCAGTTAATTTATTAATTAATGTCATTTTCTTAAAATTTGTTACCACAATTGAATGAAAAGGGTAAAATTGTCATTTTTAGGATATATTTTTATTTTATTTTATTTTTTACTAACTAATGATTAGGGGAAGGTCTTTTTCATCCATAAAATTAAATCTCAAGAATTTTTGGATAGTTTTTAGAAGCTCAAGAAATGGAGTATCATATTCAAAAAACCTATATTTGAATATTAAATAATTGATGAGTTGTATTGGAATGTTGTTTTATGAAACTCAGATATTTACTTGATTCTTCAATGATGTGTGTTTGGAAAACATTAAATATAAACATATTGTATTTAACTCAATTAACATCACTATAAATTTGTTTGAGTTGGCTCTTGGAGTTGAATAAAGTAAATGATAATCTATATGCCCCAACTTATTGTCTTGCACAACCAATTCTTTGTTGAAGATTAAACTTGAAGACCGGCAGCCCACCTCCATTGAAGACCGGCAGCCCACCGTTGTGGACATTGGAGATTTGCAGGCAACCTACTCCACCTACCAGCCCACCTCTATTGAAGATTTGCACCCACCATTGTTGATTATTTGATTTCTATAATTACTATAAATAGCTGAGTTGTGTGTGAGTAAATGTGAGCAATGTGGTGTGTGAGAGAGATTAGCCAGTGAGCCGTGAGAGAGATTTTAATTCCTCTGTATTATTTTCAGATTGAAATATACTTGTTTGGTATTTATCCTCACTGAGTTTCAGTCACAGCCAGTGGCTGAGTGCTCCTCTCCACCCATCAGTGGTATCAGAGCGTCTAGGTACGCCGGAATTCACCAAACAGAGGTGAACAGAGAAGAAATTCAAGTTTCTTCCCAGTTTTGAAGTTGCTCCAAATATCAAATTGAGCCTACCATTGTGCAATTAAGCTCGAGACGATTCCAACGGTGAAAACCACGTCTCAAACAGACACCGGGATATCCCCCACGCGCCCCCACGCGCCTCCCACGTAAGCACCGTTCTTCCCACGCGCCGGCAAGACTCCGGCGCCGCGACACGCGCCTGCACGCGTCTTCCTCGCCCGATTGGCGAGATCCTACCCGCAAAGCGACCCGCGACCCGGATCTACGACCCGCGACCCGGTCAGCGACCCGCGTGCCAAACCCGCAACCCGGATCCGTGAACGAGGTCCGACCCGCCTCCGACCCGCTCCTAAGCGCCGACACGCGGCGCGCCCAGAAAGCGCCACGTGGCCTAACGGAGGGGTTAACGCCGTTTAAAGGCCGTTAAGTTAAACCGGTTAGTTCAAAAATTCACCAGAATTTTCCTATAGCCGGTTCAGTGATTTTTAGACCGGTTCTTTGCAAACCAAAACCGGTTCCTAAGGTTTTTCAATCTTCTGAATTTATTGGTGGCATTAGATTTACCGAAATCAGCCCCCATTTCTCTATTTTTTATATATTGAATTCGATGGCTAACGGTACTATCCAATCGGTCATTCCAAAATTGACCCGAGAGAATTATGACAACTGGTCGATTCAAATGAGAGCCCTTCTAGGTTCTCAGGATGTCATGGATATCGTTGAAGATGGGTACAGAGAAAGCCCATCAAAAGAAGCCGAAGCAGCTATGCCCGAAGCTCAAAGAACGACCTTGCGAGTCGATCGAAAGAAAGATTGCAAGGCAAAATCCATAATCTACCAAGGCCTTGATGAGGCCACGTTCGAAATCATTGCCTCCGCGAAGACATCTAAAGAAGTCTGGGACTCTCTCCATCGAACACACAAAGGTGCAGATAAAGTAAAAAAGATTCGTCTTCAGACATTGCGAGGTGAGTTCGAATCTCTCAAAATGAAGTCTACTGAATCCATTTCAGACTACTATACACGAGTAATGGTAGTATCAAATCAATTAAGAAGAAATGGAGAAATTCTCAATGACGAGAGAATTTGTGAAAAAATTTTGCGATCTTTAGATCCAAAATATGATTATATAGCTGTGACCCTGGAAGAAACAAAAGACTTGGAAACAATGTCTGTAGAAGAACTTGTGGGCTCACTCCAAGCCCATGAGCAAAAAGTCAATAGAAGAAGTGATGATAAAGCACTGGAGCAAGCTCTCCAAACGAAGTTGTCCCTCACTACAGATAGATACGACAAAGGGGGGACATCACAACAAGGAAGAGGACGAGACCGAGGATCTCGTGGAAGAAATTCTGGAAATTTTAATTCCAGAGAAGGTGGCAGAGACAGAAGAGGTCCCACTAGAGGAGGACGAAATCAACAGAGCTATGTCCCACAAGGCAGAGGACAAGGAAGAAGAGGAGGATATAATAATCGCTCGAATGTAGACAAAAGAAACATTCAATGCTACAATTGTCACAAGTATGGACACTATAGCAATGAATGTTGGGGGCGACAACAAGAAAAGGTTAGCGAGGAGGCCAACCTTGCCGAAACTGATCATGCAGATGGAGAGTCGTTGATGCTGATGGCACACAATTCAACTCCCCAGGACCAAAGCGTTTGGTACCTTGATTCTGGAGCCAGCAACCATATGACTGGCAGAAAGAACCTATTCTTTGAACTTGATGAGAAAGTTCAGGGGGAGATATCTTTCGGCGATAATTCTAAAATCCCAGTCCAAGGGAGAGGAGATGTTTTGATCAAACAGAAGTCTGGAGATCATGCTTACATCTCCAACGTCTACTATGTGCCAGCCATGAAGACTAATATACTTAGCCTCGGACAGCTCGTGGAGAGAGGCTATCGAATTAGCCTCAGTGATAAGCAGATGGTGATAATAGATGCTCGAGGAAAGCTTGTTACTCGAGTTCAAATGGCAAAGAATCGAATGTTTCCGCTCGCCATCCAACATGATACGCCAAGGTGTTTGAGCGCTATCATCAAAGACAAAGACTGGCTATGGCATCTAAGGTATGGGCATCTAAACTTTGAAAGTTTGAAACAATTGGGAAGCAAGAAGATGGTGAAAGGCTTACCAAATATCCATCATCCAAATGTGATATGTGAAAGCTGTATTTTGAGCAAGCAACATAGAAACAGCTTTGGAAAGCAAACCGACTGGAGATCAACTATGCCGCTCCAGCTAATACACACAGATGTGTGTGGTCCATTAAGACCATTTTCGAATGGACAGAATCGATACTTCCTCACCTTCATCGACGACTACAGCAGGAAGACCTGGGTCTACTTCTTGAAAAGGAAGTCAGAGGTATTCGATAAGTTCAAAGAGTTCAAAACTCTTGTGGAGAAACAGAGTGGCTTCCGCATCAAGTCACTCCGGTCAGACCAAGGAGGAGAGTACAAAGACGAAGCTTTCCTGGAATTCCTTAGACAACAAGGAATTCAGAAACAGTTCACACCATCATACACTCCCCAGTTGAATGGTGTAGCCGAAAGGAAGAACCGCACAATCCTCAACATGGCTAGAAGCATGTTAAAGGATAAAAATGTGCCCAAGAGTTTTTGGGCAGAAGCAGTGTTATGTGCAGTCTATCTGCTCAATAGGTGTCCGACGAAGAGTTTTGATACAAAGACACCATATGAAGCCTGGAGTATTCACAAGCCCAGTGTGAGTCATCTGAGGGTGTTTGGCTCCATAGCCTACGCCAAGATCCCAGAAGCAAGAAGGACAAAGCTGGATGATAAAGGAGAGAAGTGTATCCTTGTAGGATACGGCGATAGCACCATGGGATATCGACTCTACAATCCCATCAACAAGAAAGTCTTTCATAGCCGGGATGTCATCTTTGAAGAAAATGAATCCTGGAAATGGGACCAGGTTGAATGTTCCAAAGATGCGGAATTGACACTTGAAGTAGAAGAACCTACACAGACAAGAGAAGTGGCTATCGAGCCACAAATTCCTGAGCTGCAGACACCTCCACATGGTTCACCACAGAGGAATGAAGCTCCATCACCAATTGAGCGTGAAATCTCAGACATGAGACCTAGAGGAGCTCGAAATCTAGCCGATCTGTATGAAAATACAGAACCAATGGAAGAATATATTGCTCTAAACTGCCTGTTGCTAACTAGCGACCCAATTAGCTTTGAGAAAGCTAACGAAGAAAACAAATGGAGAAAAATGATGGATGAGAAGATACAATCCATCAAGAAGAACAAGACTTGGGAGTTGACAAATCTCCCGAAGAGCCACAAAACTATTGGTGTAAAATGGGTCTACAAGACCAAGAAGAACACTCAAAGAGAAGTCCAGAGATACAAAGCAAAACATGTCGCCAAGGGTTACAGGAAGAAAGAAGTGGAATTGATATCTTGCAGAACGTATGATCAGATTGCTGACATTTTCACAAAACCACTCAGACATGATATTTTTGCAAGACTGAAGACAATGCTCGGAATGACAAAATTAGGAGAGTCAAGTTTAAGGGGGGATGTTGAAGATTAAACTTGAAGACCGGCAGCCCACCTCCATTGAAGACCGGCAGCCCACCGTTGTGGACATTGGAGATTTGCAGGCAACCTACTCCACCTACCAGCCCACCTCTATTGAAGATTTGCACCCACCATTGTTGATTATTTGATTTCTATAATTACTATAAATAGCTGAGTTGTGTGTGAGTAAATGTGAGCAATGTGGTGTGTGAGAGAGATTAGCCAGTGAGCCGTGAGAGAGATTTTAATTCCTCTGTATTATTTTCAGATTGAAATATACTTGTTTGGTATTTATCCTCACTGAGTTTCAGTCACAGCCAGTGACTGAGTGCTCCTCTCCACCCATCATTCTTTACAAAAATAATACAACTAATATTTCCAAAATCATTATTTTAATACCAAATATAGTACACTAATCAATCATTTTTGGGTACATAGATCAACCTACTAAGGGTACTACTCTTGTAGTTAGGTTTTATTAATATATTTTTAGCATCACAATGCTTAAAGCTATTATATATTTCCCAAAGCTGGAAGCATACTCTCTCTCTTCAGATAGCATTTCCTCAATTCAATAATACTGGCCACGCTCTAACATTTCTTCCGAGCTAA
Source organism: Malania oleifera (assembly GCF_029873635.1). NCBI lineage: Eukaryota > Viridiplantae > Streptophyta > Magnoliopsida > Santalales > Ximeniaceae > Malania > Malania oleifera. The sequence goes on from NC_080419.1 coordinate 86,229,252, forward strand.
GTTGGTATTCTTATCTTCCTTTTAATTTTCTTTTTAAGATACTTTATATAGTATTCAATGCTCTAGATTAGACATACTTGATAAATGTTCTACAATAAATAATAATGGGTCCACTCTTCTGCACTTTTCTTCACTTACAAAGTTTTAATTGAACTAAAAAGCTGCACCTCCAAGGCTTCAAATCCTAATATTCAATAGAAAGTCTAAAACAAGGTATTTCTTTTATTGCTGTTAGAACTAAGAAAGCTGTATTATTCTAATTTTTGTGTATATTTAATTATATAAGGGTCATTTTTTTATAAGTGAAGGAGGCAAGCTCACAAAGGTAACTCAGTAATTATACAAATCATGGAGATTTGACGGTTAACTTAATTACCAGATATGCTAACAATAACAATTGCTATTATCCCTGCTATGATAAGTGGGTAGATGTTTGTAACTTGTTTCATTTTTTTTTTCTTTTAGATGTGTCCTTGTCATTTTATGGGTAAATGCATGTCAAGAGATCAGCTAGAGAGAAACCATCATCAATCCCAATTAAACACCAAACGACATGCAGGTGAAAATTTTTTAAAAAAAATTCGAAATGATAATTAATTGATTACTTAAACATTGAATGGGAGGGATAAAATTGGAACAGCAAATATATAGAAAATGATGAGCCGGAATCAATAAGAATGCAGAACTGAATTAGCATCATCAAAGTTGAGAGCATAACTACGTGGGTCGTACTGAAACTGCCGCCGGAGTCTTCTCTTCCGCTGATCGTGATTTCCTCCACCCCCAACAATAATGTTCCTAAGCCTCCGCAGGAACTTCCTCCACTTTGGCCCCGCCGGAAACTGCTTCAGTGCCTCCCATTGCTCCTGCTGCCGCAGACACCCACCACGACGCATCTCCACCTGCTTCTTGCTCCGCCATTCCACCCCTAGTTTTTTCCTACACCACCCACAACCCCAACGTGCCATACTTACCTTCTGTAATCTGTAGAGAGAGAGAGAGAGAGAGAGAGAGAGAGAGAGAGAGAGCATGAATGAATTCTGTGTTACTACATATGGTGGAGGAGGGAGGAGGAGGACAATGGTGGTAGCTAGCTAGCTAGCTTTTTAGTTGTGGGCAATGTCCTACACCTTTACTGCCTGCTGACTTTTTTAACTAAGTTCTTCATAATTAATGCATTCATATATTGTGTTTGTACCCGTATAATAATTAATATGAACGTTACGTAATTGAAGATTTAAATTTTCAACAATAATTTCTGTGTTGTTTCCTTTTCATTAATTAAAAAGGTAGGTTTGTTAATTTTTCCTGTGGATTCCAAAAGCTGAGAGATGCAGCAGCATGCAGCTAACATGGCAGCTCTGACTTTGATCATTATCTTTTGTACCTAGCTAGCTACGACAGTTACAAGTCAAATTCATTAACAGATGAGTTCGTCTTTAATTAATTAGCATTATTCCCATATTTGAGTTGCTGTTTCGGTATTAACACTCTCTGGCGCCATGAGGACACCGCCCCCTGTGTTTTTCAGATTCATTGGCTTTCAGCTTTTCCAAGGTAAGGGTTTGAGAAAGCATTCCAGTAAGACACAGTTGTTAACGGCCATATGGGCTCCCTGTCTAAATAGTATTAATGGTCTTAAATTTTCATGAAATTATCAAAATTTTCGACAAAATTCTCGATTTTTGTCACCCTCGAAATCAAAATGACAGTCGATTTCTATCTTACATAATTTCCGTTGAAATCTCAATGAATTATCCATAATTTATCAAAATCTCAAAATTTTATCGAAATTTTAATTATACAATGAAATTTCGTCTGAATTCAAATGAGAAATTTATGAATGAAGTGAAATTTTTTATCTTAATTTATTTTATCAAAACAAAAAATTATTACAAGTGTTTTTAAAATTATATGAAAAAATAAACTTAAAATAACAATGTATTTAATCATTCATATCTAAATTATCATTATTTATATAATAAATAATATTTAAATGATTTATAAATTTCATTTATATTAACTGAATATATTTAATATATATTATCTTACAAATATATTTGATACACACCATTTTACAACTTAACCACCTTATACAAAACATAGATATATTTAATTTGTAATATATTAGTCTTAAAACTTATATTATTATGTTTGTTAACTATTTTTAAAGTTTTGCAAAGAATGTATGTTTTACTAATAATTTTCGTTATTTTTTAAATTAAAATCGAAATTGACATCAAAATTGAAATTTTCGCCGAAATCTCCGAATTTTTAGAGCTTCGAAATTTGGGTAAAAATCGAAATTTAAGACGTTGATAGTATTAGGTCAGTCAGTTGTATTCTGTCGAAATGTATTTTGGGACAAGAGTGATGTCCGCGGTGTGGTCCGTCGTGCGCCGCTTCGACAAGCCCCAGACGTCCAAGCACTTCCTGAAGAGCTGCCTGGTCATCCTCGGGGACGGCGACGTGGGCACGCTCCGGGAGGTGCGCGTGGTTTCAGGGCTGCCGGCGGCGACGAGCACGGAACGGCTGGAGATCCTGGACGACGAGCGGCACGTGATGAGCTTCAGCGTCGTAGGCGGGGACCACCGGCTGTCGAACTACCGGTCTGTGACGACGCTACACCCTTCTTCGCCAGCGCGGAACGGGACGGTGGTGGTAGAGTCGTACTTGGTGGATGTGCCAGCTGGAAACACGAAGGAGGAGACTTGCGTGTTCGTGGATACGATCGTGCGGTGCAACTTGCTGTCGCTGGCTCGGATCGCTGAGAACTTGGCCAAGACCAACCACAAATTGTCGTGATTTAATTTCTCCATTAAATTCAGGTCGGGCTGAATCGTTTTGTGATTAATTTTGTGATGTGGGTCAGATCAGATCGGCGGTAGCTAATCATCTCAAATCTATAGAATCAGAAAATTATATGGCATCATCTTCAGATCGATGATCGAGCCCTTCATATTCAGGCTGCTACGGTGGTTGAAGGTGAATTGAATCAACAGTAGTATGATAAAATATATATGCGTATATATATAGAAAAAAAAATGGGGCTTTTGTTTTGTTTTTTGTTCTTTCTTTTTACTTTGTTTTTGTTTGTATGAAATTATGAATACATGTTCTTAATTGGTTCCTCAGAGTGCCTTCCGAAATTGAATGATATGTTTTAATTCGAGTTATGCTCTGCCAGCCTCCACATCCTTAATTTGTTTTTGTTTTAATAATTGACCTCATAATTGAAGCTCCACCTTAATGAACTTGTGTAATTTTTTCTTTTTGGAAAATTCGAAAGCAAAGCCGCACACATAGCAGCCCGATCCAAGTTTATTAATAACGCTAACTTATAAATGAGGAATTACATTCTTGCTAGTTATCAATTATTATCGTGAACGATGTATAATTTATTGTTAAAACTATATATACATTATTGGTACACAACCTAATAACTTAAATTTTTAGGTAAAGTGGTAATCTAACATGGTATCGAGCTGGTAATCAAGAGGTTTTAGGTTCTAGTCTTGTTGCCCGTAATTTAAAAAAATGTATTACATTCCTTATTATAAGTGTTATTTATTATGTATTTATCTCTCTACGTGCAGGTCTTCTAGCACAAGCATTAATTAATTATATATGTATATATACCGTAGAATGAAAAATTAATTAATTAATTTATTTATTAAAGTCCACAATGTGCACTAGCAAAATCACAGCCACGCTCCACAGAACTTGGGAAGTGGTTTCACTAATGCAATTGAATTGAAGTAGAGAAGAGGATGGACCGATGTCTATGTGTGTGTGTGTGTGTGTGTGTGTGTACCTTGATCATGACAGATAAAACACATGTAGAAGGCATTTGTAGTAGTGGCGGTCATGATAATCATATGCTGCAATACTCTTTAACACTACTTAATTGTTTATCTATCTTTTAATTAATACAAAGCTATTGAACAAATTGAAATGGATTATGAAAATCTTAATAATAAGTTTTTGAGCTTATTGTTGATTATTATATTGCAACAAGAACATAAGAATGACATTATTGGCCACAATAAAAGGATGAATTGTACAAGGCTTCAAAAGAATTAAATTCAAGGAATTATATGCTTCAACAAACAATTTGGAAAGAAATTTGAAGATTGGTAAATCCATATGCAAAAGAAAATGAGCTTATTGCATAATAAAAAAGTATTTTTTTTTTTTTAAGGAACAAGAATAAATGGTTGAGGAAAGCAGGTACGTCAAAAACACTAAAGTACAGTTGACTAGCATGTTACCCTCAGTCAACTAGTTGCTCTCTAACTTGCTAAAATTCTCAGGTTCAGTAAAGTCAGGCAACTGACTCTCTGAGGTCTAGTCGATTGAAGTTCTCCTCTTTGGAGAAAAATTTGAATAAATAAAATGTCAGGCGATTGTCCCTCTATTTCAGTCGACTGACTGACAGTAGTTTATATACTAAACTGTGACCTGATATTTTCTACTCGTTTGATGTTTCTCATACTATTTTGGATTCTTGATTATCATTTTAAGCATGATGAATAGTCACTTAATTGTTTTATGCTAATTGTATATACTTATTGATGACCTTCTCTTTTGATTGATGCAATGTAATAAGGGGGAGATGTGTTGAGCAAAAACATAATAAATGAGCATGGATATTTAATTCATACCATCTGACATATGACTCTGAGCATGAATCTTTGAAATATGACTAAAGCATGCAAGCATGAGTATGAGCATACAAATCTGATGGAACTGCAGATACAAGAATATTTTCGTAAACTAAATGTTAATATGGGTTGTAATATTTGCCCCTACTATTCCATGTTGTCTAGCTCAATTATTTCTCTTGACCATCTTAGTTCACATGCTTATTTTGGATTATGTTATATATCTGTTGTGTGACGACCTGCTTAATTTCCACATTTTTTTAATATAATATAATAAAATTAATATCCAAATCCCAGCTCAACATATCATAATCCACCTGGACCCGTGGGTACCAGGGATACATCATAAAACAAAACGGAAGCCTAAACAACAGGGAACATACAATCATATACATCTCATTATACCATGCATCACAATACCAAAGTTACTACAATCAATGTATACATATATACACAACACTCAACCCAAAAAGAAGTCTTAAGGTCATTTCCACAAAATACATCTGACCCTATCAAAATACTTACCCTTCTGGAAGGGCAGATCTACCGTACTAGATCAGTAGGGCTTTACTGCTCTCCTATTAGGGGCTCCTAAAACGTTTATAAAATTTAGGGGTGAGATACCTCTTAGTAAGGGAAATAAACTAATACCAGTGTGTGACAACATGAGTATTCCGTGTTATACATACATCATACAGAACATATTCAGTAACTATTTTGTCAAATCTAGGAAAACATATATATCATCAAAACATGGCAGAACATACTGCATTTCCATAAACATATTCCATCTTATATAATAACAATAATACAAAAACATTCCTAGTAGGTTAGCTAGTTGTTATCATGTATTACCCCCACATGACTGGGTCGTGTGGCCCGAAGGCAGGACCTGACAATGGTTGGCCAACCATTGTCAAGTCAAAAGTACAGTCTGTAAGTCTGATGGGTCTGCCAGACCGGGTCCGTACACCAAGGCGCTCACACACTTCTTAAAAACCACATCGACCATCCAATCTCACACCACTTCGTACAGCAGCGTTAACACAAATATCATGATCATGAAGACCATGGACACATAGCAACGGTATCGTGCAAGTGCTAGCCTAGACCAAGTCAACCAGGTTCTGATATCATATAACATATACTGAAACTATAATACATGGATATTTCATATCATTAATTATCAAATCAATCATGTCATTTTGCATATATACGTATATCATGAAAATTATCGGCCCGTACGCCAGTATTACACATTTTATCATAGCTCGGCCCATACGCCGGCAATTCATAGCACAGCTCGTACGCTGGCAAATCACATCCGTAGCTCAGCCCGTACACCGGCAAATCATATCATAGCATAGCCCGTACGCTGAAAAATCACATCCATAGCACGGCTCGTACACCGGCAAAATATATCCATAACTTAGCCCATACGCTGGCAAATCACACACATAGCACGGCCCATACTCCGGCAAAACATATATAAAAATCTTGCCCCGTATGCCAATTTTCCATTATAAAAATCTGTATCATAATTACATTTCTAGAAAACAGTATTTCATAACAATTTCTACTCATGCCACACTAAACAGGTTTTTCATATATTCAACATATCATCATTTTCAACAGTGTTTTCTTAAATATAAATCATATATATAAACATATTTACTTTCCTGAAATCAAATGCTATATATACATACATTTCCAGGGTTCCCAACTCAACACCCTAGAAATAACATTCCCCAGAACTAAAGTTTAGTATTTCTACACGTATAACACTTTCTACAACTATCAAAAATCCAAATATTGAGTAGAAAGTCTTACACTGAATTTGGGATGGTTTCCACTTCAGCCCCACCGACGATTCGCTCCGACAGACTTGCAGAGAACTTTCTTAGGAACGTCGTGGTGGCTTCAGATCGTCGAATCGGCAGAAATCCGGCCCGAAATCGAAGAAAGAAGGAGGAAGGACCGAAGGGTAAGAGAGAGAAAAGCTCTGCACAGAAAATTTGGTCCAAAAAAGAACTTTAGGCCTATTTAAACTATGGCCTTCGTCGATGAACTCTCCCCTTCGTCGACGAAATTCAAAAATCCCGAAGTCATCCCCTCTGTATTTCCTTGTCGACAAGCCACGTCACCTCGTCGACGAGTCCTGTAGAAAGTTCATCGACAAACTCTAACCCTTATCAACAAGCTCCTATTATACCCTCGTCGACGAGTCCCCTGTATTCGTCGACGATGAGCTAAAAATTTCCTCGAGATTTATCCTTTCCAAAATGCAATGTCGTCAACGAATGCTGTCGACTGCCTCCTTCTGTTTTCAGTTTCCATTTCCCTTTCTTTTTATTATTTAAATGTCATTATTCTTCGGGTCGTTATATTCTCCCCTCCTTATAAAATTTCGTCCTCGAAATTTACTATTCATGTAACTTGTCATCCCTTAACAAGAAAAAGGTCTACTTATTTTATTACTTACCCTCACTTATGGCGAAGGAATACCATGGTTACATTTCAAGTCTTGGGAGATTACACATACAAAAGAAAAATTCTCCCAAAACTAAAATGCTACACTAATTAAACCATTACATGTACCTGTAAAAGAAATATTACTTAACTACTTAAGTTTCTTGAAATAGTTGTGGGTACTTCTGCTTCATCTGCTCCTCGGACTCCCAAGAAGCCTCTTCAACGGTATAATTCCTCCACCACACTTTCACCTGAGGAATCTTCTTGTTACGTAACTCCTGTACTTTCTTATCCAGAATCTGTACTAGTACCTCCTTATACACCAGTGAATCACTAAGTTCCAATTCATCATAACTAATGATATGAGAAGGATCTAGGACGTATTTCCTCAACATAGTAATATGGAATACGTCGTGGATCCTGGACAATGCAGGTGGTAAAGCTAGCCTGTAGGCTACCGACCCCACTTTATTTAGAATCTCAAATGGACTGATAAACCTAGGACTAAGTTTACCTTTCTTCCCAAATCGCATAACCCCTTTCATCAGAGCTATCTTCAAAAACACATGATTACCCACATCAAATTCCAAATTCCTGCGGTGATTATCAGCATAACTTTTCTGTTGGCTCTGAGCTGCACTAATCCTTTCCTTGATAAGCCAAACATTATCACGCACTTGCTGCACAAGCTCTGGCCCCACTACTCGCCGCTCATCCACTTCATCCCAAAATAAAGGAGAACGATATCTCCTACCATACAGTGCTTCAAATGGTGTCATGCCAATACTGGACTAATAACTATTATTATACGAAAACTCTACTAATGGCATGAATTGAGTCCAACTACCCCCAAAATCCAATATGCACGCATGAAGCATATCCTCTAATGTTTGTATTGTCCTCTCAGTCTGGCCATCTGACTGAGGATGGAATGTTGTGCTAAATGACAAATGAGACCCTAGTGCTTCCTGTAGATTCTTCCAAAAACGTAACGTAAAATGCGGGTCTCGATCTGACACAATTGATATTGGCACCCCATAAGAACGAACTATCTCCTGGATGTAAATCTCTGCTAAACGATTGAGGGAGTAGCTGATCTTGATAGATATAAAGTGGGCGGTCTTAGTCAAATGGTCAACAATCACCCAGATGGCATTCTGGCCATATAATGTCGTTGGCAGTCCTGACACGAAGTCCATAGATATATGATCCCACTTCCACTCTAGGATAAATAACAACTGCAACTGCCCTGCCAGCCTCTGGTGCTCAACCTTTACGTACTGGCACATCAAACACTAGGCTACATATTCAGCGATCTCTCTCTTCTTGCCACTCCACCAGTACAACTCTCGCAGATCTCTGTACATCTTTGTACTACCGGGATGAACTGTATACAAAGATCTATGAGCCTCCTTTAAAATAGTCTTCCTGATCTCAATATCGATAAGAACACATAATCTGAAATGGAACCGCAAAGTTCCATCATCTGTAATACTGAATTCCTCCCCCTGACCACTCTATACTCTATCCATCACCTCTGCTAATTCTAGGTCTTCCTTCTGGGTGGCTTTAATTCTTTCTTACAGAGTAGGCTGGCAATACACACTAGAGGATCGCTCTCTACCAACTCTATACCGAGTCTCTCCAGATCCATCATGATCGGATACTGGATCTCCATAGCTGCCAACACTGGTTCCCTGGATTTCCTGCTCAACGCATCAGTTACCACGTTTGCTTTCCCTGTGTGATAACTGATGGTACAATCAAAATCCTTAATCAGCTCCAACCACCTTATTTGCCTCATATTCAGTCCCTTCTGCGTGAAGAAATACTTTAAGCTCTTGTGGTCAGATAAAATCTCACATTGCTCGTCGTACAGGTAATGCCTCCAAATTTTCAATGCATGTACCACTGTAGCCAACTCAAGATCGTGGGTAGGGTAGTTCTTTTCATATTCTTTCAACTGCGTAGACGCATACGCCACTACCCTATCATGCTACATCAATACACAGTCAAGTCCCTTCAAGGACGCATCACTGTAAATGACATACCCCTTACCCCCTGATGGGATAACCAATACTGGTGCTGTGGCTAATCTTTGCTTTAGTTCTTGAAAACTCTGCTCACAGCTGCCATCCCACTCAAATATGACATTCTTCCTCGTCAATCGTGTCAAAAGTCCTAACAAAGCTGAGAATCCCTTAACGAAACGACGGTAATAGCCAGCTAGCCCCAAGAAACTCGTAATCTCCTGGACATTTCTCGGTCTAGCCCAATTCACTACCACCTCAATCTTGCTAGGATCTACAGAAATACCGTCTTTGGATACAACATGCCCCAAGAACACGACCTTCTCAAGCCAGAATTCACATTTACTATACTTGGCGTACAACTTCTTTTCCCGAAGTGTCTGCAAAACCTGCCTCAAGTGCATCTCATGCTCCTCATAGCTCCTCGAATAGACCAGTACATCATCAAGGTATTGGTGGAAGACTCTATTTGTAACAACCTGAATAAAAATGGAATTTATAAAATAAAGAGGGAGGAAAACTGGAACCAGGAACGGAAGGAAAGCTGCCAAGCTTAGTCGACGAACACAGGGTTTCGTTGATGAACACAGGGTTTCGTCGATGAAGGCTTTAAGGATTTCATCGACGAACACAGGGCTTCGTCGACGGGAAAATACCGAGAGGGGGGTTTTGAGCCAACTAAATTTTGTCGACAAAATTTGTAAAGGACTCGTGGATGAATGACGTGGCTCGTTGATGAATTCTCAACTCTATAAATATGAAAAATCAGAGTTTATCTTCATTATTGAGCAAGCTTCACTCCTCTCTCTCCTCCCTTTGGTTTTCTCTCTCTTTCTCATCATTTTTGGGCCAAATATACGTCGGATCGACAATCCGAAGTCACCACGATGCTCCTAGCGAAGTTCTCTACGAGTTTGCTGGAGCGGATTGTTGGGAAAATGAAGTTGGAAATCATCCCTGAATTGAGGTAAGGCTTTTTAAGCCATATTTGGTCTTGCGATAGTTATAGGAAATGTTGTACGCATGGAAATACTAAAGTTTAATACTAGGAATTTTCAGTTTCAGGGTATTAGTCAGAAAATCCTACGGGAGTTAGACTAGATTGTTTTAGGGGCTTTCTCAGTAGCCAGGTAAGGGAATAAACTAAAACAGTTATTTTCCATATAAATCATTATTAATTATGAGTAAATTTATTTTCAAAGAAGCATATGCTATACTATTTATTATAAATGAAATGTACGATTGGGAAAATAGTGCTATGATGATAAGATGTATATGTATGTATGAGATGCCAGAAAACCACGAGTTTCGAATATAAAGTACGACTTTAAACAACACATGTATGGCATGAATATTAATTTATGTGAAATGTAATATGATAAGAACGATTTTATGAGCAAAGCATGTTTTTCATGTACTATGAAAAGATGAGTTATGTTGTGATGATTTTGACGAATATATGATAAATGATTTATTTTCAGAATGTATATACCTGATATGATTTTGGCGCGAGGCCATATTTATGTTATCGGCACGAGGCCGTATTTATGTTTTGGCACAAGGCTATATTTATGATTTCGGCGCGAGGTCGTATTTATGAAAATGATTGGCATGAGGCTGCTATTATATCATGTATTATATGTTATTAGAACCCAAATGTTAGTTTAGTTCAGTTCTAGGAGCTCAGTATCGTAGCTATATGTAGATCAGATATCTACGTTCAGATTAGTGCTAACCATCCCACGAGGGGATGGGAGATGGATAGTCGATGGCTTTCAGTAGAGTGTGGACGTCCACCTGGCAGTCCAAACCAAGGTGTGGTGGGCCCATCGTACTTACAAACATATTTGATTCGGCAGTGGTCGGCCAGCCATTATCGGGTCCCGCTTTCGGGCTGCACAACCCGTTATAGGGGGTAATACATGACACCAACTAGCTATTCATCCTGGGTGTATTTTTAGTATTATTAGTATAACAGATGTTAACATGCGATACGATTTACCAGCTATTATGAAATCATATGATTATTCAGTATGTTATGTTAAATGTCTACAGATATATGAAATATACTATATATGTATAATTACATTAAATATTCATGTTGCCACACAGCTATATTTAGTTTATTTTCCCTTATTGAGAAGTGTCTCACCCCCGAACTTAATATATTTTTCAAGGAACCCAGAGGGACCGGCGGGTCAAGACTGCCGTTGAGTTAGGGATATTACCCTGATAGGAGGGTAAGATTTTGTACTAGGGTCAGAATTATTTTGTGTCTGATCCTAGAGTTATCTTGATGTTTATGAGAATGTATATGAACACAGTTATATGATGTTGTAGTAAACTCTAGTATTATGCTTGATGGATGAATGATTTTAATTTTATGATTGCTACTGCTTAGGTTTCCGCTATGATCGACAGGTGTCCCTATTACCCACGGGTTCGAGTTGACTTTTCCATTATTATGTTACATTTTATGTTAATAAAATTGAGGTTGCTACACTATTCATCAAGTCCATAAATACCGTAGGAGCATTCGTCAAACCAAATGGCATAAAAAGAAACTCGTAATGCCCGTACCTGGTCCTGAAGGCCATCTTCGAGACGTCTTCTACTTTCACTTTTACCTGATGGTAGTCGGATTTGAGGTCAATCTTCGAATACACCTGTGTACCCTGGAGCTGGTCAAACAAATCATCGATACGGGGTAGAGGATACTTGTTCTTGATTGTCACTTTATTAATCTCCCTATAGTCTATACACATTCTCATAGTCCCGTCTTTCTTCTTCACAAATAAAACTGGAGCTCCCCACGGAGATACATTGGGTCATATGAAGCCCTTATCAAGCAGATCTTGCAACTAATTCTTCAATTCTGCCAACTCTACGGGCGCCATTCGGTACAGTACTTTAGAAATCGGCGATGTACCTGGAAGTAGATCAATAGGGAAATCTACCTTACGATCGGGTGGCAAGCTTGGTAACTCATCTGGGAAAACATCTGTAAACTCCTTTACTACAGGCTTGCTAGCAAGCTTCAATTCATTCTCTGACATCTCCTTCACCACAGCCACAAACCCCTGACAACCACTCAGCAGTAGTCTTCTAGCCTGAATAGCTAAAACTAGCTGAGGCGAGGATTGCACTCGCGACCCTACAAACTTGAATTGTGCTTCCCCCGGAGATTTGAATATCACTTCTTGTGCTCGGCAATCTATGTTGGCAAAATTAGCTGCTAGCTAATCCATGCCAAAAATAACATCAAACTCGTGCATGTCCAGCACTATCAAATCAGCAGACAAAGTCTTTCCTTGAATATCAACTGGACAACCTCGGAGCACCCTACCACACCTCACTGCTGACCTAGTCGGTGTAGATACCAACAATTCAACATCTAATGATTGTGTTTCAGCCCCACATAATTTAACACACCCTGAAGACATAAACGAGTGTGTAGCTCTTGAATCAAACAATGCAATAACTTTAAAAGAAAGCATAATAACCATACCTATAACCACATCACCTGCTGTCTCAGCCTCACCCGGCGTCAGAGTGAACACCCTGGCTGGAGCCGTATTTCTTTGTTGGTCCCCAGGTGGCACCTGATAACCTCCTTGGTATGGTCTAGGAGCTGGAACTACATCTAGTGGGGTAGGGCAGTCTCGCACCATGTGCCCTGATCTACCACAACGATAGCACACCACACCACCAGCTCGACACTCTCCCTAGTGTCTCCTACCACAAGTCTGACAGACTTAAGGGCCCTGCCCTGCCTGCACCTCGCGTCCTCCCATCTCTTGCCTCCGCCCTCTACCATGATTTCCTCTCCTCCACTGACCCGGCTTATGACCCTGCTGGTAGCCCATAGATGTAGATCTCTTCCTCTGTCCCTACTCCTCTGCATCGAGACGCTCACCAATCTCTACCAAGGTTGCCCTAACGACTAATTCAACAAAATCCTAGATCCGCAACACCACCACCTACTTGAATATACTCCGTCTCAAACCTCTCTCAAACTGCCTCGCCTTCTTTACTTCATCAGGAACAATGTACAGGGCGAAACGAGAGAGCTCGATGAAACGCACCGCATACTACTGGACGGATAGTTGTCCCTACTTCAAACTCAAGAACTCTTCTACCTTAACCTCCCTGACAGTAGCTGAAAAATACCTATCAAAGAACAATTCTTTAAACCGGTCCCATGTCATAGCTATCGGAGTCACCCTCTGCCGCTCAATAGTCTCACCGCAGTCCACCACCTCTCGGCCTCTCCCATCAATCTATAGGTGGCGAAGAGGACCCTCTGTTCCTTAGTACACTGCAACACGGCTCGATCTCCTGCATCCAGTTCTCAGTGGCTGCAGGATCAACTCCACCTGAGAATACCAGAGGATCCATCTTTGTAAACTTCTCAATAGTGCACCCATGACCTGCAGATGGACCACTCTGCTCCCTCGAGCTCCTAACGATCTCAGTCATAACCTGCTGAGCCACGTTACGTAATACCACGTCAAAGTCGGTCCCAGCTGCACCTGTTGGTCCTGCTCCATCACTGCCACTCGCATGGGCACTACTTCCTCCTGGATCCATCCTAAAAACAACAAGCACAACTTAGAAATTATATCCTTATAATTTACCCACCTATCCTCACCACTTATTTCAACATTTCTAACTTATTTCTAATCCCCAGTTCTACATTCTAGGAACACAACCCGACAATAGCTTACTATGGTTTTCCTGAAATCGTCACCCTAGGAAAAATACAAAAACTATCTCGGAAGTCCTGCCTCTAGACTGTAGAACAAAACCTCAAATCATTTCTTAAACTCTAGTATTGTTTTCGCTGCATTCTAAAGTCTACAGAACCTAACAACCTAGGTTCTGATACCAAACTGTGATGACCTGTTTAATTTTCACATTTTTTTAATATAATATAATAAAATCAATATCACAAATCCCAACTCAGTAGATCATAATTTACCTGGACCCGTGGGTACCAGGGATACATCGTAACACAAAACGTAAGCCTAAGCAGCAGGGAACATACAATTATATACATCTCATTACCATACATCACAATACTAGAGTTACTACAATCACTATATACATATATACACAATACTCAACCCAAAAAAAAGTCGTAGGGTCATTTCCACAAAATACATCTGACCCTATCAAAATACTTACCCTTCTGGAAGGGCAGATCTACCGTACTAGATCAGCGGGGCTTTACCCGCTCTCCTACTAGGGGCTCCTGAAACGTTTATAAAATTTAAGGGTGAGACACCTCTCAGTAAGGGAAATAAACTAATATCAGTGTGTGGCAACATGAGTATTCCGTGTTATACATATATCATACAGAACATATTCAGTAACTGTTTTGTCAAATATGAGAAAACATATATATCATCAAAACATGACAGAACATACTGCATTTTCATTAACATATTTCATCTCATATAATAATAATAATCAAAAACATTCCTGGTAGGTTCACTGGCTGTTGTCATGTATTACCCTCACATGACTGGGTTGTGTAGCCCGAAGGCGGGACCTGACAATGGTTGACCGACCACTATTAAGTCAAAAGTACAGTCTGTAAGTCTTATGGGTCTGCTAGACCTGGTCCATACACCAGGGGTGCTCACACACTTCTTAAAAACCACTTGACCATCCAATCTCACACCACTCCGTACAACGGCGTTAACACAGATATCATAATCATGAAGACCATGGACACATAACAACGATACCGTGCAAGTGCTAGCCTAGACCAAGCCAACCAAGTTCTGATATCATATAACATATACTGAAACTATGATACATGAATATTTCATATCATTAATTATCAAATCAATCATGTCATTTTACATATATACGTATATCATGAAAATCATCGGCCCATACGCCGACAATTCATAGCACAGCCCGTACGCTGGCAAATCACATCCGTAGCTCAGCCCGTATGCCGGCAAATCATATCATAGCACAACCCATACGCTGGCAAATCACATCCATAGCATGACCCGTACACTGACAAAATATATCCATAGCTCAGCCCGTACGCTGGCAAATCACACACATAGCACGACCCGTATACCGGCAAAACATATATAAAAATCTCACCCCGTATGCCGGTTTTCCATTATAAAAATCTGTATCATAATTACATTTCCAGAAAACAGTATTTCATAACAATTTCTACTTATGTCACACTGAGCAGGTTTTTCATATATTCAACATATCATTATTTTCAACAGTTTTTTCTCAAATATAAATCATATATATGAACATATTTACTTTCCTGAAATCAAATGCTATATATACATACATTTTCTCAAAAAGAACTAGCTTAGTTTACCCCCTTACCTGATCCTGAAAAGCCCCTAAGAAAATTTGTCCCGCACCCGCAAGGTTCCCAACTCAACACCCTGGAAATAACATTCACCAGAACTAAAGTTTAGTATTTCTACCCATATAACACTTTCTATAACTATCAAAAATCCAAATATTGAGTAGAAAGCCTTACCCTGGATTTGGGATGGTTTCCACTTCAGCTCCATCGACGATCCGCTCCGGCAGACTTGCAAAGAACTTTTCCAAGAGCATTGTGGTGGCTTCAGATCGTCGAATCGGCATAAATCTGACACGAATCGAAGAGAGAAGAAGGAGGGACCGAAGGGTAAGATAGAGAAAAGCTCTGCGCAGAAAATTTCGTCCAAAAATGAACTTTAGGCCTATTTAAACTGTGGCCTTCATCGACGAGCCACGTCACCCCGTCGACGAGGTCAATAGAAAATTCATCGACGAACTCTCCCCTTCGTCGACGAAATTCAGAAACCCCAAAGTCATCCCCTTGGTATTTCTTCGTCGACGAGCCATGTCACCTCGTCGACGAGTCGTGTAGAAAGTTCATCGACGAACTCCAACCCTCATCGACGAGCTCCTGTTATACCCTCATTGACGAGGAGCTGAAAATTTCCTCGGGATTTATCCTTTCCAAAATGCAATGTCGTCGTGTTCATCGACGAAGTCAACTGCCTCTTTCTATTTCCGGTTTCCATTTCCCTTTCTTTTTATTATTTAAATGTCATTATTCTTCGGGTCATTACATGTTGCATGCTGAATAATGGATGACCATCTTTTGATTGAAATATATGCTGGCTTATGGACCTTGTTATTGTGATCTAAATGCGATTTTTTTTTTTTTTTTTGCTCCGTAGTACTTTTGCATAATATTTTTTTCGGTTGATCTTTTTTATATTAAAAGGGGGGAAATTTTAGCAAATTTGAATGTGAGCAAATTGAACATGAGCATGGCATAATAAATTTAAAAGTATGATTGATAATGATGATAACTTCACATGATATTTACACTCATACTATACATGGATACATAGTTTGTCCTTCAAGAATGAAATTATGAATTAATTGAATATGAAATACATTTCATTTAGAGGGAGTTCTACTTGTTAAGTAATGATATCATGATTACTGGAAATTATTGAAAATTCTAATATACAATCTTTTGTATTTTCTCATGTTATTTTGGGACTTATTGTCTATCTTTTTATGCATAATGAATGCAAACTTTCTATTTTTTTTTTTTTTACTAGATTTATACTTTTGCCTATGGTTGTTCATTGTCTTAGTATTTATATGTTTTTCATATCTTACTATTTTTGATTGATGTTAAAAGGGGGAGAATTTTTGGGCAAAAATCGAGCATGACACTGCATACCTAAGGATACATATTGACTCAACTATGAAATGAAATATACAAGCATGATATTGAAATTGATCGTGAATTCTGATTTGCTTATTGAAAATGATCGTGATATTGCAAATATTGTAAAGGGGGCCTTATTAAGGCTTACTCATTTTTGTTCCTTATTTTTCATCATCAAAAAGGGAGAGATTGTTGACCTCACAAGGTTTAAAATCTTGTTTTGATGATAACAAAGCAAAAGAACTTAACATATTTGGTTAAGTGATGATTCAGGACTCAAGTGTTCAAGAACAAGTGCTTAACAAAAACTTTTGAAAGCTCGAACTCAAAGATACAAGATCTTATGAAGCTAAAGACTATTGAAACTTAAAGTCAAGTCAAACATGAAGGAAGTCAAAGCAAATACGTGAAGATACTGAGAGCAAAGCAAATACATGAAGATTTAGCGCTTAGAAAGTTATAGTCTTTTAAGAAGTCTCATGTAAGTACATCAAACGATTTCAATATGGATGCATGAAACTTTTAGGTTAATTACTTGGACCTAGATACCTTTTAAAATACTTGAAAAATATTTTTATAAGGTCAAAAGTTATTTCAAAATGGTTCAAATTATTTTTGGAATAAAAAGTACCAAAACAGGATTCTCCAAATTCACTTATTTTTTTTCTATATCTGCATTGATGTGCGATTTTCTATATCAACAGTTTCCTATCTTGAAAAATATTCAACATGAAAGTTGTAGGATTTTTCCGTATCTTTCTTTTGATACCAAGATTGTTTTATTTGGAGTTTTATAGTGAAAGTTATACCCAAAATACTGAAGGGTGGTTGAAGTTGACAGCAAGACAGACGACTAACATTTTATGAGCTTTTTATGAAAGCAGATAGAACCGAGTCAGACGACTGACCCCATACTGTGTGTCAAAAATACACTGAAATTTAAAAGGCACGGGCAACTGACCTTCAGGATCAGGCGACTGACCTTTGTGATTTTAAATTTATAACAGCAAGGGAAACTTTCCAAATTTTATTTCTTGGGCTCCAAACTTTGTGAAAACTTGGAAAATACTTCAAGCAACTTGGGCAATATGAAAAATCACTTTTTAACTCTATAAATACATGATTAACCTAAGAATTAAAATACTAACAATCAGCAATCAAACTATATACTCTCTACTTCTCAAAGCTATTGTGCTAATACTCTTGCTTATCAACTTGCTGTGATTTTTCTAAAAAAACCTCACGATTCTTTGCACGTTTTATTAAGTCATTAAATCCAAGAAAGAATCCCGGTGATAAATTACTTGAGCTTCATATTTCTATATTGTTATTTGATTGAAGTATATTGGTTTTAACTTGTACTAATTTGCTTTTGTTGAGAGTATTACTTGTACACAAGGCTCTTGTTTCTCTTGTTATTTTTTACGGTTTAGGATTGTTGAATCGATGGACTACCAAGCGTGGGATATCACTTAGAGAGTAAGACTTCATCCTACTTGAAGGAGTATGTAAATATTTTGCTCCACCCGGTTAAGGGAGCAATATAGTAAAATCCTTAGGCGGTGTGTCTAAGGCGAGGACGTAGGCGGGAATAGCCGAATCTCATAAAATATTCATGTCTTTCTCTTCCCTACTCTATTTAATTTTTTGCATGTATAAATTACGTGGATGTCTACTTAATTGTTGGAAATTAAATAGTTATTGGGAATTACGAAAACCTTGGTTAAAGGAAGTAAATTGATTGCGAAAACCTTGATTAAAGGGAGTATGTTGATAAATATCAAAGTTCATTAACATACTTAAACTCAAGTAACTTGTTTGATATCAAAATCTGAATTTTGGAAGCTTGCTGAAATTTTTATTTTATTGTGAAATCAAGCTTACCTTATTGATTAGATTGATATATTGAAAAGTTGAATTCTAAATATTGAAATTTTGACCTTTTATCATTATTCATTAATTAATACTAAATCTTGGATTGAGTGTTGGTCATTGCAAATCAACTATACTTGTGAAGTTGTTGATAAATTTAATTATGTTGTTAATTGAAGAGTGTGATTGTAATTAATATAATTTGAAAAGGGTTATACTAGATAAAAGTTTCCAAAGAAACTTTAAAAACCTAATTGACCCCCCCCCCTCTTGGGTGTACACCTTATTTCTCATTGTTTAATTGCAAAAATAATGACGATTAGTGCTAAAAAATATAAACCAACCCAAAAGTCTTGGTCAATTGAGCAATGGTGCTTGATCGGCTACTTAAAGGTGATTTCCAATCATTCGTAGCTTGGCTAGTTGTCGTTTTTGGACGGCTAGCTGAGTACCAATGGTCCATCGGCTAAGCAAAATTTGTGCTCATTTCACTAGTCGACTAAGCGCTTATTTAAGATCAAATTAAGAACTTGGGTTGATCGAGCAAGGTGTCGATTGGCTGGCCAAAAAGTGATTCATATGCTTTTAGTTGGTCGGTTGGCTAAGGAAGATGAAGTTCAAGGTCGTTCGGTCAGCTGACCTTCAATTAACTGAGCACCATAAGGGTATTATGGGTCGGTCGACTGAGCATATGATATAAACTTGTGATTTTGGCCTATTTTGTCCTTATAATTTATCAAAAATATTTTCTATGAAAACTTTGGTTCCTTAAGGTCAATCTATGGTCTATTTTGAGCATCTACCTACACCATGCATGATATGCAATTATTACAGATCAAAGACACGGTACAATACAATTAAAAAAATGGTAAAGTATTCATTCCTTGCTTGTTATACGTCCAAGGAATTCCCAAGATAATGTGATTTTTAAGTTCTGTCTTGGCTTCCACACTTCATCATTACTTGTGTCATCTAAATTTTTACCTATTCATTCACTAATTACAATCATGAGATGTTATAGTTTGTCAGAATCAAAACAAGGATTTGACTCAAAAAGTCAACATAAGATTTGATGACTTTACAACAACAACAAACCATGCCTTAAATCACACTAGGTGGGGGTCAGTTACATGAATCCTTTTCCGCCAATTTATGCAACTACAAACAATTTCCTTCAACAAGTTTAGGGCTATTAAATCCTTACACACTATCTCATTCTAAATTATTTCAGGTCTACTACTACCTTTTCTATTGCCCCCTATAATAACTAATTTAATCTTCCCCACTGAAGCACTATGTGGCCTATGTTGCAAGTACTCAAAAGTACTCAAACCATTTGAATCATCCCTCCCTTATTTTATCTTCTACAGGAGTTACCTTAACTTATCGTGAATACATTCATTTCTTAATTTACCTTTTAACATTATATCACTCATCCACTTAATATTCTCATTTCAGCAACTTTTACTTTTTAGATATGTTGTTTCTTAATCGTCCAATATTCTAATCCTTATAGTATAACTAGTCTTATAATCGTAGTATAAAACTTTCCTTTTAATTTTAAGGGTATTCTATGATCACAAAGTACATTCGAAGCACTTTTTACCTATCCTACTTTAACTCTGTGCATTGCATCTTAATTTCTCCTGCAGCTTACAGAATAGATCCAAGGTATCAAAATCTACTAGTAGTATTGATTTCTTTATCATCATGGTTAACTTTATTTCCAATATTCTTCCAACCATGACTAAAATTACATTTCATATATTTTGTCTTATTTTTACTTAACATCTAGATTCTAAAATTTTTCTCTATAGTTCTTACTTAGATCCTACTAGACTTGCAATATTAAGTGATGATAATTGCTTTTGCCTATAAAATGTGATACTCTTCGGAAAAAAGGTTAACCTATATTTGTGATTAATAAAAAATTTTTGATGTAGTATGATTGTCTGTTTAGAAGTCTAGCAGGTGTGATTATGGTCATTTATTTTAAGGCAATGCATAACCACTTTGCCCTAATGGATTATTGTGCAAAGTCACCATGGCTTTTGCTAATTCCCATGGACAGCCCTAGTTGATGCTACATAGTCTTAGCCAAATCAATAACTTGCATCTTTTATCTTAATCTTGGTCTCCAATGAATTACCCTAGAAAACAAAAATGTTTAGAGTGTTTTGGCAACAACCCTATAATGCTTGAGTTGTTGTTTTTGATTTCTACTACTACTACTACTCTACAATTTCGCTGAAGAGTTTGCTCAAAGAGTTTGTGCTTATGTTTTCTTAAAATAGAAAAAAGGTTTTTACCTAGGCATATAAGGAGTCTTATACTTACGCCTTTATATCTTAAAGTTCTTGGCAATAGCTCTCGCTTGAGATTGCCACATGCAAGTTGCAAAAGGACATAGATTCAGCTTACTTAGACCTTAATTAGATCAGTTTTAATTTGACACATCAAGCTTGTTCATTTTAGGTAAGAGCTCATCTACAACTTTGACATTTTATTCAAGTTATTTTGCTAGTTGTCTACAACTTGATACTTTGTTTTAGTTTATCTTAGATTGCTCAATTGATCAATACCCTCATTATTAATTTTATAGAGATGTGGAACATGTCTATGTCTAATCATCTTAAGATATATAGTAGGATTGTCAGTAATATTCTCACTTTGAGTTTTGCTAATAAAATGCTAATAAAAATGTTAAAATAACAATTTTGCCACCGCTTAATAAATTTTTATGATTAATTTGTAAAGTTTTCAAAGATGCTTATATTTGGATCAACATAACAATAATAATGAGAATAATAATAACCACATGAGAGGTGGCAAGGGCGGATTCGGACGTGCCTGTGAGTCTGTGACCCGGGTAGGCATCTCGGGTTCTATTCTTGCTTCGCTAAGCAAATCTTGATTTACCTCCCTGCAACGTCTTAGGGTAGAAACTCTGGGGCGTGAGATTAGTCTCCGCTATGGTGCATCCCAGGGCTTGCTCTGGTAGATGTCAGCGAAGGACACCCAATGTTAAGGAATAGCTACAAAAAAATTCATAACTAGCATCATAACAATTAAAAATTCCTTGAAATCGCTTATGGAAGCTCTCAGCGGAGGCAGAAGGGGGCATTTTATTTTGTATAATAATTTTTTTGACAACGAAAATTTTATACAATCGACGTACAATTGAGGTTTGAAGATCGCACAAAGCTTAAAAAAAAAATTCTCAATCCACCACATATTTCAGCGCTACGATAAGTGTTAAAATTTCATGAAAACATCTACATTCTCAACGGCAGCACTCAGCCACCAACGACGGCGACTGCACTCTATTCGCCGCCCGCGGAGGCGACGGTGGCAACCTAGCCGCAAAATTCCGGAGCGGCAACTCGTAAGTCCGGTCTTCCTCCGTCCCCTCGTCGAAGTTGAGCGCGTAACTGAGCGGATCGTAGCTGAAGTCGGAGGAATGCCGGCGCGACCTGCCCGCTCGTCGCGCAAGAATATTCCGGCTCTTTCCCCGGAACTCCGGCGACCACCGCAACGTCCGCGGCTTGTCCAACGCCGCCGACGTGCCCATCGTTTCCTGGTGGCCGCCGAAGCAGCAGCCGGCGAGACAGATCGATGACTTGAGCTTCTGCCTCAGCAACGATGACGATAACCGTTCTTCTTCCATGGCTAAGAGAGAGAGAGTGTGTGGCAATGAGGAGGAAGGGGTGCCCGCGAGGGGTTATAAATAAACGAGCGGATTAGGGTGCGACGGACAAGAGCGGGGGTTCCGGTTACTATGAGCTGGACAAAGCGAAGAAAACCGCAGGACGCGCGCGGATCAGTCTTTCGTTGTCGCATCAGCGGCAGCGCGTTGCGGAAAACGGGGGTATTTTTAGAAATTCATACACAAGAATAGAATTAAAGTCGTTTTTCCTCTTAACAAAAAATAAAGAAAGAGCAAAGAAACGTACCATCTAAAAAGGGCTAGAAAAGAAACGGCTCCGGTTTGACCGTTGCCTTCGCATTTACACTGCACATTAAACGGAGCAGCCTACTGTAAAAGGCGTTGGTACAGAAATTCCAGCAGATAAACGGAACAACCCAAAAATAAATAAATAAAGGTTGTCAATTAGTATCGAGGCGGGATGACCTAGTCAAAGGCTTCAACTTACTTCCACTGCATGTTATTGAAATCATATTTTAATAACTAGCCATAACTTAAATTAAAATTTTAATTTGTATGATAAGTAATTTTATATGACATTGAAGTCTATTGATTAATATAAAAATTTATACATCATATTCATTAATTTGTGTTTTTAGCACAACATTAAGAAATTTGGATTTGGATATTGAAATACTAACCATACATACATACATACATACATACATATATATATATATATATATATATATAATCATGAGAATTGGTGTTTGAGAGTATAGATTTCAGTCATTAGAATTAGATTTGTGTATTTGTGAAATATTTAATATAAATTTTCAAAAGTTCAATCTAACTTTTGAAATTCATGCTCCCTAATGTAAGGTTTGGTCATGCTTATGATCTTGTATACGGATTTGTATTTAAATTTGTGATATTTTAAATGAAATTTAGTATATGCACGCACATACACATTTTAAGTTTTATTTTCTAATTTTTGAATTGCGCTTTATGTTTTATACATGTGCTAGCAAAGATGTGGTGCTATCTATTGGCTTTTTTAAGTTTCATTCCTTTTTTATAATAACAAATCAAGACATCTAATTGTGTTACTAAGTGTGTACACAGGTATTAAGACATTAAGTACAATAACAGATGCAAATTGGAAAGTCATGAAGCGTATAAGACGATGTTATTTGGCTATAAACATGAACCTTATTAAGACCAAGTTTGAAGACTATGGCAATGATTATAAAACACATGAAGTCTAAGTTTGAAGAATAAAAGAATTTATGTCATGTATTTTGCAAATAGGACATTAGATACTTTTAAATATCTTGGAAAGTATTTTTATAAAGTCAAAAGTAATTTCAAAAGGCTAAAATCATTTTTCGAATGAAAAACTCCACAAAAAGATTCTTCAAATCTCCTTCTTTTTTTCTACAACCGCATTGATGAGAAATTTTCTCAATCTATATTTTCTTATATTGAAAAGTCTTCAACACGAAAGTATGTGGGATGTTTTTTAACTTTCTATAGATACCTAGATCACTCTATTTGGAGTTCTCTAGTAAAAGTTATACTTCAAATACTAAAGGATGTTCGTAGCTGAAATTTCCTAAAAACTCAGACTACCAAACCAATAATTCGAGCAACCAAACTAGGCCATTTGGGCGATCGAGTCTCAATTCGGTAGATTGAAAATCGTTAAAAAGCGCCTCAACGACCATAAAACGGCTAGTTTTCAAAATAATTAGTTAATTTCAAAGCACAACGTCCATAAAACGGCTAGTAGACCACATTGCCTATAAATGCAATTCTAACTTGTTTTACTAAGAAGAAAAGAGATATATACATCCATTTTACACATCCAAGTTTTTTTGTCTTAATTGAAAATCCTTTTCAAGTACTTTGCGTTTCTAGTTCATTTTTTTAAGTGCACATTTTACTCTTTTGCTCATAAATCTTTCTTGAAATTCATTCATTTTACTCTTTTACTCTTTTTACTCTATTCATTCATTGAATAGAGACATTCTAGTTACTCCTTAAGTTTCATTCACAATCTTTTGAGAGTGTATTAGTGTTGTATTTTCATTGTACTTATTTGGTCATTCGAAGAGCATTCTTTGTACATCATTTTTGTTGATTCCACTTGTAAAGGCATCTTCGCCTATTGAATGAGAGAGGTAACTTCACCTATTGAAAGGAGAGAGGTGACTCGATCTAGTGGAGTGGGGTGTTCCACCCAAGCAAATGAGAGAGATAACTTCACCTACATAAAGAAAAGAGGCGACTCCACCTATTGAAGGAGTTTTTTAAAAGACATCTCTGCCTACTAAAAGAGAGAGGTTTCTCTGCCTATTGAAGGAGTGCATAGTGGAATCCTCAAGTGGGTTACTTGAGGCAAAGACATAGGCAAGGATTGCCAAACCTTGTAAAAATGCGTGTTTTATTCTCTTTTACAAAATCTCTTTAAATTAAGCACATTTATATTTGTTCATATTTGTTGTGATTGTCAATTGCACTTGCTCATCTAGATCACGTGCTTAAGTTGTTATTAAAATTATCTAAAACATTAGCTTAAATTTGTAAACACCCAATTCATCCCCTCTCTTGGGACTAAATCTTTTCTAACAATTGGTATCAGAGTTCGATTATAATAACTTTAACCGTTTTTAGTATAAAGATCGCATGACATATATTGGTGTATCTCCATTTTGTGATGGTCAATCCTTTACGAAGCCTCCAATGTTTTGTGGTGTAAATTACATCTCTTGGAAACAAAAAATGAGCATTTTTATCCAAACAATGGATTAGAGGGCTTAGAAAGTGATTGGTCAAGGGAACTATGTTCCTATGAAAATTGTTAATAATAAAGAGTTTCCCAAACTAGAAAATGAGTTGGATGATAACGACATTACATTAATGCAAATCAATTTTAGTGTTATGAACATATTGTATTGTGCTTTAGATACTAATAAATTTAATAGGATCATGACTTGTCAAAGCGCTAAGGAAATTTGGGAAGAACTACAAAATACATATGAAGGAACCGAAGAAGAGAAGGCCACCACTTGGGATGATTTAGACTCAAGTGATCAAGAGAAAACAACTTATTGCTTGATGGCATTAAACGATGAAGAGGTGCACACATGATTAATTATATGATAATTCTTGTGATGAAAGCATGTCTCCTTACAAAGAACTACAAATAGAATTATTTAAGGTTCACAAGATTTTAGTTAAAATGTCTAAAAAGAACACAATTTTGAAAAATGAGAATGAAAAGTTGGCAAAGGAATTAGTAGATTTAAAAAAAGCTCATGCCGATCATAAAAAGGAAGATGATTTAAAAATCACTAGCTTAGAGAGAAAGGTGGAAGAATATACTCGAATAATCTCCAAATTAACAAGTGAAAAAGATAAGTCCAATAAATCCTTAGGAGTTAAAAGAAAAAAAAAATTCAAAAAGGATTCCTCTTCTAAATCCTATGATCATAACTATTTTTATAAAAATAGGATTAACAAACCAAATCCCTCAAACAAACATGTTTATGCTGTGTGAATTTAAATGTAATCCCAAGAGGGGGGATGAATTGAGTATTTTAAAATCTAGGTCTCTTAAGTCCTAATTTTGAAAAACTTACAACCACATACGTATAAGTTAGATGACAAGCAGTTCAATATTTCTCAACTTATCAATTTAATGTGTGATTCTATCAAGCAAACTGAATTACCCAATTACATAACATACACAACAAACAGATAATCAAGTGCAGGCAGAAATTAAAAGAGTTAAGGGAAAGAGAGATGCAAATACGGTTTTTACGACGTTCAGTCAACCCAGTTTACGTCCTCACGAATTACACTATAGTGCTCTTTAACTTGGGACGGAGTTTCCCATTACAATCTGTTGCTTACAAGAGATGTAACTTCTTCCTTCCCGGTTCACAACCCGAACTGCCGATACAATAGGCAAATAAGATTCCTAAACACTTAGATGCTTCTCACAAGCTAATGAGTACTATAAAATCTAAACACACACAGGATATAATTTGAATCTCAATGGAGTGTATGTGATGTGTTTAATAAAATCTTTTGCAATAACAAATGTATGATCTTTGTATAAAAATCTATATGTTATGTGCTCCAAAGATCTAGACCAAATATATGATCTTTGTATATAGAAATATATATATATATATATATATATATATATATATTATAAGTTAGCTTCAAATATCGGAACCAAATGTATGTATATAGACAATAATTGTGCTCCAAAGATCTAAACCCTATTCACTATTTCTCCAGAAAAGATTCCTCAAAACTATATATTTTAGAGATTTTAGGGCTTCCTCTCAAATAGTTTTTTGCAATAATAAAATAAGATCAAATCTTTGAATAAATTATAAACGTTAATGCTTTCAAAGATTTAAGCTTTAACAAAAACTATTTTCCAAAAATAATTTTCAAGTAATAGATAGATGAAGAACAAGAGTTTTTCTTCTTAATAAAATATTAGATATAAGAAAATAAGAGATGAAAAACTTTTGATATAAAGATTGAATGCGCAGAGAAACTACTTATGTATTAAGCCTCAATACCCAAGGATTGCTTGCAAGATGTGTATATGAATGCCCTTTGAAGACTGATGTGAATGCTTGGGAATGCAGGTAAAAATTTACCAATAAGTTCAAAACTCTCAAGAAGTATGCAAAAAATGATGATCTAAGGTTTAAAATTTTTATTTATAAGTGTTCTCACCATCTGGAAGATTTCAAGTTGTTGGATCATTTAAAATAATGAATTTCCGTTTGTGACTGTGTTGGAGCGTCGTTCTGCGTGACGTACTTGTCGACGAGTGGATACATTCTTTGACAAGTGTTCAACACTCGTTCAGCGACGAAACCAAGGGATTAGTCGACAGGTGGACTGTCTAAGATTTTTGAGCTCTCGGTATTTTCTCGTCGACGAGAGCAGAGCATTCGATGACAAGTGGCCTTCAATCATTCGTCCAAGAGACCAGGGGAATCGTCGACGAACTACCTGTTGTTCAGCCTGATCCAACTTAAGTTAATGCATATGAATATGTCATGAAAACATGCATCCTAAGGTCAATCTATATGTTATTTTGAGCTTCTAATTATATCATATGAGCTATGCAAATACAATCAAATTGTTGACTTTTTGAGTCCGATCTCTAGTTTTGATTATTATAAACGGCATATTACTAATGTGTGTGCCTAGTACTTGAACAGATCATTAATTCAATGCACACACATGATAAAGGATTGATGGAAGCCTGAAAGTCTTAAAAATCAGAATCCTGGCATATTCAATGAGAAAATGAAGGGCAAAAGAAGAAGACCTGCTTATGCTTCAGTTGTAAATGCTTTTATTATATTTGGGTCTGTAATAATTTATATCGGTCTGTAATAATCTCTGCATGTCATGCATGTAAGTTATTGTAAGCTCAACATGACCGTAGATTGACCATAGGGTCCGAATGACCTTAGGGCACCCTTTGGTCGATCGAAGGTCGATCGACACTGGATTTTTAGGACCATTTCAAAATGACCCTAGAAAGACCTTAAGTCCCAGCACATGCACAAAATAGTCCCCATAATCACTTTTAATATCAGGGAAATAAATTGAAGTGTAAATGGACTTAAAATGAAAATCCTGTAAGAGGTCGGGCGACCGAACCTGTGGTGTTCAAAAGACCTCGGGCGCCCGAACCGCTAGAAAGACACTGGGTTGACCTGATTTCAAGTGACCAAACCACAAATAAGCGTATTATCTCTGGGCAACCGAACCCTTAAAAGGGAACTTTTTGCCAACTCAGGCCATCGAAGGTTTTAGTTCAAAATAGGCCCCCGGCGATCGAACACTTGAGTTCGGTTAACCGAACTTAGCTTTGGGCACCCGAATCGTGGACAAAAACATTCTGACTTTTGTTTAGCCAACTGAGCTTGAATTCGGGCACCTGAACCATTAAAAATGGCTTTTTGAGCTGAGTCTATTCGGGAAATCAAACTAAAGTTCAGCCACCCGAAACTTCTCAAGTTGCAAATTATTTACCAAGGTTAAAATGCTTTAAACAAGGTTAATTTTTCTAAGGTATTTTAAAACATTCATAATAATATCCTACATGTCCTAAACAGTTATATTTTGGCCTTTTTCTATATATAGGGCCTCATATGGGTGGATTAGCAAGAAGATTGAGAAAATTATTAGCAAAAATCCTCTCTATTTCAAAATCCTATTTTACCCAAATACTCTCGTTATCTTCATTCCCTTGATATATCTTAGTATTGTGAGAGTTTATTGATTGTCTTAGTGTTTATTAGATATTACTAATACTCCCTTTGCTCTGGTTTATTAATGATATTGATTTTGGGGAGTATAGTTAAGTTTATCCGATAGATTTGAATATTGTAAATCTTGTGTTCGGATAAACTAACAAGCTTAAGGATCTTTGCATTGTCATTGCAAGATTCCTATAGCTTTGATTTTGTTGTGCAAATATTTTTCCAAGCTATAGTATTTTCAAACTACTCGTGTACTTATTTCATTGAAGGAAAATATTTTGAGTTAGTTTGAATATTTGATTAGCATATGTGAAACTCTGATTTGTTATTGAAATTTGATACAACTTGTTTCAAAGATATAGCTTGATTAGAACACTCTTGAACATACTTGTTATCACATCTTGTTGAGTGTTGCTTGCACAAAGATACACATCATTGAGCTTACATGTAAGAACCTGAACTGTGGTATAAGAATTTAATATTTGAAAGAAGGATAAAGTGGTAATTTGGGCAAGCTTCATTGACGAAGATAGAGTTCGTCGACGAAGCTAGAGTTTGTCGATGAAGTCCCTTCTGTTTTCGGCGACGAAATTCAGTGTTTCTTCGATGAGGAGATCCCGAGGGATTTTGGAAAAAATCTAGAACCTCGGCTCGTCGACGAGGAAAGATGAGCCCACCATCTCGTTAACGAAGGTAATGGTGGACTCGTCGACGAGAACACCAATTCGTCGACGAATCCACCCGACTCAAAGGGCTATAAATACTAGTTTCCATTACTTTGGAGCTAAGTAATCTCAAAATATCCTCTCTCTCTCTCTCTCTCTTGATTTTTTCGTCGTTCGTCGCCTGATTCATAAATCCAACGTTATTGCGAGGATCATTGAAGGATTCTTTACGTTTCTAGCAGATCGAAATTTCGTTTTGAGCGATTTCGGGTTTTGGGCTAAAATTGAGATAAGACTCGATTTTCGTTTCAGATTTAGAATAAGTGTGGTAGTACGAATTGTAAGCATGTATTGTGCTGTGGTTTATAGGTTTTGGAGTCTCGGTTCGTAGTTTTGGGGACCGTAGAGTTCGTAGTTGGAATTTAGGTTAAGGTAAGGAGATTCAATTTATATCAGTTTATTTTCGAAAGCAGGATCGGTAAGCTTGTAGGCTATGATCGTATGTATGTTTTGGTAACTTATTTGGAGAAATCTATCAGGTAAAATACGGGATTTTTGGGTTACAATTTTCGAAAAAATTTAGGGATTTCGGATATCATCTCTGCTTTGTTTGGAAAACTGTTTGTTTTGTTTAAACTGTATTATTGAGATGACTGTTATCCATAATTATATAAACTGTATACTTGAATTGGAAAACGATATGATTTGCCGTAAACCAAATAAGTACGGTATGTATGGTTGTATGTAATTGTTCCAAGTATTTTGTAAAATAGTTATGTGGCGGCTAATTACCGTATGCTGATATGTATATGAGTGTGAGCTCTAAAATGATTCCAAGTTTTGTGAAATCGGCTAGTGGCAGCTAATTATCGTACGCCGAAACAGCTATGTGGCGGTTAATTACTGTACGCTAAGCCATGTACCGGTGTGAAAACCATAAGTGAGAGTGTCCGACTCTATATCCGAAGGTGTGAAATATTACTACGTATCCCAACTGGTCACCAAGGGGTGTGAACTACACTGTATTGACAATGTAATCACTGTGAAGTTTCGGGTTTCATGGAGTAGTTGCGTGTTGGCAATGTAATCGTTGTGAAACTTCGAATTCATAGAGTAGTTGCGTACTAGTGTGAGCTACATTGTATTGGTAATGTAATCATTATGAAGCTTCGAGTTTCATAGCGTAGTTGCGTATTAGTGTGACGACACTGACCGTATGTTTTGGGTATCGTATGTACTGGAATGCATTTGTGAAAATACTAGAACTGTATGAAACTGTATGGAAATGTTTTCGAATTGTATCGTATTGTATAGTGTTATGTTTTGCGTAAAATAACACTGGTATGCCACACACTAATATAACCTGCTTTCTTCCTTACTGAAAGGTGTCTCACCCCGAATCTACATACAATGTTTTCAAGTCCATCAGGTAGCCGTATTTAGCATCCTAGCAATCGGAAGCGGGGGTGTCATTAGGTGCTGTTAGTACCTGATTAGGTACGAGATTTTGTAACTGGGTTGTCGTGATGGTTTTGTAGACACCTGAAGTATGTACGGTATTTATGGGATTGTATACCTTAGTATTGTATGGGTACGTGTATCCTAGCTTTGTACAAACTCTGGTATGGTATGTTATATAGATAGATGAAGCATTTTCCGCTGCGTAACTGAAGAGTATGGATGTATATGTGTATGTGTATAGGGCATTCGTGTACCCCATGGGGTTGGACCCTCTTATTGTATTGTATCATGTATGTTTGAATTGATACAGAGACAGGTTAGGTTACAATATTCATACTTAGGACCCATTTGCTGGTTCGAGGCGTGACATTACATAACCTGTATTATTGATGTGCATTGATTGATTTGAATTGGTACATATTTGCTTATCGGAGAAACATTATATTGTACACATCTTGTATTGTAATTTGGTTGTATTCCAAGCGTAGCTTGAGGGGGTGGTAATCCAGCCCGTAAGGATTGTTAGGGCCTTCTCTGCCCCACAAAGGAAATTTGTAAAGGTTGAAGTCAACCCTATGCTAATTAACTTAGTTGTATTAGGTGTCGTTCCACCTGTTAAGGAAGCTTATAGTGTAATCCTTGTGCGAGAATGCCAAGAAGGGGACGTAGGTAGGATTGGCCAAACCCTGATATCATATTCAGTGTCACTTTTACATTTCCTGCATTATATTCTGCCTTATGCTTGATTTAATTTTCCTGCTGAATACACTGCATATTTGATTGACACGACATTGTATCTGGTTGAGATATACTAAAATTATGGTGCATGTACTGAAAATTATTTAATATATCGTATCTACAATTTTATATATACATAGACAGACCCTAGGTTGCGTATTACTGTTGTTAGACTGGTTAACCTAGAGTCAATAATCTCCTCATTTTTTATGATGACAAATACACAAGTAACAATAGGATAAGCCAAACAAGGCTCCCTCTAAGATAATGCATGAATTATAATATGGCAATGTAATCCAGACATGTTGTAGAATATGACATATGATATATCTCTCTCCCCTTTGATCTCAAAATTTTTTTTTTTTTGCTCTAATAAATATTTTCTCCCCTTTTTGACATCAATCAAAAAGTTATACAAAAAAAATATACGAATTTGAATATCTCTCCCCTTTGTTAAAAAAATTTATCTCTCCCCAATTCTAAAATTATAGTTATTTTGCTTTTCATTCAACATTTATATAGATAGGCAAACAATTCAAGTCATGATATGCCAAATGTGGCATGTGTGTATCAACATATATCAGATATCCATTGAAGATTTAACATGCAATTCTCTATAGACAACAATTACTTAATTTTGAAATTAAATTGCTCCCCTTAGTTATGTATTCTAATATATCTCTAGACAATTTCTCCATTATGCATCAGGCCTAATTCACGTCTTATTTGGATAAACCTATTCTTCGTAAGTGGTTTCGTTAATATGTTAGCCCATTGTTCATCTGTGCACACAAACTCAAGTTCCACATCCCCTTTTTGCACATGGTCACAAAGAAAGTGATGTCTAACTTCTATGTACTTAGTTTGTGAATGTGATATAAGATTCTTTGAGATATTTATTGCACTAGTATTGTCACACTTTATAGGAACATATTCATAGTGTAATCCATAGTCCATTAGTTGTTGCTCCATGTATAGCATTTGAGCACAACAACTTCCAGCCGCTATGTATTCAGCCTCAGCTGTGGACAATGCAAATGAGTTTTGTTTCTTGGAAAACCAAGAAACTAAGGATTGTCTTAAAAAGTGACAAGTGTCGCTCGTGCTTTTTCTATCTACTTTACTACCGGCAAAGTCAACATCAGAATAATTGACAATCTCAAGAGAAGTGTACTTAGGATACCATAATCCAAGTTAAATAGTTCCAATAAGGTATCTAAGTATCTTTTTAACTACTAATAGATGTGACTCTTTAGGTGCAACCTGAAATCTTGCGCACAAGCATACGCTAAACATAATATCAAGCCTACTAGCAGTAAGGTATAACAGGCTACCAGTCATTCTCCGATAGTGCTTAACATCCACCGGTATACCTTGCTCATCTTTATCTAATTTTGTAGAAAAGCTCATAGGTGCTCCTAAAATTTTACCATCTTACATGTTAAACCTTTTGAGCAAGTCTCTAATGTACTTTGATTGATTTATAAAAATCACATGTTTTGCCTATTTGATCTAAAGTCCGAACACGTACTCTGCTTATGCAACGGGTGGCGAGAAGGCTGGAGTCAATGGACGGTTGGAGGAAGCTGCTTGACCTCCTCATAGAGGTGGGGCCTATCGAGGTATAAGGATCCATCGTCCATCACCAATTACGTGGTTGTGATGCTAAAAACACTCCTAAACTGGTTGAACGTCGTGACTTGATGTCCGATCGCCTTTAGCTTCCTTTTTTCCATCGCTAGTAGGATATGTGGAGTAAATGCATTTCCTCCAAATACTGCGTTACGAGTAGCCTCTCGTTAGCTATTGAAATAATGTGCAATACGACAAAAAGTTAGTTGCACAAGGGCCGTTATTGGGAGGCTACAAGCTCCTTTC
This sequence comes from Malania oleifera, assembly GCF_029873635.1. Taxonomy (NCBI): domain Eukaryota; kingdom Viridiplantae; phylum Streptophyta; class Magnoliopsida; order Santalales; family Ximeniaceae; genus Malania; species Malania oleifera. The sequence continues at coordinate 86,262,718 of NC_080419.1, forward strand.
AAGATGTCGTTGAAACATTTCACAAGGTTAGTGGTCATGTTCTCATACCTTCATCCACTGTCGTGGCACTGAGTCCACATACAAGGAGGGATATGCTAAAAAAATGACTTTGCTAGTTCTCCACCCTCATCGAATATTTTTTCCATCCACTTGTCAAATTTTCTTACCTGATGCTCCCTTCCCGCTCACTCAGTCGTACACTTAAGATTGACACTCTGTACTTTTGTATTAAAGTTACTAACCACGTGTCGAAGGCAAAATCGGTGGTGGGCATGTGGTGGTTGCCAATCAGGATTATGTTGCATTGCAGCGAGAATTCTTGGATGCCGATCTAATATAAGGTAAATGTCGTCCCTATTGGTAATGGAACGAAGACAACACAAAAACCAATTTCATGTGTCCAGGCTTTTCTCTTGGACAATATCAAATGCAAGGGAAAATATTTGCCTATTTGCATCTGGGTACATCGCAATTAAGAGTTTACCCTTGTACTTATCATACAAGTGTGTCCCGTCCACACATATAACGAGAGGGCAGTGACGAAAACCCTGAATAGATGTTGCAAACGACCAAAATACAGATATAAATATTGCGGTGTTCTCGTAACCTGAAACATGAGTCCACCAGCACTTGACTACAATACTAGGATTGTATGCGCATATCGCTTCCATCCACTTTGGCAAAGTTTGATAGGACATCTCCTAATCGCCAAATACTTGGGCAATTACCTTTTGTTTGCCCAACCAGACCTTCTTATACGAGATCAAATAGTTGAAGCGATGATCTATGAACTCTTTCAATATGGCAATTGATGTCGACGCATCTCCCCTTATCATATTCACTATCTCCCTAGCAATGAGGAACGATGTGATTTGGTTATGGTCCTATGAGAGAAGTTCGTTCAAACACTTGTGTGGACCACCATATTGGGTGATTTCGAATAATTAGTGTTTCATCCGATACATTGCACGCACTCTCCATCCACAATCAAACTCCTTACACCTAGCAACCCATAACACTGGGGTAGACTGCTCAACGTGGAAGTCATGGTGGGTTCAAGTGTGATATATTCGCACTACGGCTATCAACTGATCCTTTGACCCGAATAGCATCCCCCTACTCAGCTTAGACGATTCATCCCAATGAGTCGCTCGTATAGGAAGCTCCTCTTCACGTGACAAATTTGTAGCATCTACGTCAATTTGATCGTACGTTGAAGATTCGTCCATAACTTGGGCGTTGTACGTGGTATCATTCATTTCGCTGGGGGGGGGGTGAGTTGACATCATAGGGGAACTCATTTAACCCTTCACCTGTTTCCTGCTTATACATCTCATCTTGTAAGTTAACATCGTTTGTAATGTTCATCCCCTTGTCTAACATATTGTTCGCAATGGCGAACAACGATCCTGGACCTTGTGCTAGAACTTCTTCGCAACCTTCCTGATCATTCGTGTGAAGAATAGGTCTTTCGTACGTCGGTTGCCTAAACGACGATCTTAGACATTCGTTGAAATCCACAACAGGCATCCCACCAACCTCTGCACTTGTGTATGGTTCAATACCTTCTTCTGCAGTCATATCATAATGACGTGTTTGTTGGGTATCTTCCTTTGCTTCAACCACATGCTTGGTAGACGTCCCCGTCTGCCTATCCGCGGCGACACCCATGTGAGGAATGGTTTCGACATATAATTGCGTAGTTAAATATGTTAGATCTACGTAGTGTGCATCCAACACAATGCACAAACTATAATCATCAGTTGCGGGAACAACCTCATAGAGACTGTATCATCGAACCCTCGCATAGGATATCTTGCGAACACCCGCAATGCATATTGATTTGGATCAATATGCAAATATTTGTATATCTTCAAATACAATTTATTTAATTTACACCTATGACTAATTCAAATTCGTCGAATCGGTTTAGTACTATAACTAACTCCTTCTACTTTGGTAATAATTTCCCCCTATATACAACAACACCGTCATCGGAACACTGCTTGAACTTCTGCCATTTAAATCGACCCTCAAGAAATAGAAAAGACCTACGAAAAACAAAACTGCATCTATAAGCGCATGACATAACAACTCTTTTCATTCATGGTAAACTAATAAACTATAATTATGAATCCATTAATTATGCAGTAATCCTTTGAAATAAAGTCTAGCATGCAGCATTTGTTAATCATTCGACACATGGTTTATACACTTTGAATATTTTGGGTGGAAAAAAAATTATAAAAATTTTGACAGTATGCCGTCTATAAATAGAACATTTTACCATTCTGCATAGCATGGTCTCTACTAGTATTTAATTAAAAGACATCATTTTTTTTTTAATTTCTTAGTCACCATCTAATTTGTTTAAAATGGAGCATAATAATTTTTCTCCAAGAATAATTATATTTATTTTCAAATGAAATTCTTTTAATTGGTGTAGTAAACATGTTATAACTCCTAATGAAAGAAAGGTAAAAAGATTAGAATTCATAAATATTATTTGTAAATAATTGGTAATAATTTGCTTATAATATTTTACAGTACTATAAACATGTAACAAATGAACTGATTATATCTAAGTTTACTACTATTAGTTTACTAACTTTATTACAAATAAATGACACATGATATTTCTTGGTGGGCAATCATGAAAACATGAAACAAATTTATAACCTTTCCTTAGATTATTAATTATCGTGCTATCTTTCAAAATTTTCATCATGACCACAAAGGTACCACTATTAAACCTTAACAAAGGAAAAGCCTGTACTAATTAAAATATGATTTCAACAATGAAAAATGCATAATAATATAAACATAATTATAAATAGAAATGTTCATACTTAATAATAATATTTTAAAGCTCCCTCTTGATTCTTCCATATTAATATTATTGCACAGATAGTCTACATATGCATGAAATAAATGACAGGAAATACACATGAAATACATGGCATGAAATACAATATCAAATTCAAGGAAATATCAATATCAAACACAATATTTTAAAGCTCCCTCTTGATTCTTCCATTCAGCAAGATTTGCCACGCGTCCAACCCTGCATCATTGTCCCAAGCAAGTCTCGCTGCTTGGTCCTCGTTGGACCAAGCAACGATCTTACGTGAGCGTCATTCTGGAAATATTTTTCTCGAATATGGTATTATTTAATATATTATTTTAAAATAATAATAAAATAGAAAAAAACTCATTGACCTCCCTCAATGTTTGATAAAAAAAAAAAAACATTTCCTAAAATTTTAAAAATTTCAAGAACTTTCTATAAGATTTGTAAAAAAAATAAAAATAAATAAATCTTTCCTCATATTTTGTAAAAGGAAAAGTTTTTTTTTAGAGAATGTCTGTCTCTTTTTGACAAATTTTATGGAAGGTTTCTATTTTTTATACCAAAGAAGGGCGTATTTTTGCCCTTTATTTTATTTTATTTTTATTTTCCTTTTAAATGTCATTTGAATGTTTTTAGAGAAAAATATATTTCCTTAAAAAATTGTCTTTATATATATATTTTTTGCATATGATAATTTTTTTTGTATGTTTAAAATTATCTAGGTATTTTTTTCTCTTTTTTTTTTTACTTTTAAAAAAATTATTTCATTTTTATAATTTTGTGAAATAATAATATAATTATTATATCATATTGATGTCATTTGGATCAATTAACCGGCCCGACCGGTCGAAGCATGACCCAGTGCCTTCCTGTCCGAATCCGATTTTCAAAACATTGTTGAAGACCCACGCTCCACACTTCAGCTTGATTGTTAATAGAACTTCCTGGCTTCTTCTCCACCTCAATGGTAAGTTTCTGCACCTCAATTCCCATGTCTTCCCTGTATCTCCCTTGGCAAATGCTAACATCTTTCCCGTTACTTTCATGGCAGGAACAGTCCCAAACTCCAGGACATTCTCCCTCGTTTGAAGATTGTTTGAAGCTTTTGACAGGAGAGAGAGATGAACAACGCCTCGCTGGTCTCCTTTTGGTTCCCAAATTTTGCAAAGGTGATGACTACATATCAATTAGAAGGGTTTACGAAGCCGTCGGTGTTCGATTCTTGGACCGCCTACTTACGACTGGTAAGCTCTTCGTCGTATGTTTGGTTGCCTCGAAACACTAGAAAAAAGAAATAAATTTGAAGACAGTGGACCAAAATTGGACTTTTTGATCTTCAAGTATCTCATTTTTGACTGATAATCTCTTGGCTAAGTGAAATAGTTGCTGTGTTTGGTTTAGTTGATTTGTTTGATTATTTTCTTTTTACCTGTATTGTTTCGTCGGTGTTCGATTCTTGGACCGCCTACTTACGACTGGTAAGCTCTTCGTCGTATGTTTGGTTGCCTCGAAACACTAGAAAAAAGAAATAAATTTGAAGACAGTGGACCAAAATTGGACTTTTTGATCTTCAAGTATCTCATTTTTGACTGATAATCTCTTGGCTAAGTGAAATAGTTGCTGTGTTTGGTTTAGTTGATTTGTTTGATTATTTTCTTTTTACCTGTATTGTTTCATGGGTTGTATTTTTATTGCAATTTTTTTTCTTGGTTGAGTTTTAATGTTTTGGAGGTCTTTTTTCCTTGAAAGGGCTGGGAAAAGGAAATATTAGCACTACCGGAGGCGATAGTCGCGATGCCTATTTGCAGCTATCAGTTACAGTTCTTGCTGCATTTTGTCGTGTTCCCGAGATTGCTTCATCTGAAGATATGCTTTCCAAGATTCCATTGATTCTGGAAGTTATGTTGAAGGAGTAAGGTTCTTATATCTTTGCATTTAGTTAAGCCAAATAACCATAGATTTTGGCTTTTTTATTCTAGCACAAAGTTTCAATCCTGTTGCCTACTGAATAGGGAGTCCAATCCTCTTATCATCATTATGTTTTTTTTTCCCCCTTTACATTATGGTAGCCTTGCCCAGTGCTAAGCACATTGCATTTTGAATTTTACCTCTTTTTTTTAAAAAAAATGTTTTAGATAATACTTAACTTTTTAGTTTTATTATGCTATGAAGTATGAAATATAGTAATATTTTTTTTATAAAAAACATAATCAATAATGATCACAAATCAATATACATATAAAAGTTGAGTAGGTTGTTTAGAATTTCCTCCTTCAAATTTGTGTTGACTAAGCAAATGTTACGACACCAAAATCTATGGTGATAGTGATAGTGCTATTCAATCATATAACCAACCAAGTGTTGTGGTTCGACCATGACTTGGGCCTCTGTGTAGATTGCTACCTAGTGCTTGCGCCTCGGACAACGATTCATCCTCTTTCCCCAGCTACAACTCCTTGGGAATTGAATCCATGACCTTGATTTTGGTAGAAATTATTGGACTAAGCCCTTGGCCACTTGTAGCTACTTAGAACATAGCGAGTGTGTTACTCAAATCCTTTAGTTTCATATAACAACCCAAGCAACCCAATTTGATTTTTTTTTTTTTTCTAATAAATCTACTTTTTTTTTTTTTTTTTCATAAAAAGCACTATAGTTGGATCTGGACTTGACCTAGATTCCAAGCCTCAATGTCACGAGGCAAGTTTGTCTAGGGCCTTATGCTTGCTATGACCATATGTTTTGTGCTTATTGGGTTGGTAATAGTTCTTGTAAATAGTAGTACAGATTAATGGTTGTTCTATAAATTGTGTTGTGCATTGGGAAAAAGGTGAGTATGACTTCTTGTGCATGTTGATGTTCCCTTGTGCTAAATTAGGAATTGGAAAGCTTTTGAGAGGAGGTTGAGTGTTCATCAATTATTGTAAAACTTAAAAAATATTGTAAACATGTTAAGCCTATTTGCTTTCCTTGTTTAAAACGCATTGTTTATGGAAGTGTAATGAGATAAATTATCTTGCTTTGCTATTTACTAGACCTTGTGATTACTTACCATGTATTTGTATACGATGTCGTCACGAGCCAAGCTTGTTTAGGGCATTATGCTTGCCTGTGACCGCTTGTTTCGTGCATTTGGGATGGGTTTCCATCATGTAAATACTAGTATAGGTTTATTTTCTAGTAGTAGTTTCTCCCTATGCCAAATAAGGCTGTATGACTCCTCGGTCACTTTGATGTTTCTTACTATTCTTAATGCCAAGGTGAGAATTGCATATAAAACTCTTTAGGGGAGGGTGAGTGTTTGGCCTACTTGCCTCCCTCTCTAAACACACAATGTTAATGGAGGTGGTGTTAATGAATTACATTGCTTTAATGTTTATTGCTTGCTTGCCACTACTTTCATAATTGCTTACTGCTTCCACTGATATTTGATTGAATGATAATGCAAGTGTGTCGTGGTTGAATTGTGGTAAATGATAGGCTGACTAGTTAAACAAGAGTGAGTGCTTTAGCTAGCGCCGCACGGTCCTTTCACAAAGGTGTGAAATAGTCGGCTTGTGACACTTGGTATTAGAGCTCGGTTAGTTGCTACGTGAATTCAGTTGCCTTCGTTGTGGGATTAGGAAAACTTTGGTAAATGACCATGACCACCAACCAATGCTGAGGGAATCAGTGTGCTGGAAGCACACGCTGAGACAACAACCAACAATGTGGCCACAGAGATGGCCCAACTGAGGGGACTTGTTGATGAAGTGATGGAATCACAAAAGCATCAAGCAAGTTTGATAGGTGAAATGTCAGAGGACTTTCCCCATACTGTGGAAACTTTGCAATCTTGAATAGCTGATCTGGATGCAAAGATGAATTTGATGGTTCTTGCTATGGGAAACTCTAACACTCTGGGGTTTAGCAAGACTAAGGTACCAAAACCTAGGACGTATGGGGGTGCCCGTGATGCCAAGGAGTTTGAGAACTTCTTGTTTGATATGGAGTAGTACTTTTGCGCTGTGAGGATGACCTCAAAACAGGTGAAAGTGGATACACCATATACTTGGTTGGTGACGCCAAACTGTGGTGGCATACCAAGTCAATGAAATTGAAACTGGACGCTATGTAGTGTATAGTTGGGCAGACTTGAAGAGAGTGCTCAAGGCCCAATTCTTTCCTAAGAATGTTGAGTATAATGTTAGGAGAAAGCTGAGTGACCTCAAGCATACTGGGTCAATCAGGGAATACGTGAAACAATTTTCTGATTTGATATTAGATATTAGAGACATGCTAGAGAATGACTAGTTGTTCTATTTTCTAGAGGGTTTGAAATCGTGGGCAAGAACAGAACTTCATAGGCAAAGAGTTCAAGACTTGTCTACCGCACAAGCTGCTACGGAACACTTGGCTAACTGCGCTGGTGATACTACTGCTTCGTCCAAAAAGTTTGGCGTAGGGGGAAATAGTGGAAAACCTTTCAAGAAGGGCAAAACCAAAAGTGGGGGAGCCGACCATAAAGCATCAACTTCAAAAGAAGCTTCATAGTCTCGAGGGTTCAACACACCCAATGGTAAGAGTAAAATTTCGTGTTACTTGTATCGAGGCCCTCACAGAGTTTTTGAGTGTCCTCACAAAGCAACATTTAATACCTTACGGGCTTTCATTATCGTGTAGGTAGTGGAAAGTGATGGGGAAGAGGAGGATATCCCGAGGATGGGTGCATTGGAAAAGCAGGTGACAACACCAAAAGTTACACAAGCTAAAGGACTGATATTTGTGGACTTGAGGATCAATGGGAAGAGTACCCGCGCTATGGTGTATATCGAGGCTACTTATTATTTTGTTTCGCAACCAGAAGCATGGAGACTCAACTTATCCTTGGAGAAGGATACATGACGCATGAAAGCAGTGAATTATGTAGCCCAGCCTACTCTAGGAGTAGAGAAGCAAGTGACTGTGAAGCTTGGACAGTGGGAAGGTCATGTGAATTTCATAGCGGTGCCATTGGATGACTTTTCAGTCATTTTGCGAATGAAATTCCTAAGGGGGGACGAAGGCAATGCTGATGCCTTCTGCTGGTTCCCCGTGTCTGATGGGAGATCACCTTTGCATGGTGCCAGCCGTTGTAACGTAAGGAGATGATGGGAAGTTTCTTTTAGCCATTTAACTCAAGAAGGGATTGCAAAAGGGTGAGCAGACATATCTAGCCACGGTGGTGGTAGATGAAGAAGTAGGCCAAGAGTTGGTGTCTACGACCATCCAAGCGGTGTTGGATGAGTACAAGGAGGTGATGTCGGATATGTTGCCTCCATGATGGGTGTAGAGTATGTGATCGAGTTGTTGTCAGGAGTGAAACCGCCTACTAAAGGACCATATCGGATGGCGCCCCCAGAGCTAGCAGAGCCGAGGAAACAACTTGATGAGTTGTTGGAAGCGGAATATGTTCGCCCTGCCAACGCACTGTTTGGAGCACCGGTGTTGTTTCAGAAAAAACATTATGGGAGCATATGGATGTGTGTACACTACCTCGTGCTCAACAAGGTGACAATGCACAACGAGTATTTTATTCCATTGATTGCTGATTTGTTGGATTAGTTAAGTCATGCCAAATACTTCACTAAACTTGACTTGAGGTCAGTTTACTATCAGGTGAGAAATGCTGATGGGGATGAGCCAAAGACTACTTGTGTGATGCAGTATGGGGCGTATGAATTCTTGGTGATGCCATTCGGGTTGACAAATGCACCTGCAACATTCTGTACCTTGATGAACCAAGTATTTCGTGAATACCTTGACAAGTTTGTCGTGGTGTACCCGGATGATATTGTTGTCTATAGTTCCACTTTGAAGGAACATGAAGAGCATCTACGGAAGGTGTGCGACGGGTTGAGGGGGAACAGTTTGTATGTGAAGAAAGAGAAGTGCTCTTTTGCTTAGCGAAACATCAAATTCCTAGGTCATGTGATTGAGTAAGGTAATATTCGGATGGATATGGAGAAGCTAAGGGCGATTCAAGAATGGAAGATCCCAACGACAGTGAAGGATTTGTGTTCCTTTCTTGGCCTAGCCAACTATTACAGGAAGTTCATAGAGGGCTATTCGCGGAGAAGACTCCTATAACGGAACTACTAAAGAAGGGTAATGGGTGGAACTGGACTAAGAAGTGCCAAGGAGCCTTTGATGACTTGAAGGATGCCATGATGAGAGATTTGATGCTTGCTCTTTTGGATGTCATGAAATCCTTTGAGGTGCAAACAGATGTATCAGACTTCTCCTTTGGAGGAGGCTTGTTACAGGAGGGACATCCTATTGCGTACAAGAGCTGTAAGCTTAGTGAAGCAGAGCGGAAGTACACAACTCAAGATAAGGAGATGCCAGCGGTGATACATTGTCTTCGCGTGTGGAGGAATTACTTACTCGGGAGTTAGCCATTTCTTCACATAGCCGAAATGGACACCCAAGCAGGGCTGATGGCAAGAACTCTTGGCAGAATTTGATTTCTCCTTTGAGCACAAGGCAGGGTGACTAAACGAAGTCGCGGATGCACTGAGTAGGAAAGCTGAGCTGGCGGCCTTGCAGACGGTAGCACGCTTGACTGTGAGTACTGTTACCACGACGATGCGAGAGCACATCAAAGAGAACTTAGCCAAAGATCCAGTTGTGCAGAATCTAATGAAGTTGACCGAAGAGGGGAAAGCACGCCAGTTTTGGATGGAAGACGGATTGCTGATGACCCATGGTAGCCGACTCTTTGTGTCATGAGCTGGTGATCTAAGGAAGACACTGTTGAGAGAGTGCCATGGTACTATGTGGGCTGGACATCTAGGGTGGCAGCGCACTTTGGCTTTACTGAAGCAAAGGTATTATTGGCTGCACATGCGTGATGATGTGGTTGATTATACTCGAACTTGTCTCACTTGCCAACAAGACAAGGTGGAGCGGAGGAAGATTGTAGAGCTGCTGGAGCCCCTACCTGTATCGTCCTAATCGTGGGAAAGTGTCTCACTGGACTTCATCACCAACCTGCCCAAAGTGGGAGATGCAGGATCTATACTTGTGGTTATAGACCAGTTTTCTAAGTATGATACGTTTATACCCGCACCCAAGTACTGTTCGGCAGAGGACACGACACAATCGTTCTTCACGAATATTATAAAATATTGGGGTATCCAAGACATTGTTAGTGATCGAGACTCAATATTCATCGGCAACTATTGGACAAAACTTTTCAAAATCCTTGGTTCACAACTTGAAATCTCTTCTTGTTACCATCCACAAACAAACGGACAGCCGAAGAGATTCAATGGTCTATTGGAAGAGTACTTGCGTCATTTCGTCAACGCCAAGTAGAAGAATTAGTTGCAACTACTTGATGTGGCTCAGTTCTGTTTCAGTTCTGTTTCAATGCCCAAAGGAGCTCAACAACCAATAAGAGCCCTTTTGAGCTTGTTACAAGCCAGTAGCCGTTGTTAGCTCACACAGTGGACGAGCTGTACAGAGGAAAGAGTCCCTGGGCATATATCTTTAGTAGAGAATGGAGACAGAATGCTGAGATTGCCTGAGCCTACCTGGAGAAAGCTTCTAAGCAGATGAAGAAGTGGGCAGATTAGGGGAGAAGACCGCAAAACTTCAATGTAGGTGACTTGGTGCTTGTTAAGCTCAATCTTGAATGGATGAGGTCACTACGAGGATTAGATAGGAGACTACTTCGCAAATATGAAGGACCAGTCCCTATCTTGGCCAAGTTGGGAAGGCCTCTTACAAAATTGACCCTTCGACTTGGATGCAAGTGCATCCAGTGTTTCACGTTAGCTACCTCAAGCCGTTCAACGCCGACATCGATGATCTGAGCAGAAGTCAGTCAAACAGAGCAGAGCAGAGTTAAAGACAGTGCAACTTGACAGACGTGAAATTGAAGATATCCTTGCTGAGTGTTCATATCCTCGAGGAAGAAGTGGCGGGAGTTCTTAGTGAAGTGGAAAGGCCTTGGTGATGAAGAAATCAATTGGATTTTTGCAGAAATATATGCAACCGTTTGTGGATAAAGTAGAAGTGTACCTAGCGTTAAAGTCTACGAGGATGTCGATCGCATAAGTGGGGGAGCATCACGAGCTGAGCTTGTTCAGGGCATTATGCTTGCCTGTGACCGCTTGTCTCATGCGTTTGGGATGTGTTTCCCTCATGTAAATACTAGTGTAGGTTTATTTTCTAGTAGTAGTTTCTCTCTATGCCAAATAAGGCAGTATGACTCCTCGGTCACTTTGATGTTTCCTAGTGCTAGGGTGAGAATTGCATATAAAGCTTTTTAGGGGAGGGTGAGTGTTCATCAATCTTGTAAAACTCACTAGCTATTGTCAATGTGTTTAGCCTATGCGCCTCCCTCGCTAAACACATAATGTTAATGGAGGTGTTAATGAATTATGTTGCTTCAATGTTTATTGCTTGCTTGCCACTGCTTTCATAATTGCTTACTGCTTTCGCTGATATTTGATTGAATGATAATGAAAGTGCGTCATGGATGAATTGTGGTAAACGATAGGCTGGCTAGTTAAACAAGAGTGCTTTAGCTAGCGCCGCTCGGTCCTTTCACAAAGGTGTGAAATAGTCGGCCCGTGACACTTGTTAACATGTTGATCTAGTGTATCCACTGTGTTAGGTAAGATTTTAGTGATAAAACTAGTGTCATACATTACGTTGCTTTGCTATTTACCAAACCTTGTGATTACATACCATGTATTTGTATTCGATGCTTGTGAACATGTTGATCTGGTGTATCAACTGTATTAGGTAAGATTTTAGTGATAAAACTAGTGGCATACAAATGTGGTGAAAGTATCGAACCCATGACATATTGAGCCTTTTGAAAATTGGTGTCAAAGCAGAGCACATTTTGTTGGTTTATGATTTGATTGCTTTTGGATTGTGTGATTGTGTGAAGCATCAATGAGAGGATTACACACTTATATGGAGAGAGTTGATGTGCTAGAGTTGCATATGATTGTCAATGAGGTGACCTTAAAGGTGGTCCTACTCATTGACGATGCTGTTGTATTGGAGGGATTCCAAAACTATCATTCAATCTATGAACCATTGGAAGATTTTCATGATACTGTGGATGCTTCACAACATGAGATGGGGGCTCAATGCTAAGCTGAACCTTTTGTTCGTGCTTTTAGAAATGTTAGTTCTGCAAGGATAGAATACGATATAGCACAGGTACTAGAACCACGGGCATTCAGCAATGACCATGATGCTAAGGAGTTAGAAAACTTCCTTTTTGACATGGAACAATACTTTCATGTAGTAGCCATTGTGGTGTACCAAGTACAATGAAATACAAAATAGTTGGTGTACAATTGATATTTTGCTAGATTTAAGAAGAGAGGTAGGCCAAGTCTTTCTTGACAATGTTGGGTATGGTTCTTGGCGCAACTTACGAGATCTTAAGTACACCTAGGCAACTAGAGAAATGTGAAATAATTTTTTGCTTTTGTTAGAATTTTGGACACGTCAAAAAAATACGAAGTGTTCTACATCTTGAAGATTCAAAGTGGGTAAGGATTGAATTTCATGGACAAAGTTCAAGACTTTTTGAACAATAGGCAAGTCTTGAACAACTTGATGCCATGATTGATTCCATTGCAAAAACTTGACTAATGCCTAAGGAGAGTGGTTCGTCAAGTGGAAACACCAAAAAATTTTTGAAAGAGGACAAACTCTAGGGTGGGGGAGCCAATAGAAAGGCATCATCTTCAAAGGAGTTGTCTTCATGGCATCCAATAGATTTGGTGGTAAGAGCAAGATTGCGTGTTTTTGATGTCAAAAGCCCTTATCAAGTTGTCGATTGCCCTGACAAGTTATCACTCAATTCCTCATAAACTTCCATTGCCCAAGGGTGACAAAGACGAGATAAGGATGAGGAAGAAAACCCAAAAGGGTGGGTGCAATTGGGTTGCTCAACGCATTGGAGAGGCAGGCAAAGAACCTAGTATTTCCCAAGCTAAGGGTTTAATGTTTTTGAATGTACGATAGAGCTACCTTGTTGATACGTGGATACCAAGACTAAAGTGTAGATACTTAATTTGAATTTAGATAGAGACTCAATATGCCAGGAAGCGGTAAACTTTGTAGCACACCTATAGTGGATTAGTCAAGTAGGGAAGCTTCATCTATGGGAGGACATGAAAATAGATTTCACAACTATTTTCATGGATGATTTCCAAGTGATACTTGGGATGGGATTTTTGTAGGAGACTAAGGTATCCCTTTGTTTGATGGGGGGTTACCATGTGTGGTTTAAATTGTCGCAAAAAAGGGAGATGATGAGAAGTTATTTTTTGTCATGCAACTTAGAGAAGGGGTGAATAAACATGTCTCGCGTTGGTGGTGGATGAAGGTGTAGGACTAGGGCTACTGTGCATTGCCATCTAAGATGTGCTGAAGGAATACCAAGATATGTTGGATAAGCTATTGAACAACTTGCCTCTATGGCAAGGTGTGGAGCATGGGATCAAGTTGTTATGAGGGGTGAAGAACCCTCCCAAAGGGCCAATGATTGGTGCCTCAGAAGTTGCGAGAATATGGAAGCGACTTGATGAGTTGTTGGCTTGAGCCAAGAGCCTTTGACAACTTGAAATATACTTGCTTTTCCGATTATAATAAAACCCTTCAAAGTATCATCATATGCATTCAACTATGCCCTTTGTAGAGTCTTCGGTGATATTCCTCCAATCTCATTGAACTTTCGGAAAGCTAATTCCTTTATAAAACCCAAACCCGATGCACCACAAATTAGTGTGGGAAGTGAATAAGGGGTAAATATGGGAGATAGATCTCCATTGACCCTTTGAAATACATCTAAAACTAACACTCCAACCATTCTCAGTCAACCCAAACTTACTTCTAATCACTCCATGCCAAAGGGAAGAATCTTCTAGGGGAAAACGCCATAACCATTTAGCTAAGAGAGCGATGTTTTTAGTCACCAACTTTCTAATACGCATCCCTCCCTCCATTTTAGACCTACAAACCTCTTTCCAACTTACTAATGATCCCTATGATGCCCCAACTCCAGACCACAAGAAATCTCTCATAAATCTCTTTATCTCATTAGCAAATTCCCACTAGAATCTTAAAAATAGACAAACAATACACTAGATACTAGACAAACATGCCTGAAGAAGAGTGATTTTACCCCCAAGGTAAAAAAGAGCCCGCTTCCAGCCATCTAAACGCTTGGCCACCTTTTCCACTACCAGATTCCAAAAATTTGTAGATCTGGGATTACCCACCAAAGGGATCCCTAAATAAGTCAAAGGCCAATCTAACAATCGACACCCCCACATAATAGGACCACTCACTAGCTCGCTCAATAGGCACATTTATAGCTGCTAAACCGCTTTTCCCCATGTTAATTTTAAGCCCCATCACCCACTCTAAAAAACTTGGAGAATAGCCAAAATACTCCTAAAATAAGGGCTAAGGGTTATGATCATCTAAAATTAAAATGGTGTTATCAGCAAACTAAAGATGAGAAATCACCACTCCCTCTCTCCCCACTGCCAACCCTTTCACCAACCGCCAATCCACAACCCTATCTACCATTGTACTAAAAAAAATCAACTACTAGAACAAACAAATTGGAGGAACGTGAATCTCCTTGTCTAATACCTCTAGGATCCCTATGGTATCTCACCTCCAATTTGTTGATGATACCATTTTCTTTCTTGATGATCATAGCCCTTCTTTCAAGAGAATTTTGGATGTTCTCCAAATCTTTGAGAGGGTGTGTGGCCTTAAAATTAGTATGGGGAAGAGCAGTTTAGCAGCTTTGAATGTGACTGGGAGCGTGTTAGGGAGTGGGCTACTAAAGTGGGGTGTGACATTCTGGATTTGCCTCTGACTTACTTAGGGGTTCCTTTGGGGGGTAACCCTAGAGCTGTGAAGTTCTACAATCCCATTATGGTAAGTGTGACGATGAGGATAAATGGGTGGAAGGGGGCTCTCTTCTTTTTTGGTGGGGGGAAGAATTGCCTTGTTTAGGCTTGTCTATCTAGTATTACACTTATTTTCTGTTTGTGAATGGGGATTGCTAGTAAGCTTGAGAGAGAATTATGAGGGAATTTTTGTGCGCTAGCGTGGGGGTCATAGGGACCACTTAGATGGGAAGAGGTTTGTATGTCTGAAGAGGGAGGGAGGGAGGGCTGGGTCTTGGTATGTTGGTGCCTAGAAACACCGCTCTTTGAGCTAAATGGTTATGGCGCTTCTGTATAGAAGAATCTTCCCTTTGGCATAAAGTAGTAAGAAGTAAATTTGGGTTAGATGGGAATGTGTGATACCCATATTAATTTAAGATGTTCTTCAAGGAGTCCATGGAGGTCCATTTCTTAGATTTATTCTTCCTTCACCCCTCACACTATACTTGAGGTGGGGAGGGGTTCACGTATTCATGTCTAGAAAGACCCTTGGCTGGGGAATGTAGCTTTTTATAGTTCTTTCCCTTGTCTCTTTCGTTTGAGCTGAGCAAAATAGAGCCATATCTTTCTTTGTTGGGGATTTGGCTAGTCCTTTGGTTTCTTGGAATCTCCATTTTAGGATACCTCTTAATGAGAGAGAGATGGTGGGGTTATCTTTGTTATCTTTATTGAGTGGATGTAACTTTTTGTTGGGGAGGTATGTTCATTCTTGTTCCTTGGATCAGTTGGGGTGTATTCATGGTAATCTTTTTTTGATTTCCTAATCCATTCCAACTCTTCATTTCTGCTTTATCCTCTTCAAAGGCTCCCCCAAAAATTAAGGCTTTCACTTGATTGGTTGTGCTTGATAAAACAAATGCAACAAATGCTGATAACTTGCTGCAAATCAGAAGATCTTTGAAGGCTCTCTCCCGATGTATGTGTGCTCTATTTCAAGACCTTTGAGACAGTTATTCATCTCCTTTCGCACTGTGATTTTGCTTGAAGGATTTGGAAAAGCTTTTTGGTATTGTGGGAGAGAGTTGGGTATGCCTTGCGTTAGTGGAAGATTTATTTGCCATTTCTTTCACAGGTTTTGGTAGAAGGAAGGATTGGGCAGCTTTATGGAGGTCAGGGATATTTGCAGTTTTATGGGGGATATGGGCGGAGCATAATCCACAGATATGCTCTGGGAAAAAATTAAACTGGGAGCTTGTCTGGGATAAAATTCAGTATTTGGCATCGCTATGGTGTGTTGGTTTTGGTTTTTATGGAGGGAATAATTTCCTAGAGAGTCAAAGAGATTGGAGTATTGTGTTGTCTTGTTGAATTTTTCTCTTTCTGTAGTTTTAAGTTGCTTTTTCTGGTTTGTTCTAGATATATTTTGGGAGACGCCTCATTCTCTCTCTTGTAAATTCTTCTCTTATTAATGAAATTTTCTTTTGCTATAAAAAAACCCTTTAGAAGCCCTTAACCATGGATTTGGTTCACCATCACAGCTATGGAGAACCACAAATTAGGCAAACAACCCCTGAACCACTAACGCCAACACTCCCCAAAACCCTTTCTTGCAATGATTTTATCCAAGAATCTCCAACTAACTCTGTCATAGGCTTTTTCAAAATCCAATTTAAAATGAACCCCTCTCTTTTCTCCTATGAATATCTTCCACCATCTCATTAGCCACCTAAATAGCATCCACTCTTTATCTACTCCCCACAAACGCACTTTTGAGGAGTAGATATAGTCTTATCAAGCACCGTACTCAGCCTATTAGCTAGTACTTTAGCAGTAAGATTAGGCTAATAGTCTGAAGTCCTCTATCTTAGTAGATCTAGATTTCTTAGGGCACCATAGTAATAAAATTGAAATTAATAAACTCTTGCTCAAGATCCCGTTTCCATAATATTCAGTAAAGACTTTAAACAAATCATCCTTAATAACATCCCAACAGTCTTGAAAAAAAGCTGAATTAAAGCCATTTGGACTCCGAGCCTGATCTCTTGCCATCCCAAAAATTACCCCCTCACCTCATCAAAAGACTCTAGAAATGAGATTCCACTCTAACCATCAGTCGACAAATATCTTCCTCAAAATATAGATTATCAAAGAAAATAGTGATTTCAGAGGCGATCCGGCTAGGGTCATTGATAATTTTCCCTCCACCCACATCCAACTCCCTAATCATATTCTTTCTCACCATCCCATTTTTGCTAGCCTATGAAAGAAACCAGAATTACAATCACCTTCTTTGACCCATTTAAATTTGGTCTTTTGCCTCCAACTCCTCATTTCCTTATTTATCACCTCTTCCAATCCATTCTTCATAAAAATCCTTTTGTCTCCTCACTCTCCGAGATCTCAATCTCCTCTCCCTTTCTATCCAAAGAATCCAATTCACCTAAGATGCTAGATTTTCTAATTCTAACATCACCAAACACCTCCTTGTTCCAAACGTTCGATTTCTCCTTGAGACATTTTAACTTCCTCATAAACCTAAACCCTTCCCAACCCCTCTCCAAGTCCTCTTCCTAACTCCTCACTAGTGGCTTAAAAGTAGCATGATCCAGCCACATATTCTCAAACCTAAAAGAAGTAGGACCCCAAGAAACCATACTTGATTTCTACAAAACAAGGAAATGAATAGAAGTAGGTTTTCCGGGAGTACAGTTTGGGAGAGGTTAGAGAATTCGTCCTCCTAGTCACTACAGAACAGGAACCTATAAAGCGTACTAGCCACCGCACTAGCCTCCTCTCCCCTTTCCCCCCTAACACACACAAACCAAGTAAATGTAGCATTCCGAAAAGGAGATCTCTCAGACTGCACCCCCAAATAAGTAGGTCAAAGTGCTGCATACTAGCAAGAACTTTAAACACCAACACCCCCCCCCCCCCCGGCGCGCCGGGGGGGGGGGGGGCGTGTTTCTTTTCCCCTCAAAACCTCACTGCATTAAAATCTCCACCCATTATCCACCTAGGGGAGCAAAAACCATAAACATAATAAAGCTCATCCTAGAAAAGAACTCTTAAGAGTTGATCTAGAAGGACCATACATGGAGTATACCCACCATTGACCCCTCCCTTTCACTTCAACAAAAACATAAAGGGAAAAAAAGCCCCACCAAATTATCCACTTTAGAAATAAAACGAAAATCCCACATAACTAGGACACCGCCGGAAGTTCCCCAAGAGGGTAAAAATTCCCATTCCCTACAGCAACCACCCCTAATGCTTCTAACAATCCCCCCATCAATCATTTCCAATTTAGTTTCTTCAACCAGAACAATGCCGTGGAATACCTAGACAAAACTTATTTAATCCAGCTCCTCTTCTTCACACCCCCTAGACCTCGAACATTCTAATAATCTTCATAACTTAACATGTTTACCACCTTTCCCAATCCCCTAACCACCCTCATAATTAATTGATGAAACCAGATTTCTTAATTCTTTTTGGACTTTCTTCTTACTCTCATATGTTCTAGGGCTCAAACCCAACTTCACCTCCTTGCCTGTGGGATCTACTAATTTCCAGCCCATGTCTTCTAGGAGTTTAGCGAGTCTTTATAGTCTCCCTCACCTCCCTCATATCTAAGCTCACAGCCCTCCCTCCTGAAAGAAATCTCCCTCTGGTATAAAGTATCAGAAACAAGAAGAGGCTGAACAGGAAGGGGAAGGACACCATCACTAGTTCTCTGCGAACACCTATGCTCCAAAGGAAAGTCTATCTTAACAGAATTAGCACAGGAAGATACAGCCAAATCATCAACAGGGAAGAAATTAAGCTCAGGGTCCATCATTTAAGATACAAAAAAATTTAAATCAACCCTAATCTATTTAGGGACTACCAGATCCGCCCCTAGGGTGGATTGGGGCAGGATATCCCCTAGCCTGTTTTTATTTTACATCCCTAATTTGATAGCACGAGGGTCCAGTTCCAACTGATCCACGCCTCCACTGAACAGGTGAACAAAGGTTGGATAATGAGATGGTTGACTATCTATGCAGCTGCATTCTGTGCACTGCATTTATTAGGAATTAGGAAATTGTCCATTTCCTAATTGTCAAGAATGTTTAGTAAATTGGAAAACCTAAACACAACAAATAGGTTTCTCTCTATATTTATAATGTGTGCCATGTACGCTACAATTACCATCAAACCCTTACTAACTCATGCTTACTTACACTGATGTAACACAACAATAATGCTAAATAACTGAAGTAACTTGTAACACTAAATGATCAATCATTTTATTTTGTGGGAATGACTGGTTGACAAAGGATTCTACCTTCTTGAAAGAATGACTGAAGCCTAAATTGATTTAACTGGGAAGACAACTTCCATGGTTTCTCTAAAACTGGTTTCATAGCAAATGGTTGTCCTTTCCAAATTACAGAATGCTTCTCAGAAAGCAGACCCATCATAGCATATAACTAAGCTAATAAAGTACCCAGTAATTCCAACTTGCATTCATTTAGAACCCTCGTGTCCTCAAAATGCGTTATGTTATGGGTTTCATTCAATTGAGAAACTAGTCCTATTTCCTAATGCATGCTTCTTGATGTATAAGCTGACACTTTTGGGCAGATTACTAGTTTGAATTTCAGGCTTTCAGCATAGAATGTGTTAACCTAGATGTTTTTTGGTTATCTTTATGCATGTTGAACACAGATCAGGTTCACCTGTCCTCGAGGATTGCTATGAATTTTTATTTCTTGTATCAACTGCCTGTGAAAACGGTGTTGCAGTGTTTTGTGAAACTGGAGGCATGAGTGTGCTAGCATCTCGGATGTCGACTTTGCCAGATGGTATGTAAATTGAAATTTTTATTGTTGGAATTATGTTCAAATTTAATATGGATTAAATCATTAGCTGTTGTTGTTGTCGTTCCATTTTAGAGACTTTTTGTATGCATATCTCTTTGGTGCAATCCAAATACCCACCAAAGTTTAATCCCAAACAAAAATTTTCCCTTCGTTAGCATTCATCATGTTTCATACTTTTTATACTGTACTTGAATAATCTTGTTTCAATAAAATATTGGCATGTTGAGCCATTGAATTTTGTACATGCCATGAAATTTGTACATTGATATCACTATGAAAAGATATTATGGGATGCTTATCTTTTTTCAGGTTCCCACTCAATGGAGCTTGCCATGAAACTTGTCCAGTTAATCCTGAGTAAGTTATCTCTGGACAGTATCAGAAGTATAGACCTTTCAATAATGGTGAGCATAACCACCATTTTTTCAAGTTTAGTGTTTGTTGTTTCTTATTCCTTCTTATTTATTTATTTATTTATTTTTGTGTTTGTGGGTGTGTATTTTTTTTTTTTCTTTTTTTTTTGGGGGGGGGGGGGGGGCGGGGAGTGGGGAGAAGGGTTGGTGTTGCTTCAGTTCTTTTATATCAGTTCTTTAGCTGTTTTGAAATAGAGAAACTTAACTTTCATGTTGTGGTTAATGCTAAGCATTTCCTTGTAATGTCAGGTGACAACAATAGCAAGACAATTCGCTGTGTTGCACAATGCCTTGAAATTTGAAGCACTCCACCTGCTTTCTGCTGTTCTGCCAAAAAAATCTGTGGTATGCTAATGTCTATTGTGAAGTTTGAGGAATCTGCTTACTTTTCATAAATAACTTTGTTATTTTCAGTTGAGACATTGGTTGCTTTGGTAAATTGGCTGGATGATTGCAACTTGAACTCGATTATTTTTAATCTATTTTACTTGGCCCAAAAAGAAGTCAATTTTACTTGGGCTTTCAATGTAGTCTTCTAATGTTTAATATATCTCAAGCCGAACACCTAGTAATTAATTTAGCTTTGGATTTTTTTATGAAACTTTGAGGATATTGGAGATTGAATTTTGATTTCAACCTAGACCTAAACTGATGCTTGTCGAAATAATAATTTAAAATTTAAAATACTTATTGTTACTTATTGGGCTTCTTAATGGTTATTTTGGTCATTTAGTATTATTAGTATGTGCTAGTGTTATGTTGGTAACCGTGAGTAAGGGTATTATGATTATTGGTATGTACTTGACATATATTATAAATAGAGGGAGAGATTGGTCATTCTGTTTAGGTCTTCCATTTTACCCAATTTTCAACATGGTATCAGAGCATGATTCTGAGACCTAACCCTTGTTGCCACAGCCACCCTCAAAACTGAAGCCTAGAACCCTAAATTCTCTGGCATGTCTACCATCATAGAAAAATTGCCAGCACCACCATTGGCCTGAAAAACAGCAAGCTGCTGGAAGCCACAACAGTTGAAAACTTCCTAGATGACACTACTTGATCAAGAACACAAATACCACTTTAGACGTTTCAAAACCAACACCATAGCCATCCACAGACATTGTTGTGTGCCCACCACAGAAATCCCATCACCCGAGCTTCTCCCACATGCCCTTACACACTTGTCGAAGGCAAATAGGGCCGGTTCCATGCATCAGCGCGTGAAGGTTATTCTAGGCATGCTGTTAGCTTGAATTCTTCCTGCAGTATTCGAATCCCTCTATAAGCATATTATTGAAGTTTTTGGTGTTGGTTTTTGTTCAAAGACTTCACCCTTTTTAGTTGCTCATATGCAACACTCCGGGAATGATTGTTTGGTACCGACGAGAAATACTAGTCATTGTTCATTGAGTTCATTGGGGCCTGAAACAGTGGTATTGATCGTGTTTTTGATTCGTTCCTCGTGTGCTTGAAGGTTGCTCTGGTTATCAAAGGTTGTGTTGTTGGGATGGAGTCCATGAATTCCAAAAACGTGTTGTTCAATGTGTATTTCTGATTTGCTGCTGTAACAAGGTTGTTTGTGTGTTGGAATGGAGTCCCCAAATCCAAAAGTGTACTTCCCTTGTTAGTCACTTGTTCACGTGAATAACATACTATAACTATCTCAGAGGAGGATTCAAGGTTCCTATAACATCAGGCATCCGAACAAGTATCTCATCACATTGCATCTTTTGTTCAGAAAGGTAATCCTACAGTCTCTATGTCATTGGCATCTCTCTTGCTAGTCCTTGGGTTTTGACTCTACTGCCATTGACCATATGACAAGTGTAACCAACTTCTTTTCTGCCCTCTACTAAAAACTTACCTTAAGTTACCCTTGTTGATAGGTCCACTACTACAATTAAGGGGGTAAGAACAGTAAATTCTACTTCATCCATCTATTTTTATTTTTTTTTCTTTTTTACATTTCTCTATGTCATTGATATCTCTCCTGCTAGTCCTTGGGTTTCGATTATGCTCCCATTGACCATAATGACAAGTGTAGCCAACTTCTTTCTGCCCTCTACTAAAAACTTACGCTAAGTTACCCTTCATGGGTCCACTACTACAATTAAGGGGGTAAGAACAATAAATCCTACTTTTTCCATCTATTATTTTTTTTTTCTTTGTACGTTCTTAAGTCCCCCTTCAATCTTAGTAAGATTATGAAGTCACTAAATTGTTTTGTAACCTTATTTTTTGATTCTTTTATCATATAGTATCTAAAAGTATGGGAAGATGATTGTTACAGACATGAGGCTGGTGGACTTTACTATTTTGAGTTGCTCTCTCCTCCTATTGCTTGTTGTGCCACTGTTATGCTACATCAAATCCTTTGTCGTGTTGGTCATCTATCATCAAACAAGTTAAAACAACTAGTTCCTACTTTGTGTGTTGTGTCTAATCTTGAGTGTGAGTCTTGTAACATGATCGTGTTCCCTTTGCTTCCCAAGTCGATAAATATGTGGTTAGCCCTTTTATGTTAGTCCATTGCAATTTTTGGGGTCTTGTTATGTCACTTCAAAGTTGGAGTTTTGATACTTTGTTACATTTGTCGATTACTTTGGGATGACTTCATTGTATTTAATGAAAGATCATTATAAGTTGTTAATTTTTTTTTTTTGCCTTTTGTTCTCAAAGAAGGAGTCAGTTTGATATGCCAGTCAAGATACTTCATAGTGATAATGCTTATAAGGGCTTCAGTAGCACTGCCTATATGGCTAACTTTGGTACGATTCATCAATCATCTTGTGCCCACACTTTACAACAAAATGGAGTGCAGAGCAAAAAAAAAAAAAAGAAGACATACACTCAAAGTCATTCATATCCTATCGTATCAAATGAATGTTCCCAAAGTCTTTTGGAGTGATTTCGTCCTGGTGGTAAAATCCCATATTTAGTTATCTTCCTCATATATTTTGTTGTGTGCCTTTTGTCCATCATTTAGTTTTAGAAAAGGATAAGTTGGATTCCCATGCCATCAAATGTATCTTTTTGGGCCGTTCTTGTACGGAAAAAGGATATCGATGTTACAACCTACTTTATTCTTTGTCATTGCTCATGTCACCTTTTTTGAGTCTACACCATTCTATTTTGAGTCCTTGGGTTCTATTGACCTTGATGAGTCCCTTCCATTGCCTAGCGTTCCAAATTCTAACCTATTATCTTGCCCAATCCTCCTACATCTTCATCCAGTTTGATTCCTTCTTGTTGTTTTGATCATCCTAATTTGCAACCGTACACGCAGCTCAAGGGCGGAGAGCCTCTTTGAGCTTCCACTTCTATGCCTCTAGTTCACTCATTAGATGATCCTATTTCGTAAGATGTTGATCCTCCTATTGCAGTTCATAAAGGTTAATGCACTTGTACCCAATATTCAATCAATAATATATTGTTATGGCTTCTTGTCGCTCTCATATTACTATTTTGTTAGTACTTTGTCTTCTATTGCTCTTCCAAATCTACTTCTAAAGCCCTATACAATTCTTGGTGGAAGACTGTAGTGGTTGAAGACATGCGTGCACCACATGATAATGATACTTGGGAGTTGGTACCTCCTCCTCCTGATAAGCCTATGGTTGGTTGTCATTGGGTGTATACATTGAAGGTCAATCGAGATGGTTCCATGGCTCATTTGAAGGCGCACCTTGTTGCTAAGGGATATACTCAAGTGTATGGTTTTGATTGTTTAGACAAATTCTCCTTGGTCACCAAAGTTGTTCATCTCCTTAGCCATGACTTGTCACTGGCATGTACATTAGTTAGATGTGAAGAATGTTTTCCTACATGGTGATCTTTAAGAGGAGGTCTACATGGAACAACCACCTCAGTTTGTTGCTTAGGAGGAGTCAAGCTTAGTGTGTTGCCTCAAGAAATCATTGGATGGTTTAAAACAGTCTACCAGAGAATGGTTTGGTCAATTCAATGTTGTAGTACTTGGGTTTGTCCTTTGATGGTGTACAATAGATTATTATGTATTTTATCATCATACCTTGTTCGACATGATTCTGCTTATAGTGTATGTGCATGATATTGTGATACTGATCATGATGATCGAGGTATCCTAGGCCTAAAGCATTTCCTAAAAACTGCTTTTAATGTCAAAGAAGTGGGACCATTGGAGTACTTCTTGGGTATGAAATTTCCAAATCTTGTATGAATTGTCAACTATTATCTTTTAGATGAGATTGGGCTGTTGGGATCCAAACCTATTGATACACCCATGAAACCTATCGGTGAGGTAGTGCCAAATATGGGTGATTTGTTGCCCGACCTAGGATAGTATTGAAGACTTGTTGGAAAGTTGAATTTTCCCATAATCACTCGACCGGATATATCTTTCGTAACAAGTGTTGTGAGTCAGTTTCTTGATTCTCCAAGAACAAGTCATTGGAATGCAATAATTCGCATCTTGAGATATCTCAAAGGTGCACCTGGGAGAGGTCTCTTATATCAGGATTGGGACCACTTATATTCAAGTATACGAATGCAAATTGGGTTGAGTCACCTTTTGACAAAAGATCCACAACCATGTATTTTATCTTTCATAGTGGTAATTTGGTTTCTTGGAAGAGTAAGAAACAAATTGTCGTGGCCAAGTCAAGTGTTGAGTAAAAGTACAAGGCAATGGCTCACACTACGTGTGAACTTGTTTGGTTGAAGAACATGTTGGAAGAATTGGGTTTTCTACATTCTTGGTCTATGAAGTTGTTGTGTGATAACCAAGCTACTTTCATATTACCGTCAACCCGATCTTCCATGAGCGGATTGAAGTTGATTGCCACTTTGTTCAGGAGAAACTTGTGCAAAAGCTCATTACAACCACTCATATGAATTATGATTTTCTGCTGGCTAATTTATTCACTAAATCCTTGGGGGTGCCCATGTTTAATTCATTTATAACAAGCTAGGAGCACATGATGTCTATGCTCTAGCTTGAGGGGGAGTGCTAATGGTTATTTTAGTCATTTAGCATAGTTAGTATGTGCTAGTGTTATGTTGGTAAACCATGAGTTAGTAAGGGTATTATGGTTATTGGTATGTACATGACATTTATTATCGAGGGAGAGACCTATTGTTGTGATTAGGTTTTCCATTTTATGCAATTCTTTAACAGGACTTAATTACTATTCTATGCATGGTAGGCAGCTAGACATGGTCATTCAAGCATGGAAAACATGTTATCTATACATTGATATTGGAATTTTGTTCATGTTAAATTTTCCTAGAACATTAATGTTTATATGAGAGCTTGTTACATGGTTGAAGAGGACAAGCAATGTGGATTTCTAATGCAGACTTCGCAGCTTTAGCTGCAAATATGCCATATAGTTCCTCCATTTGGGAGATCTCCCCAGCAGAAGCTGTGGATTCCTTATCCTGAGGATGAATTTTGAGATTGACCAACTGATGTTGTTTAGAGGCAGTGGAGGCTGGCAACTGCTGATTGTTAGTATGGCCAAGCTAATGACTTCCAAGTACCATATAATGGTGCAGATATTACGCTCTGAGTTTGTAGGTGGCACTAGTTGAGATAGGTTCTAGATCTTGGATCAGCCAGTCAAAGCCCTTGAGGTTGACAATGAGAGAGAGATGAGATAACCTTATTTGTAAAGATATGTGGCTGGCATGATTAGTCCTTCTCACATTGTAGTGATGTTTTTGGTCCGCTAACACATCCTGGTGTATGTTTGTAGACCTTGTTGTCATGCAAACTTGCAACTTGCACGCATCCCGATATGTGAGACTGGCTTTGACCTATGATCCAACTGACTTACATCTCTGGTTGGCCTATGTGAGGCCATTTAGGTCTCATTAGAGTGGCTATGAGTGCATTCTATTCTGGAATTCAAGCATTTGATTGGAATCTGCTCCCGAGGTCAAGCTATCACACATTGTAATTCTCTATCTCCAGACAACCCCCCCCCCCCTCCCCCGCAGGTGCCTACTTATTATTTTGATCCCAGGCCTTTCTGGTGTTCATAATGTAGATCTTCAAACCCTTCATCAAACATATAAATGTTCTCCCTCTCAGTTTTTTTGAGCATTTTGTGTCTTAGTTTCTCTATCTTTCAAACTAATAAATTCTTCTGGTTTAGTTAGGTTCCATGGCATGCTTGTGGTTTAGTTTGCTTAAAATTTTGCCTCCTTATTGTTCTGTTTACTTCAATTGCTAGTCAATGACTCCATATACTTTAAAAATGCTATCTTATAGAGTTGATTGTGTTGACAAGTATCTTTGCTACAATCTTTGGCTTCAAATCCATCAATCCTATCTATTAGCTAATCCTTAACAGTGACGCATTCTCTTACACCATTTTCATATTATTATATCCCATTGATTAGCTCACTGTGAGGGAGCAACTAGTTCACTTTGGCATCAATTTAAAAGTTAGAACAAAGCCAATGAAATTCTGTTCATGTTTTCTTAATATAGCATCAACTCTTTGAGATCTAGAACCAAATAGTTTGAGCTACTATTTTCAGATTAGTTTCTGTTCTGAATAGATTGTTTTGATTTTAAAAAATAGAAATTTTTGTATAAAAAGTATGAAGTAATAGTTGGCTTTGTAGTTACAGTAAATTTAAATATGTTCCAGGAATTCAAAGAATTAGTCATCTCATAAACAGAATTAAATCAGAAGTATGTAAATAGTATATCAATGACAGAAACAATATATCAATATACATCTGAGAAACTAGAAGAAGAAGAAGGAGAGGGGGCCAACCTTGGAATTTGAGGAACAATGTTAGAGAATTCCCAAGTCCCAGGCACCACGTTGAGTCTTTCAAATTCAAATTCCCATAAGCTCGTAATCAAGTGTATGGACTTCATTACTAATTGCGGCTTTGGTATCAAAACTAATTTTGATATTTTCTTGGTATTTCAGGCATGTGTTCGTGAAGCTCTTGACTTGATGCAAAATGGCATGTGGGCAACTTATATTCGTGTTGGTATTGTGGCCATTTTGCAGAATCGTGTTGGTATGTTTGACAAATATGACTTATGTTTATCTTTTACTAAGAAAATCTCCCGTTCTTATAAATGGTGATGTACTAATGTTGTGTGTGTGTATTTATATTGCTGCTTGTTGCTTTCATTTGTCATATAGTATCTGATCTATCTGTCTACATTTCTGCATGCAGTTGAGCTGCACAAAAGTCTGAGTGGTTAGCCTGATATTACATTGTTTTTGATTCCCTTATGGCTTAAGTTTTTGAGGCAAAATGGTAGCTTAAACAATAACTTTAATGTGCTGCCAACTTTCCCTGTTGCTCTTTGAATGTTGTTTGCATCCTGTGGTAGCCAAGTAGCTGTCTCTAGTTTAAAGAATCAACATGTTCTTTGAACAGGCAGTAAGGCACAATTATGTACAGTTGGGCTTTTTCCTGATTGGAATATGTTGGGAAGAACTAAATGTCGTGTGGGCATTGGCAATTGACAATGTGATATCATCATTGCTCTGATCTATTCTTACGTCATTTATGTGCAGCACCTGCTGAAAAGCTTCAGGCTCTTACCTTGGCAGAGGCCATGATTTCTGTACTGGGTGAGGAATGGTTGATTGGTGACCTGACCTTACCTGGTTCGCAGGACTCTTACCCTCGTGACAGGTAAGCTGTACATGCTATAGCGGAGGCTTCCTCCACATTTTTTTTTTCCTTTTTTGAAAGGGTGGGGTGTTCATTTTGTTGGCTATTTTTATCTCAGGTGTATATTGCTTGTATTAGAGTCATCAAGAGTTGAAATTGCTGTGCTACTTAATGAGCTTGCTTACTTAAAATATGAAGCATCTAAGGATTCTTCATCAAATATCAAAGCAGTTCCTTTAAAGCAACAGAATTTGGCCATCGTCTTTAATTTGGTGGAGAAGATAATTAAACTGATTTCAAATTTAAGTGCAGATGAAGGTATGATATGTTTTCGAGTTCAGCAGGACAATGAGTTTCAGTGTTTTTTTTTCCTCTTTGGTTATGATAAAAGTTTTAAAAGGTGTTGTGAGCAAGGCAGAGCAAAAATGCATGAATGTGCTAGTTGAGAAACATTTCTCCTGAAAGGCGAGTATGCTTTTTGATTTATCATATGCCTTTCACGCGTTTATCAGGGAGGCATATGCATTTCAGGATGCATTGCTTTTTTTTTTCTTCATAAAATTAGGGATTAAAAGACCAAAGCTGGGAGACCCCTCTGCCCCTCATCAAAAGCTCCGTGTCTCAAACTCTCTCTCCTCCTCTGACCTTTTTGATGACTTATAGCAACAGTTGCTCTCTTTGCCAACAACTCCATTCCAGTGACCTTGGTTCAGCTCCAACGACCTCTCTCTCTCTCTCTCTCTCTCTCTCTCTCTCTCAATTGCTATGTCATCCCTAATTTGGTGACAGTTTGAGGCCCAATTTCCCTTATTCTCTCAGCCTCTGTTTGAACCCCCACCCCCCAAGACGAATAATCTGAGGTAGGGTTTCTCGTTTTATTTGATTTATAGTTTTTCTGATTTTTTGAATCTAAGCTGCTTTTTAAATCTTATTGCAAAACCATCATCGTGTGTTTAATATGAGCTGCTTTTCTGGTTTTTGAATCTTAATCAGATCACTAACTGAGTTGAGTTGACTAGTCTTTTGCAAAAATTTGAGCAAATTTTTTTTCTGTTCTGCTTGCTAAAATTTGATTTGATCTTTTTCTCTGATGTGCAGAAATTTGAGCTGACTTGCTGCTGATTTTATTAAAAAAAATATCTTCTGATGTTTTAGTTTTGTTCATTTCTATGATCTGCGGCTGATTATTTTTTTTCCATAACATTCTAGCAATGTATGTGACTGAGATTGATTCAATGGGGCAGAGGAAGGTTTTCTTGGAAGTATATGGAAGTTGATGGGAAAAATGTTTTAGATACAAATCTTTTAATCAAATTTGTAGTGAGACTCTTACTAGATTTAAGCATCATGTAGCTGTTACAAGGATGAGAATGAAACCAAGTCCAAAAAGTTCCTTGAAGATGTAAGAAACCAATGCATGACGGTTCTTGAAAAATTTTCAAGAGTTTTTTTTTAATAGAAAAAAATATATATAGAAGAAAAGAGAAAGAGTTACAAAGGTCGGAGAATAACATCCTCCAAAAAGAAACTAAACAAAAAATTACAATAATGTGGTGTTTGGTTCCCAGGATCTAAGATGCTCTCCAGCATTGTGGGATCATGATACCCAGATTATATGATTCCTGCGATTATGGGATTTCCACGTTTGGTTGAGAAGCATATTAGTGATATATTGGAAATGTGACATTTCCATTTTGGTTAATTCTTGAGAATAATGATAAAATAAGTATATTCTCCTACAATATACTCAACACTACTCTAAAAAAGAAATATTTGTTCATAGTATTTAGTGAAAGGTTCAATAAATAAAATATGATAATAAAAAAATTACTTAACTTATTAAAAACACGATATCATAAACAATAATTAAACTGGTAGACGATGAAGGAGAAATTATCATAGAGGAGAGGGAGAGAGAGAGAGAGAGTTTAGTGATAGTGTGAGATTGGTAATGGAATAGTTTACAAATATGTGAGGGTTATTTTGGTTTTTTAAAGTATAATTAGGACCATTTTTGTTACTTCATATATTTTTGGTGATTTGCTGGGAATCTGGATGCCCAACTTTTAAAATGGGATTGGGGATCCCAGCGTCAGAGAGCCTTGTGGAAATATATATCATTTGTGGGACTCCTGATTATAAACTACGAAGTGACATGGGAATACTCAAGAATCAATGAGTATTCCCAAGAATTATTGGTTGAATCCGTGAACCAAATGGAACATAAGACTTCCAATCCCTCCAGAGACCAAACAACAAAACTCCCCATAAAAACATCAAAGGATGTGCCCCAAAACGAAGCATGAAAAACAACTTTATCCCACAGTACATGAGCAAGAGTGGATTTTTTATGGAAGATCCTGGCATCCCTCTTGACCCATAAAGCTCAAAAAGAGCAAAAACAGTGCATGTTAACTCCATTCCTTACCTCTCCCAAAACTCCAAAACAGCACTAGTCGGAAAGCTTCAACAAAACGTTGCAAAAACATTGCCTATTCAAAAACATTAAAAAAAAAAGGTTGCCCCCATTGCTTCTTAGCCACCAGGGCCAATGAAGAAAAAGTGCTCACTTGTTTCACTAGATTAAAAATAAACATAATTCAAAAATCCAGACTCATTGCCTTATAAGGCCTCAATAAATAATTAGTATTAATTCTATTGAAAAAAAAAAAGAGGAAAGCTAGAAGATTTCAACAAATGAGAGAAGAAATATTTGGAAGTGAAAGAACTAGAAGCATTTGTCTCTGTATAGTGAAGAAACAAATTGTGAAAACATGTTATTAAGGGTCTGTTTGGTATTGTTATTGTTTTCTGTTTTTTTTTTTCATTGTTATACAATAAAAAAATAGATTATAAAAACGCATTTGTTTAGGTTACTGTTTTCTATTTCTATTGTTGATTTTCAATTGTTTGCGAAAAAAAAAAAAAAATTGAAAACCATATTTTATGATTTTCAACTATTTTGGCAACCTGTTACTAGAATATTTTTGTATCTAGAATTAACTTTTTTGGATTAAATAATATGTTTTATACATACTTTTTAATTAAAATTTTAAAATTAAAATGATATCATGAACTAAAAATATAATTAAAATAAAAATGTTCATAAAATTTCAAAACAATAAAAAAGATAACAAAGGCTATTTAAAAAATAGTTTTTTTCTATTTCTTAATTTTCTTGCACTGTAAATTTTTCCTTGTAAAGTGAATTTTGAAATATTTTAAATTGTCATGTACAATAAGATTGTTCTTGTAAAGTAAATTTTGAAATATAATATTTAACTAAAATAATTTATAATTTATTTATTTTAATATTTTTGGTTTGTATTATTTTGTACGTTTATTATTGTAATTATATATTTTTTTTCAATTGTATTGAGTTACTTCTTTGTATATAGCAATGTTTGAGCTAATTACATGGCAGTTACAACTATAATACAAGAATCATGCCATAAATAGATAGGCTAATTATAGGCTCATTATGGCTTGATATAATCTAACTGACATCCCCCCTCAAATTGATGTGGGTCGATCAAGAAGCACCAATTTGCCCCTGAGAAACTAATGGCGCTAACAAGTCATGGCTTTCGTAAAGATTTCAGCAATTTGGAGGTCTGGAAATGTGAGGAAGAGAAATGACACGAGTGTCCAGTGCTTCCCAAATAGAGTGACAATCCACCTCAATATGCTTTGTGCGCTCATGATAAACGGGATTAGCATTAATCTGAATAGCACTAGTGTAATCAGCATAGAGAGGAGTGGGATCAGGCTGAAAGAATACTAGCTCAGCAGCCCACGAAGCCAACTAATCTCAAAACAAGCAGTAGACATCGCATGGTATTCAGATGCAGTTGAAGATTTCAAAACACGAGCCTGCTTTTTACTTTTCCAAGAAACCAAAGAATCTCCACGGAAGAGGCACCAGCCCGTGACAGAACGGCGAATATTAGGACAACCGGCCCAATTAGCATCACTATAAGCAACGATACGAAGAGGAGAGCCAGCAAGAAAGAACAATCCTCGGCTAGGGGACCCCTGAAGATATCGAATGATATGACGAACGATAGCTAAGTGTAAATGGTGTGGAGTCCGCATAAATTGGAACCTGCTGGACAGCAAAAGAAATATCAGGTCGAGTAATATTCAAATAGTTCAAGCTACCCACCAGCTAGCGATACATAGTAGGATCAGAAAAGAGATCACCCCCCTCACGATGATACTTCGTGTTAACTTTTAGAGGAGTATCCAACAGAAGAATTATCCCGAAGACCAGGCAAAGTAATTAAATCCTGTGTATGCTTGTGTTGATTTAGGAAGATGCCCGAAAGAGCAGTGTGAACTTCCAATCCCAAGAAGTACGTAAGAGGACCAAGATCCTTCATATGAAAGGAGGTGTGAAGATGCTACTGGAGACAATCAATCAAAGAAGAATTGGTCTCGGTGATAACAATATCATCAACATAAACTAGAAGAAGAACAATACCAGCAGATGTCTTGCAAAGGAACAAAGAAGAGTCATATTGGCTTTGCTGAAAGGAAAACTAAAGTAAGCTAGTTCGAAACTTGTCAAACCATGCTTGGGGAGCTTGTTTCAGCCCATAGAGAGATTGCTTCAACTTATATACATTCAAAGTGGAGAAGGAAAAACCAGGTGGGAGGGCAATATAAATTTCCTCTTTGAGGTCACCATGAAGAAATGTGTTTTTGACGTCCATTTGATGAAGTGGCCAACCTTGTGAAGCAGCAATAGAAATAACCGTACGCACTATAGTCATCTTGGCTATCGGAGCAAAAGTCTCCTCATAGTCCACCCCATACTCTTGCTTGTTCCCAAGGGCAACCAACCGTACCTTATACTGGTCCAAAGTTCCATCAGAGTGGAGCTTGATCGTGTAAACCCATTTACAACCAATGGCCTTGCAAGGAACCACGTCCCATGTAAGATTATCTTGGAGAGCCCTAAGTTCCTCATCCATCGCTTTCCGCCAACATTCATGTTTAACAGCCTCAGAAAACATGTAGGAATGGGAATAGAAGTTAAACTAGCATTAAAACCATATCGATCAGGAGGGTGTGATACTTGTGCAAAGTGTTGAGGACCAAGTGTAGGAGCTATGTCAGGCTCAGGATGCGCAGACAGCGTTGGATCAAAGGTAGAGAAAGAGTCGAGCTCGAGAGAGGGCAAAGTCGGTAGACGTTGAGTATACACAATTCCAGGTCTGAACCATTCCAGAAGAGGAGGCAATTCATCATAACATGGAAGAACACTAAGCTCAGGCAAGCGCTCAACATGGGTAGAAAAGTAATATTGATTTTCAAAGAAAACAACATTACGAGAAGTACGAAATTTGTTAGAACCAGGATCATAGCAAACATAGCCTTTGTGAGAAATACTATAACCCATAAAGACACATTCAACGGATTGAGCAGAAAGTTTGCGACGTTCATGAGAAGGTAAATGAACAAAACAAACACATCCAAAAGCATGCAAATTAAGATAGCTAGGATGCTGATGATGCAAACGAAAATAAGGAGAATCAAAATTCAACAACTAAGAGGGCAGTCTATTAATTAAGTAAATTGCGATAGGTAATGTCTCAACCCAAAATTTAGAAGGAACAAAGGACTCAAGCAATAAGGTGCGAACAACGTCCAATAGATGTCTGTTCTTACGTCTAGCCACCCCATTTTGCTGTGGGGTATTAGGACAAGAGCGTTGAGACACAATGCCTTTGTGGTGTAAGAAATCATGAAACTTGTGGGATATGTATTCCCCACCCGAATCAGACCACAAAATCTCAATACCTGTAGAAAATTGGGTCTCAAGATATGCTGCAAAGATCTGAAAAACAGGCAAGACCTCAGATTTGGACCGAAGAAAATAGACCCAAGAATAGCAACTGAAATCATCAATGAATGTCACAATATTTGTGTCGAGCATGAGAAATTATAGGAGAAATACCCGAAACATCACTATGCACAATATTAAAGCATTTTGCAGCACGACTACCATGAGAAGGAAATGAAAGAGTTTTACTTTGGAGGCCTAAGGCAGAAAAAGCTGACTAATCATCTGCTAAACCATCTCTGGAGTAAGGGAGAGATTGATCACTAGTTGTAGAATAACCAGTAGAAGAAGAAGGACCAACCACAGCCTGATAGGCATGAGCTTGACCGTTCTGGGGACGAATAGGACATTCTTTGATAATATGGCTGGACTTCTTGCAGTAATTGCAAGATTTCTTTGAACAGTGAGTAGCAATGTGCCCATACTCCCTGCAGCTGAAGCGTTTAACCTTCCGCATATCCCTATCCTTGCCTTTCCCATAAGCTGCATCGCAACGACATTAGATGTCATTTTATCTTGCTGAAAAATAATTTGTGTTGCAAGAAACTGCTCCTCCCGAATTAATTCTCCGAAACAAAAATCCAATGAAGGAGAAGGATCTCGGTTCATCAAATTAGAGCGAGTTGCCTCGAATTCAGACCGTAATTTCATCAAAAATTGGTTTGTAACGCCTTGGCCCTTTATACGGACCCAGATTGCTACCAAACATACATAATACCTGTACCTAATAAACATACATAAACAACCTGCCCTAAATAGGGACATACAGGTGTATCTCATACATAGTTGTAATTCAAATGTTGCGGAAAAACATAAACATCCATAGGAATTCTATTAGACATATACCAGAGTTCTAACTGTATCTTTAATACAGCAGTAATCCATTGGGCTTTGCAAGTCTGAAGCAAAGTAGATGAATCTTTGAAGGCTTTCTTATTTCTTTCTTTCCAAGGACACCAAAAGATGGTGAGAGGGAATAGGTTCAAAGCCTTTCACTCTCCTTTGTGGTTCTGATGCCTTTCCATGCCCAAATCTCCCCTCCAATTGAATTTTCCATAAACCACTGCTGCCCAGCCAAGGAAAGAGCCAAATTCCACAAGTTCCTTGTCCAAGGGCAGTAAAGAAGAATGTGGTTGACTGATTTTGCATTGGCCATACAAAGAAAACACCGATTTTCATGACTATAAGCACTCTTTTCTGGAGATTGTTGAGGGTTAAAATATTTCCATGTATGGACTCCCAAGCAAAAAAGGCAACCTTTGAAGGGGCTGCTGTCCTCCAAAATGTGAATCCAATGGGAGTTCTTAAAATTTGTTCCCGATGGTGAGAGCTTCTTAT
The DNA here is from genome assembly GCF_029873635.1 of Malania oleifera. Classification (NCBI taxonomy): domain Eukaryota; kingdom Viridiplantae; phylum Streptophyta; class Magnoliopsida; order Santalales; family Ximeniaceae; genus Malania; species Malania oleifera. The sequence continues at coordinate 86,297,571 of NC_080419.1, forward strand.
ATAAAATTTAATAGTGAAAATGCCATTTTTGTCCAAAACCCATTTTGGCTCCTTGGGGATGTTTTGGTGACGGAATTTGGTATATAAATCTGTATAAGTCAGAGACAGAGGGTGTGTCCCAATCTTCCACATTCCTTGTACAAGGAATGCCCTAGAAAATTCCCTGATTAGTGATTTAGAGATGACAACTGATAAGGGTGTTTCTGTCACAAGCCAAGCCGCAAATGGAAGGAAATGCAACTTTAAGATTACGGTTCTCATGCTGCACATCATGCCAAAATTAAGCATTGGCCCCATTTCCCACTTGAAATGTCACAAATTGGAAAAATTCATCCCACCCTTTCCTAATGAATTTCCATAGTCCCACTCCATAGGGACCTCCTCTATTGAGAGTTGCCCAATAATTGTGCTTAAGCCCATATTTCAAAACAATAATATTCCACCGAAGGTGGTCTTTCTCCTTAATGAACCTCCATAAGCACTTCCCGAGGAGGGCTTTGTTGAAAGTGAGGAGGGATTTCAACCCCAAACCTCCCGAACAAATGGATTGTTTGACCACTCCCCATCTAACAAGGTGATTTTAAACTCCTATCCTAACCGTCCCTGACTCCCTAGAGAAATGTTCTCTGAATTCCCTCCAATCTCCTAGCAACTGAGGGCGGTAAAGGAAGGAGAGACATGAAGTAAATTGGAAGATTTATCAAAATGCTCTTGATAAGAGTGAGTCAGCCTCCTTTTGATAAGAAATTTCTTTTCCATCCTGCCAATCTCCTTTCAAACTTTTCAATAATAGGGCCACAAACTCTCATATGTTTGAATTTGGCTCCAAGGGGGAGACGAAGGTAATTAATGGGAAAAGTTCCCATCTTGCAACCCAAAAGACCATTAAGGAAAGTAGCCTCCCCCTCCCCCCCACCCCCCCAAACCGCCCGTGATCTCCCCAACTAGAGTAAGCTCACTTTTGCCGAGGTTCACTTTTTTCGGCCTGAGATGTCCTCAAACCCTAACGAAATGCACGAAGGTTGAGGGTATGAAGGGGGTCTTCTTCACGAAAAATAGTAGTATCATCTGTGAAAAGAATATGAAAACTTTTGTAAGCCTTCCATTTATGCTCACCTTGAGACCTCTAAAGATCCCTCCTTTAGTAGCTTTTGTTAGCATAAGGCTTAGCACCTCCATGACCAAAATAAACAGAAAAATTGATAAGGGATCTCCTTTTCTCAAGCCCCTCGAGGAGTGATGAAATAAGAAAGGCAAGAATTTATGAGCATTGAGAAGCTTGGGGTTTTGACACATTGACCAATCCAACTACACCATAGTTCCCCAAAGCTCATTTTCCTAAGGAGATAAATGTTAAATAATTGGGTAAAATAGAAGACCTTAAACTCAATAATAGGTCTATCCCTCTATTTATAATATATGTCAAGTACAATGGGAATGACCATAGTACCCTCAGTAACTTACACTTATTACAAACCAAACTCTAACAATTAATAATAATGCTAAATGACTAAATAACACTCCCCCTCAAGCTAGAGCATATATATCATATGCTCCTAGCTTGTTACAAATAAATTTCACACGAGCACCTCCCAAGGCTTTAGTGAACAAATTAGCAAGCTGAAACTCGGACTTAACATGAGTGGTTGTAATGAGCTTCTGTACAAGTTTCTCTCAAATAAAATGGCAATCAACTTCAATGTGCTTTGTCCGCTCATGGAAGACAGGGTTGGAGGCAATATGAATAGCAACTCGATTATCAAACATCAACTCCATAGGCTAAGAATGCTGAAAATCTAGTTCTTTCAACATGTTCTTTAGCTAAACAAGTTCACATGTAGTGTGCGCCATAGCCCTGTATTTTGACTCTGCACTCGACTTGGCCACCACAATTTGTTTTTTACTTTTCCAAGACACCAAATTACCACCGACAAAGATACAATACCCGTTTGTGGATCTTTGGTCGGAAGGTGACCCGGCCCAATCTACTTTTGTGTATCCTTGAATATGAGTGTGACCCCGATCCTGATAAAAAATACCTCTTCCTAATGCACCTTTGAGATATCTGAAAATGTGAACTGTTGCATCCCATTGACTTGTTCTTGGGCAATTGAGAAATTGACTCACAATTGCAAAGGATTTATCTAGTCGGGTGATTGTGAGATAATTTAACTTTCCTACAAGTTTCCTATATGGACCTGGGTTAGATAAAAAATCACCCATATCTGGCATCAACTTACTATTGGGATCCATGGGTGTATCAACAGGTTTGGATCCCAACAACCCCATCTTGTCTAAAAGATCAGGAACATACTTTCTTTATGACAATATAGTTTCTGTACGAGATCTCGATACTTCTATACTCATGAACTACTTCAATGGTGCCAAGTCCTTGGTTTGAAACTTACACTGTAGGAAAAGCTTTAGGTCCTTGATGTCTCGATCATCATCACCACTAATCACAATGTCATCCATATACACAATAAGCAAAATCCTTCCAGATGGAGTATGACGATAAAAAGCAAAGTGATCTATTGCACACTAATGGAGGCCAAACTCAAGTACTACAACACTAAAATAGCCAAATCATGCCCTTGAAGATTTTTTTAATCCATACAATGCTTTCTTAAGTCGACTTACTAAGCTTGATTCCCCCTAAGCAACAAAGCTAGGTGGTTGCTCCATATATACCTCCTTATAAAGATCACCATGTAGGAAACCATTCTTCACATCTAACTGATGTAGAGCCCAATAACAAGTGGTGGCTAAAGAAATGAACAAACCTACTGGGCCAAGTTTAGCGACCGGAGAGAATGTGTCTGAATAATCGAAACCATACACCTGAGTATACTCCTTAGCAACGAGGCGGGCCTTCAAACGAGCCACAGAACCATTAGGATTGACTTTCATAGTGCACACCCAGCAACAATCAACTACGGGCTTATTAGGAGGAAAAGGTACCAAATCCCCAGTGTCATTATCATATAGTGCATGCATCTCTTAAACCATTGTTGCCCTCCACCCAAAATGGGATAAGGCTTCAAAAATAGATTTTGGAAGAGCAATGGAAGACAAAGTACTAACAAAACAATAATAAGAGGGTGACAAGAAATCATAACAAACAAAATTAGAAATCAAATGTTGGGTACAAGTGCGTTTACTTTTTCGAACAGCTATAGGAGGATCAACATCATGGGATATAAGATCATCTAACGAGGGGACTAGAGGCACAGTAGTAGAAGTTGAAGGAGGCACTTCCTTGAGTCGCCGTGTGTATACCTGCAATTGGGATGGTCCAAGCGTCGAGAAGGACTCAAACTAGATGAAGATGTAGAAGGATTGGGCATAGATACTAGGTTTGGATCTGGAAGGCAAGGCAGAGGAAGAGACTCATTAAGGTCAACAGAAATCAAGGAATTAGAGTAGTATGGTGTAGACTCAAAGAAGGTGACATCAGTAGAAAAATTGATGTAAAGTAGGACTATAACATCGATATCCTTTTTGAGTATAGGAATAGCCCACAAAGATACATTTGATGGCACTAGTATCCAACTTATCGATTCCTGGAGTTAACTAATGGACAAAGGACACATAGTCGAATATACGAGGAAGAGAGAACAAAGGAGCCTTAGGGAAGATAACTGAATATGGGATTTGCTGCCAAGGATAGAGGATGACATTTTATTGATGAGGGAGCAAGTTGTGAGCACAACATCACTCCAAAAAACTTTGGGACATTCATTTGATACATTAAGGTACAAGTGACTTCAAGAATATGTCTATTTTTCCGTTCTACAACCCCATTTTGTTGTGGAGTGTGGGCACAAAAGGACTAATGGATCATATCAGAGCTAGTCATATAAGTATTGAATTGGGTACTGAAATACTCCTTAGCATTATCACTACGAAGCATCTTGACTGGCATATCAAATTGAGTCCTTATTTGGAAAAAAAAGGCACAAAAGATATCAAACAACTCAGTACGATCTTTCATTAAATATAACCAAGTCATCCTAGAGTAGTCATCAACAAATGTAACAAAGTATCGAAACCCCAACTTTGATGTAACACGATTAGGACCCCAAATATCGAAATGGACTAGCATGAAAGGACTAACCACTCGTTTGTCGACCCAGGAAGGGAACACGATGATGCTTGCTCAATTGACAAGACTCACACTCAATGTCGGATCCAGCTGGTTTGGTTCTGTGTATCACAGCAAATCCTATTGTTTCATACCCAATAAATTCAATAACCATTGATAAAATGCTTCATGAAGCATCAATAGCCATTCCTTGGGTGCTGCACTTGAGCAATAAAAAAAAGTGAGATCTTTGGGAAAAAAACATCACGAAAAAACTCCAAAAACATATTAATAAAGAGATTGGATCACTGTTGGATCATTTCAGGTCAAAACCATGCCTAAAAGTGGCTTCACGCGCTGGTGCCGTCACGAGCTGAGCTTGTTCAGGGCATTATGCTTGCCTATGACCGCTTGTCTCGTGCATTTGGGATGGATTTCCATAATGTAACTTCTAGTGTAGAGTTATTTTTCAGAGAGTTTTTTCCTAGGCTAATATGACTCGGTCATAGAATAGCATAGAAAGCTTTTTAGGGGAGGGTGAGGGTTTATCAACTTGTAAAACTCACTAGCTATTGTCAACATGTTTAGCCTACTTGCCTCCCTCGCTAGACGCAAATTGTTAACGGAGGTGTTGATAATGAATTACATTGCTTCAATGTTAATTGCTTAAGTGTCATTGCTTTCATGAATTGCTTATTGCTTCTGCTTATATCTGCTTGAATGACAATGAAAGTGCTTTGTTGGTGAATTGTGGTAAATACTAGGCTGGCTAGTTAAATAAAAGGGCTTTAGTTAGCGCTGCACAGTCCATTCACAAAGGTGTGAAATATTCGGTCCGTGACACCTGGTATTAGAGCTTGGTTAGTTGCTACGTGAATTCAGTTGCCTTCGTTATGGGATTGGTATAGTTTTGGTAAATGACCATGCCGACCAATGCCCAAAGAATTAATGTGCTAGAAGCACAGGCTGAGACGACAGCCAACAATGTGGCCGTTGAGATGGTCCCACTGATGGACCTTGTTGATGAATTGGAGGGATCACAAAAGCATCAACAAAGTTCGATGGTGGAAATGTCAAAGGACTTTCACCACACTGTGGAGACCTTGCAAGCTTAGATACCTGATCTGACTGCAAAGATGAATGTGATGTTTCTTGCTATGGTAAACTCTAAGACTCTGGGGTTAGCAAGACCAAGGTATCAGAACCCATCCGTATGGGGTTGCTCGTGATGCCAAGGAGTTGGTATGGAACAGTACTTTCGCGGTTTGAGGATGGACTCAGAACAGGTGAAAGTGGATACCGCGACTATGTACTTGGTTGGTGACGCCAAACTATGGCGGCGTATTAAGTATATTGAAATTGAAAATGGACGCGGTGTAGTGGATTATTAGGCAGACTTGAAGAGAGAGCTCTACGCCCAATTCTTTCCTGAGAATGTTGAGTACAATGCTAGGAGGAAGCTGAGAGACCTCAAGCATATTGGATCAATCAGGGAATATATGAAACAATTTTTTGCTTTGATGTTGGATAACATGGACATGTCAAAAAAGGACAAGCTATTCTATTTTATTGAGGGGTTGAAACCGTAGGCAAGGACAGAACTTCATAGGCAAAGAGTTCAAGACTTGTCTATCGCACAAGCTACTGTAGAACGCTTGATTGACTACACTGGTGAGAATTTGATAGTTCCCTATATTCATTTAGGTTGACGAGAAATTTTGATTCTTCAGTTTTTTTTTTCTTTCTTTCTTTGTAATGCTATTTGAGAGTTCGAAATTTGAACCACAAAAACAATGTGAACTTTGATTAAGGAATTATGGCTTACGAATATATTTTGGCATGCTTTATTTGAGTTTATGAGCTTAAAATGGTGTATATGATGTAGAGATTATATTTTATTTGACTTATTTTATTTATCTATTTTTTTTTTTCATAATTTTTCTGCTCTATTTAAATTTATTTTATATTTTTTAAAATAAATAAATAAATTTCCAAAAGGCTTTCGCCTAAAGGCCCTGAGGCTTACACCTTGCTTCACTAGGGGTAAAATGGCTTGCCTTACGCCTCTACCTTTTAAAACATTGACTATGATTAAAAAAAAGATTCTATAATTTTGTCCTCATGTTGTTTAAAGGTTTATGAATACTGTTCTAGCTTGTTATCTTTAGTCTAAGCCAGCTGATGACTTCACATATTCAGTGATCACACAATTTTTTTCCTCATTGTTAAAACATAGAATTTTTAGTAATCAGTTTTATGGATTCATATACAGGTGACCTTATTAGTGAAAGAACTTTCACAAAGGTTATATCTGGGTTTAATGAGACAATTGGTGTGGTTCTCGAGTATTTACAAGATGCAAAGGTAATGATTTGATAGTACCAAAGGTTAAGGTACCGTTGCTTCATTCATTATCATATTTCTGCAGGAGCACAAACAAATTAAAGGAAATGATCTTCTTGCTTCTGTGCGGATTGTTGGGAGGTATACTTACATTCCCTCTCATTTACTGTTCTACGTACTTTACTGTAGTGGCTTCAATAAGAAAAGTTTTTTTTAATAGCAAAATAAATTCGTTAGATAGAATAAGAATGTACAATCTGGAGATGAGGCATCTCCTTCAGAAAGTCTGGAAACCCTAGGGAAAACAAAATAAGAAAACCAAATGGTGTACAACAGAGCCCAAGGAAATCAACACAGCCTGAGAAGTTAACAGAGAAAGCCAGTCCCACTGAATATCTGAGAAGCATATCACCTTGAAATTACCATTACCCAGGCACCACAGAGAGGCTAGAAAATGAATCTTCTCCCACACCAACAAAATTGCTAATTTCTTCCGTGAAAATATACGCAAGTTTTGTTCCTTCCACAAACCCCAAAATACGGCAAATAAAGCACTAATCCATAGTGCTTTTCCTTCCTTCCTACCAAACCCAACAAAAGATATTGCCAAAAACCCCTCCACTCTCCCTGGACAATCCAACTTTCTCCAAAATAACTGAATAACTTGTTCCAAATCTTCCATGCAAAATCACAATACAAGAAAAGATGCGGAGCAGCAGTTAAAATAAAGCAAACATATATCTGGAGACAGCCTTTAGAGGCCTCCTAATCTGCAACAAGTTGTTAGTATTTATCCTATTAAGCACAACCAACCAAATAAAGGCATCCAATAAGAAAAGTTTTGAAAATCCCATGCATGCCTTTTTTCCATACAACTTGTTTTACATGTTTATTTTCTTTATTTTTATCTTTTCTTCTGGCTGTTCATTAATAAAAACAAGGTGCCACTAATACCTTTCTAGACTGTTGAAATGTTGCATAAATTCTTATCGTTATCCATTGGGCCTATTGTTTAGTGGTCTCCAAGCTGCACTCCATTTTTGGAGAATGATCAAGTTTGGCAGATTGTTTAGTGATGCTATTCACATGTTCTTGTAATTGTAGCATTCTTTATGGGATACACTTGTAGTATGAAAGAAAGGTGTTATCCCGAACTATTTTCTATTTAATTCAATAGTTCATGGAAGGTTAGTTGTAACTACTGACTAACAACTGAAAGATGCTCATTGTAGGGCGGTGCGTAAGGTGTGCTTTGTGTATTGCTATATTGGGGAATAAAAGACTGGGAGTATTTGTGGATAAAATACATTTTACTTTCATACACATTCCGATGCACTTTTCCCTTCTTGGAGGATAATATTTCTTTTCTACATGTTTGGCGGAGTTTGGTAATTGCAGTAGGTCCTTAAGAGACACTGAATTTTGTCTTGAAAAGTTTCTATTCCAAATTTTAAGACTAGTACAACCAGACCCAACTTATGGTCCACTGGGTGCTTTTGGCTGCACAATCCCCCGTTTGCCATTTCACAAGATCTAGGGAAATCCCACACAAAATGGAGGCTTTCAAATCCTTACTATCTTAGTCCAAGTTATTTTAGGTATACCCCTCCGTCTCCTACTACCACTAACATTAATTAGCTCAATCCTCATCGGTGAGTTATTAGGACGACGTTGCAAGTGCCCAAACTACTTAATCGCATGTGCATTGTCTTATGTTCTACTGATATTGGGAATATCTAGCCACATAAGGATGTTTAGGCTTCGAACTTTTACGGCATTTTTTTTTTTTAGCAATATGATGAGGCCTAATAGGCCAAAGCAGACAACACCTCATGAGGTTGGTTGTGACTGTTACACTGCATCCAAGTTATGATGAATGTGTTTGTTCCATAATTTACCTTTTTTAGAGTTATACCACTCATCTGCCTTTTGGATATGCTATTTCTTAGTTGCCCAACATTGTTCCCCAAGATTTTGATTCATATAACATGGCCAGTCTTATAGTGTTGCCATAGAATTATCTTTTCATTTTTGAAGGTACCTATCACTCAATACTCTTGAAGCACTTCTCCATTTTACTCAACCTACTCTAATTCTCTGTATTGCATGTTCTTCAATTTCTCCTTCAACTTGCACAATAGATCCAAGGTATCTAAATCTATCAGTGTTAATAATTACCATCAAGTTTATTCTTTTCTCCAACATTACTATGAGAATGACTAAATTTATATTTCATACATTACTAAACTTAAAACCCCTAGATTCTAAAGCTTCTTTCCATATTTTAACTTGGATTCTACTCCACCTCTAATTTCATCAATCAAGACAATATCATCTGCAATTATAAATGATAGACCCTTATTTTAGGTACCCCTATTAAGTTCATCCATCACTAATGCAAAAAGATAAGGACTCAAGGCAGACCATTAATGTACAATTATTGTGAATGGAATTTCCCAAGACTATCCATATGTAGTCTAACACTAGTCATTGCTCTCTCACACATAACCTTAATCTATATACCTACTACGTGCTCCTTTTTTATCTAAAATATTTTCCTGCTTTTTGTTTCAGCTATCTCGCCGAAACACCCTTTGCATGTGAAGAGAGAGTTAGAGAACTTTTAGGATATATGCTTTCAATTGAGGGTGAAGATGAACCAAGGTACGACTTAGATCAACTAGTATTTCTCAAATGGAGGATTTTTTCCTCTTTTATTTTTATTTTTATTTTTTAAAGTACTAACAGTTACTTGATCTTCTGTAAATGACAGCCCTTTTTATTCCATATGCTTTTTGCTTCCAATGCTGTGCCAAATAACAATGAAAATAGAAGGATGTGAAATTTTGGCTTCTTCTGGAGGATTTAAAGCTGTAAGCCAGCATAATTTGAACCATCTAATATGCTCTTTTTATAGACATTCATCTTGCTGCATTTAATAATCGTCATGTGATGCATATTGCTATTCCTTGGCCTCGTGGTTTTGATTAATTTCCTTTTATTTTCCTTTTGGTTACTTATTTACATCATCTTTAGTAACCTTAGCTTGAGCGTGCTTCAGGCAAACATTTATATTAGAGATATTAAAAGCAAGGTTGATGAGCAAATCTGACTTTCTATGCATCATGATGCATAGCCATAACATAGCACTTTAATAGTTTGTTCTGCAGATTTCTTTTTTAATTATACTATAAAGTATGATTCTGTTGGCAGGTCGTGGAATGCCTGATAAAGTTGATTGGGCTAAAGGGTCATATGGTTGAGGATAATGGTTCAATATTCTTGGCATGTGATACAATCATGAATCTTTTGTTGAAGGTAGTTGCTTCATCCCAGCATCCCTATGTAAAGGTCAATGATGTAATACAAAAATAATTTTAACTCTTTTTATCCCACCTCTAGAGAGAGCAAATGCGATTTCCATCGGATGAATGTAATCTTGTTGGTCTTTTGAAGGCATTGGTGTATTGGACAGGTAATCTCTCAACTGATGCTGTAAAACATGCTCACCTTTGTACTTGTTAGTGAAATCATAAAATGACCATTGCATTTGGTTTTCACATATAAAATTTTTCTCTATGCCGGTTTGACCCTTCCAACCCCAACCCCCCCCCCCCCCCCAAAAAAAGAATAAAATAAAATAAAAGGAGAAAAAATCTCTATATGATTTTCTATCTTCCAAAATTGCATCATTTGATAAACACACTGCAAGAGCACCTCTTTGTATTTTAGTGAAACATTTTTTTTCTCTAAATATCCTAAATGGCCCAAAGTGTGGGCAGTGACTTGAGCTGGTTGGCAGTTTTTGTTTACTAGATCTTTTTCTGCTTGAGACTCTCAAGATGAACTACTATTTTCTGCAACTTCCAATTTTCCTACACAAGGAATGTGGAAGCACATGAAATATGAGTTACCACATCTTCACAATAGTGCTGGTGAAACATTTATCTTGAGGGGCTGGATGTTGGGTTTGGGAGTTAAGTGCACAATGCATCCATTCTTCTAAATAAAAGCTATCTCCATTCTGATATAATTTGGGCTGAGTGCATCATATTCTTATGTTTTTAACCCTTTCTTGGTGGGTGCATGCGCAGGTGCATGAGCATGTGTGCATCTTTATTAAATTTCCTGAATTTGATTTTCAGATGATACTGATGACCTAACAATTATTATGATGGCTTCAAGCCTTTGTGCGCTATTACTGGGTTATTATACATCAGAGGACGCTCTTCTAAATCATCCCGAGTTTGACTGTAGCTCTCTTCATAGTCTCTCACAGCTCATCGTTCGAAGTTTAGCCACATGCACGCAGGTACCTAGATAGTGTTTAAAAGTGTACAATGTATTTTCATGCATAAATAGGAAAGCTAAGGCTACAACTTTTAGCCATAATTTTGATTTTGGAACATGAATTTGCTTTGTGCTCCACATAAAATGGGAGTGGACTTCAGCACTCATTGTTTGTATGAGAATTGAGGTTGGTGTTTGTCATATATAACAACCACTTTCTTCTGTATTAACAAAGCATATTTATGAACAACCTAAGGAACAAGGCTTATAGTCTAGATGACTGCTGTGCAATTTAGCCAGGCATGGATGGGTTCCATCTTCATTTTTTTTTTTTCAATTGGTCTAATGGCCCTAATTAGAATCAGTGAATCTCATTTTTTCAGTGCTTTATTATTTTTCACTGACAAGTCTCTCCCGTTCAATTCACAGCAGGAAATGTCTGATGACGCTAAAGCAGAAATGGATCTTCATGAGATTGTTACCAAAGGTCTGTTAATTTTGATTTGACTTAATAATCTATGAAAGCTTGTTAATTTTGATTAGACTTAATAATCTATGAAAGCACTGGACTGGTTATGACCCTGCTATTAGAAAATTTTGTTTTCATTTGTTGTATTAATATCATTATTTCAGAGTTTCAATGGATTTTTGTGTCTCTGACCTGATGCAGAATATTCTCAATGGGCTCATCGATTTCCCCACATAAAAGAGGCAGTTGAGAGATGATACATTTATCCCAAGGAGGCAAGGGATGAGGATTCTTGATGACAAATGACATCAATCTGTTTTCATTTAGGTGGCTTTGACTAAGTTTATCAGATGATGCATAGTCTGGTCTTTCTAAATTATCTGTTACTTTTTGGGTAGAGATCTTTGTGTTAGATTAATGACCATTTGATTGCTTGCCTATATTTTGAGATGGTATCATGTGGAGAGTACATACAAATTGGAGGAAACCTGTGAAATTGTCCTAAATGTGGTATCACATAGGTTGGTTCAGTATGATTCAATACAGCTTTCCAGTATGGTTCTTCGCTCAGTATGGTTTATTCCTATTCTTTTGCAACCTCAAAGTAGGTCTTTCGATATGGTTCTACTCTAGGCATTCCACTGATGCGCTCAGGTTCGTTCAGAAGAGGTGGACTTGACTAATTGCCATCGGTGAAATGAATCAATTCTCATCTTTGGTTCAACTCAGGAAATGTTTTGAATTCATGTTGTCAGTCTCAACTGGAGTATACCCTCCCCATTGGGTTCGTATTGTTCATGTGATCGAAATGCATTGGGTTCGTAGTGTTAATGTGGCTTTCTATATGTCTGGCTTTATAGTGTACAGAGAATTGATGAGATTCTTGTTATGTACAGAGACTACCATACATTACTTCATGCTAAATTTCTTTGACAAGACAATACTTCATCATGTTTAATACATAATTAAAATCAGTTTGATTTTAAGGATCTCAATGAAACTTATTATTGTATTTTATTTATATATAAATTTAAAGTTCCAACTCTAATTAAAGTTTCCAGACATTTCAGCATTTAATTGAGGATCGGGAAATGAATCTTTGAGCTAAAGATGCAGTTTCTACAACTTTCTTAAGATATATATAGAAAAATTTAAAAGGTGTTCTTTATCAACTAATTTGTCAATTGTGTTGTGCTCTGCTTTTTATGCAGTTTCTTCCCATTTTATCAAAATCCTTTCAATTAAGGTGCTGAACTAAGAATAACCATTTGACCTTTATTTTCTTCTTGTATGGCTATTCTTTCTTGCACAAAAAAAGGGGTGTCTGTTTGGTTTGAATGGAGACTTGGGAACTATGTATCATTCATCAAAAATCCATAAACAATTGTCTTAATCCTCCTACTTTAATTCCTTTTATAATTATTCAAGTTCCATATCGTATTGGAACAGGTTAAACACCTCATACATTGTGAAAGGTCATGCAGCATTAGTTAAAACACTCTTGTTTTAACTACTAGTTAAAATATATTCTAATTTAGCAAAAGATGACATTTACAACAGTTGCAATTCATGTTAGTAAATGATGTTTGCATGGTAGACAAAGCAATGTAATTCATTAACAACACATTCATAGACGTGTGTTTAGTAAGGGAGGTAAGTAGATCAAACATGTTTACAAACGTTTCTGAGTTTTACAATGATTGATGAACATTTACCCTCTCCCATAGAGTTTTATATGCTAATCTAACTTTGATATTAGAAAACATCAAACTGACCAAGGAGTCATTCTCCTACTTTATACTGTGACAAACATATTCAATGAATAAAACATATACTACTATTTATACAATGGTTACACATCCCTTGCACACAAGGTCAAAGGCATGCATAATACTGTAAACAAACTTGGCTCGTTATATTCTCTCCCACTTATATAGTTGACGTTCTCCTAGACTTCAACACTTTGAGAGCACTCAATAAAAGTGATTATATTACTTATTACTTAAAATAAACACTTGCAAAAAATAACATTTGACTTGTACTATGACAAGTATTTCTTGCAAAAAGTATTTTTATAGAACTACTTTTTTGAGAATTTTTTAAGTGAATATTGAGAAGTAATGAAAGATTACTTTTTCGCCACTTATAAGTGTACTATTCATAGGTTGGTTCATATTTATAAATATAATAAACTTTCGGGACTATTTTATAATTTTAAAATACATATTAGATTACAGTTACATATTATTTTAGTATATATTATTACATATTAATTATTGATGAAACATAACTAAATTCTAGAATGTAGAAGAAGAACCATCTACTAATTTAAATTAACATTAAAGAGATTATATTCATTTAATTAATAATATTATTTTAACATAAATTTATATGACAATTATATGTTATAAATATATGTTTTAAATAAATATTACAATCATTGTTGATTAAAAATAATATTATTCTATTTAAATGTTAATTAAAAATAACAATAACATAATTAATAATTAAATTGTTAATTATAAAATATTATTTTTTTAGTTTAAAATATATTATAAAATAATCAAATATTATTTTATTGTTTATTATAACATATTAATTATTAATGAAAAATAAAAAAGAACCATATATTAATTTAAATTAATATTAAATAACTTAGAATTTTAAGTTTAGTTATTAATACTATTTTAAAATAAATTAATGTGATAATCATATGTTATAAAGATACATTAATGACAAGATTACTATTAATTAAACTATTAATTAAGAATAAAATAATATATTTATTTTACTTGATAGAAAATATTGAAAATTTTATTAAAAAAATATTTAACATAATTCATTATTGAAGGTAAAATAGGAAGTGCCACTTCAAAGATTGATAGAAAGGAAGGTTGATGATGACTTGTCATCACTTTTAAGATTTGCAAGAAGAAAATAGGCACTTCGGAGGTCCTAATGGCTTCTAGGGGATCTCAATAATGCTTAACTTGGTAAATATATCTGGAGAAATTAAAAGGAGAGGCTCTTTTTAGACAGAGAGTTATGCGTATTGTTGCGTGTACTTACCTTATTGGGAAGGAGTGAAAAAAATTAAAGATAGTACTAGCAGTGCATCAAAGATGCAGTAATTGTTTGGTTTTTTGTAAGGGGGTGAGAGTTCATCTTGTTTTTATAAGTTGGTCCTTCCTGTTGACTTTTTGAGTCTGATATTTGTTTTTATGCTGACAAAGTACAAGTATCTTATGTGTGTTTTTAGTATGTGAACATGTCCATTATTCAGCACACACATAAGGGTAAAGAAAAATGGAAGCCTGAAGGGTTTAAAGGTTATACTTTCTGGCGTATTCCATGAAGAAAATGAGGAGCAAAAGAATAAGAAGACATTTGTTTTATTTGTAATGCAATTAGGTTTATCTGTAATAATGCACGATCTGTGTGATATGATGAAGAAGCTCAGATGACTATAGACTGACCTTAAGAGAGCACAACCTTTCATGAAAAACCCTTCAATTAAAATGTCATACTCATACACATAGGATTTATAAGTTCTGTTATATTTGTGTGTGGCTCTTATACTTAGTGGAATTCACAAACAATGGAAGAAAAACATGAGTTTTGAAGTGTTCCTAAGTGGCAGCAGAAGACTCATTGACGAGTGTCCTATACTCGTCGATGAGGAGATTTAGAGAGCAAGAAAAACTTAGAGATCTTGAGATACCGAGAGTAGAAAATGGGCTCGTTAATGAATGCCCTATTCTTGTCAACGAGTGTTCTTCTTGGTCTTATCGACGAATCCCTTGTTCTCGTTGACGAGTGCGCCTGGCCTGCAAGCAGTTTTTTGAATTTTGAATTTGAACGTTGGGATGGTTGGATAATTGGAGGGAAACCTTTGAAACACTGTTATATATGTCATTCTAGGCATGTATTGAGTGAGAGAGTGATCATTTGAGAATTCTATTGTGTACTTTGAGATTTCCTTAGTGAAATTCTTGTGTCATTGCTTCCGTGGATGTAGGCTTTGCCAACCCACGTAAATCTTGTTATGTTCTTGTTTTCTGGTTGTATTTCACTTACTTATTGTATTTATTCTATTGTGATTAGTATTAATCTCAACCATATCATAGCAAATTGGTATTAGAGAGATTGTTGTTATGGCATCGGAATCATCTTCTGCAAGATTTGACATCGTCAAATTGGATGGAATCGGAAACTTTGGTTTATGGAAGAAGAGAGTGAAAGACATCCTTGTGAACAAGGAATGAGAAAGACATTACTTGGTGTTCAACCGAATGGAATAGATGAGGCAATATGGTGAGAATTTCAAGCAAAGGCCGCTTCTACAATACGCTTGTGTTTGGCCGACGAAATACTCTATCGGGTGATGGAAGAGGATTCTCCAGCAGTTATATGACGAAAGTTAGAGAGTCAGTACATGTCCAAATCTCTCAATAATAAACTTTTTCTTAAGCAATGTTTGTATTGGCTTAAGATGGTTGAATGATCAAACTTAGATCAAAATTCTTTCAATTAAATTATTAGTGATTTGATGAGAATTGATGTTAAGTTTGATGAGGATGACAAAGCTTTGATGTTGTTAAACTCTTTGCTCTCGACTCATACCTATGAAAATCTTGTGACCACTCTTACCTGGGGAAAAGAAACTCATGATCTTGAAGAGGTAACAAGTGTTTTGCTAGATTTTCATCAAAAATTGAAAATATGTGAAGAAGGAGAAGGACTTGTGGTGGTAAAGGGTAATAACGAGCGAGGCAAAGGAAAATCCAAACATGGATCAAGTCAGAAATCCTGAAATCAATCCAAGAAGAAGAAAGAAATCCAGTATTATAAATTCGGTAAAAAAAGGCATGTGAAACCGGAGTGTCTGGATTGAAAGAAGGGAAATTTTGAAAAACATGAGGGTACTTCAAAATCTGTGAATGTTGTTCAAGAAGGAGGTTCAACATGCAGTGATGGTGATATTCTATCAGTTTTAGCGAGGTCGGATAATCTAATGGACTCTTGGATACTTGACTCGGCATGTTCTTATCATATGACTCTGAACAAGGAGTGGTTCAACACTTATAGGTTAGTGAATTCTGGATCAGTTCTTATGGGTATTGATGCTTCTTGTAAGATCATTGGCATAGGAAATGTAAAGATAAAAATGTTTGATGGTGCTGTAAGAACGTTGTGTAATGTAAGACATATACCAGAGTTGAGGAAGAGTTTGGTATCACTTGGAACTTTGGATTGTAATGGCTTTAATTACAAGCCCAAAGGTGGAGTTATGACGGTATGGAAAGGTAATCTGACTGTGATGAAAGGGCAGAAATTGGATGGGAATATCTACACATTATAGGGAACTACAGTTGTAGGTAGAGCTGCACCCATAGATGTTGAATCAGATGAGACCGTCTTGTGGCATATGCGCCTTGGACATATAGGGGAACATGCCATGAAGGAACTACACAAGAGGAAACTCTTGAAGGGCTTGAAATCGTGTCAGCTGAAATTTTGCAGCATTTGTGTTCTTAGAAAACAGAATAGGGCAAAGTTCAGATCAGCTATACATAAGACAAAAGGGTATTCTTGATTAAGTACATTCAAATGTTTAGGGTCCAGTTAGAGTTGCATCAAAGGGTGGAAATGTGTATTATATGAGTTTCATTGATGATTACTCATGGGAAGTCTGGGTTTACTTCATGCGTCACAAATCAAATACGTTCGCTAAGTTTAAGATTTGGAAGACTGAAGTAGAAAACCTGAAAGGAAGGAGAATCAAATACTTAAGGTCGGATAATGGGATCGAGTACGCTGATTCTCGATTTATGGAGTTTTGTGCGGAGTAAGGCATCAAGTGACACTTTACAATTCGCCAGACACCTCAGAAAAATGGTGTGGCAGAATGGATGAATCAAACTCTTTTTGAAAGGGCTCGGTCTCTCAGATTAAATGCAAGGCTACTGAAGAAATTCTGGGCTGAGACAGTGAGTATGACTTGTTTTCTAATAAACCAATCATCAAGGGCGTCACTAAAGGATAAAGTGGTAGAAGAGGTTTAGATGGGAAATGTAGTAGACTACTCCGGATTGAAAGTATTCGGGTGGCCAGCCTATGTTCGCGTATCTAGTAAGGAGAGGTCTAAGCTTGACCCAAAGTCTCGTCATTGCATTTTTTTTTGGGATATTCAGAGGGTGTGAAGGGGTATAAGCTGTGGGACCCAGTGACAAACAAGGTGGTGGTTAGTAGGGATGTAGTCTTTGATGAGAAGGCTATGGTAAAGCGTACTCAAGAGTGTGATGAACATAAGTAGGAGCCAGAAAGTTAGGGCAGTGATGAACATGTTGTGCAGGTGGAGTTGGAAGTTCAAGAAAACGAAAATGATCATGGTCCTATGGTTGCATGAAGCTCTAACTCAAAAAATTAGCAAGTCAGCGATATTCCTATACGGAGATCTAGACGTACTATTAGGCCTCCACCAAGGTATGGATTTGAAGAGTTAGTATCTTATGCTTTCCTTACTAGTTGCAACGATCTAATTACATTTCAAGAGGCAGTGCACAGCCAGAAGAAAGATAGGTGGATGGGTACGATGATTGAGGAGATGGAATCACTATATAAGAACCAAACTTGGGATTTTGTGGAGCTTCCAGATGGGAAGAGACCGATAGGTTGCAAATGGGTATATAGGAAGAATGAGGTAATTTCAGAAAAGGAAGGAGAGAAATTCAAGGCATGGTTGGTGGCAAAAGGATACTCACAGAAGAAGGGGATAGATTACGATGAGATCTTTTCTCTAGTGGTCCGACATACTTCTATCAGAATTGTGTTGGGGTTGGTAGCTCATTATGATTTTCATTTGGAACAAAAGGATGTGAAGACGACGTTTCTTCATAGTGACTTGGAAGAACAAATCCACATGGTACATCCAGAGAGATTCACTGAACTGGGAAAAGAAAATTTAGTTTGCAAATTGAAGAAATCTCTTTATGGGTTGAAACAGTCTCCAAGGCAATAGTATAACAGTTTAATTCTTACACGATCAAGATTGGTTACAAAAGTTGTGACTATGACAGTTGCGTATATGTGAACAAACTTGAGGATGGTTATCTTATTTTCTTGTTATTGTACGTCGATAACATGTTGATAGCTACAAAAGATTTAACTGAGGTGAACCAGTTAAAGGACCTGTTACATGAAGGATCTTGGCGCGGCCAAGAAAATACATGGGATGGAGATTCGCCATGACAGAACCATAGGGAGATTATGACTATCTCATGGCGGTTATGTACATAAGGTGTTGGAGAGGTTTAGCATGACTGATGCAAGACCGGTTAGTACACCACTAGAGAATCATTTTAAGTTGTCTACTACAAATTTCCCAAGTACGGATGAGAAAATCCGGGACATGTCAAAGGTCCCCTATGCTAGTGTTGTGAGGAGTTTAATGTATGTCATGGTGTATACAAGACCATATTTGGCTCATATGATGAGTGTGGTAAGTAAGTTTCTCTCTAATCCAGGAAGGCAACATTAGGAAGCCATCAAATGGATACTTAAATACTTATGGAGTACATTGGAATATGGCATCATGTTCGGCAAGCAACAGGGTTGTCCATTAGTTATAGGATTTGTAGATGCTGATTATGCTGGAGATATGGATGATGGAAGGTCTACAACGGGATATGAATTTACCCTTGTAGGAGGACCGGTATGTTGGAGATCCATGGTATAGTCTTTGGTAGTTATCCACGACTAATGCGAAATATATGGCAATTACCGAAGCTGCAAAGGAAGTCTTATGGCTTACTGGTTTAGTTAGAGAGCTAGGGTTATAACAAGATAAAGTGGTGCTGCATTGCGATAGTTAGAGTTTCATTTACTTAGTGAAGAATCAAATATACCATGCTAGAACCAAGCACATTGATGTGAGGTTCCACAGGGTTTGGGAATTGAATGCTTTGGGCGAGCTTGTGTTGGAGAAAGTTTACATGTCTGAAAATGCAGTAGACATTCTGAGAAGTTTGAACATTACTTGGACTTACTCCATGTCTCCAATTAATAAAATGGAGACAAACTCAATCCAAGCGATTCAAATTCAAGGTGGAGCAGTTAACTATGTTTTTCAGGATTCTTCTAAGGGGCGTATAATCGCCTAGGTGGAGATTGTTATTTTTGTGTGTTGCTCTTATACTTAGTGGGATTCATAAACGAAGGAAGAAAAACATGAGTTTTGAAGTGTTCCTAAGTGGCAGCAGAAGACTCGTCAATGAGTGTCCTATACTCGTCGATGAGGAGATCTAGAGAACAAGAAAAACTCAGAGATTCTGAGATACCGAGAGTAGAAAATGGGCTCGTTGATGAATGTCCTATTCTCGTCGATGAGTGTGCTTGGGCTGCAAGCAATTTTTTGAATTTTGAATTTGAACGTTGGGATGGTTGGGTAATCAAAGGTGTTGACTCTACGAGTTTAATCCAATTTTGATAATGACAAATCACTTGGTATTTGATCTGTGCATTAAGATTGTGAACATGAACAATATATAGCATGCACGGAAGGATGACAAGTCATGGAAGTCATGAAGATTAAAATATACATATCTTGGCATAATCCATGGAATTGAAAGAGTAGAAGAATGAAGATGCAAACGGCAAGTTTAAGATTGTTATGGGAATGGGTACTTAGAACTTATGTATTCACATACTTCATATGATTTAATTTGAGGCTCACATATACCCTAGAATGACCTTAGGATTCATGCATCTCATTAACATCATTAGGGGATATTTATGGACTTAGATATATTTTTAAAACCCCAGAAAATATTTTTATAAAAGGGCAAAGAAAGAGAGTAAAAAAGATTTTTGAAACTCAAAAGAAAAAATTCAGGAAAGGTTTAGTTCAGAAGACCGAACTTCAAGTTCAGTCGTTTGAAGATTGAACTTCAGAAGACCAAAGTTAAGCTCAGTCATCTGAACAATTTCTTTAGAAGACCGAGATTAAGTTCAGTCATCTTAAGAATCAATAGTGAAACACAGAACCTGACAGAAGCACCTCAGAAGACTGAACTCATACTTCAGTCGTCTGAACCCGACACTTTAGAAGATTGAACCCCAACTTCAGTCGTCTGACCCTATGTCCAGGTTAATTTTTTCGAAGCTCTAAGGAACTTCAGTCGTCTAGGCCCTAATCCCCAATCGTCTAAACCTGTAGGAAAGTTTAAAATTTTGATTTTTAATAAGGGAACACATGAATTATTTTTTTGATCCAACGGTTAAGATTGATTCTAAGGGTAAGGTACCTATATATTCAACATCTAAACCCTAGTGCCCCATCCTTGTTGAATAGAATTGAGAGTCTTGAACATATTGATATACGATTGCCTGCACTCCAACTTATACTCATCAAGTTTGGGCAAATCAACTCAGAAAAACGAAAGGATTTCATATATACATCTTGGTTTCTATTTGGTATTAAGGTTTGGTAAATCCATTTGTTATTTTCAAGAGTTTCTTATCTCATCATTTATTATTGAATATTATTAGAGAGATTGATCTTGAGTGTTCATATACATATAAAGATTGTTTTGATAAGATCACTACTCAAGAAAGGTTTTGCCATTCATTAAATAATTCTGATTCAAGTGTGTATTTAGTTAAAGACTTGATATATTTTATACTTCAAAACCATTTGATTAAATATTCTTTGAAGTTCATAACTATATATATTATTGAGGGATATTTTTTGAAAAATCTTATATTAGGTTTTGATATTTGGAAATCACATTATATATATATATATACACATTTGCACGTTACAAAAATCATATTGTGGTTGAAAATTTGGGAGAAAGCTTATTGATTTAGATCTTTATAATATTCAAGATAAACTTTTTAATAAGATCATATTTGATATTTGTGCATCTTGTCTTCGAAGATATTACTCATACAAATATTTTGGGAGATTCGATAAAAGAGAATTTTGGTAAAGCATATTCATTCATTAACAATTGCATCGTTACATACTTTTTGAGCTTCAAGTTTTATCATATGGATATGTGTTAGGAATTTCGATTGTATTCACTAGCTTTGTTAGAAGCGAATCTTGAGTTGTTTTGCAGATTTGAAATTGTAAATGTAATCACGGTTCGGATTATGAACCAGGTGAGGAGGAAGTTGTGCCTCTTGTAAGCAGTGGATGTAAGGGAAGTTCCGTCCCATTTTAAGGAGCAGGGATTTTAGTGGAATCCTTGAGTAGGTTGCTTAAGGCGAGGACGTAGGACGAGTTGGCTGAACCTCATAAAAACTGTGTTTTCCTTCTCTTTTCCTTTACTCCTTTTAATTTACGCAATGCATTTCACTACTTACATTGCATGTGTGTTTGTTGAATAACCTCACATGACCTTGATAAATAATTTGTTAAATATAGAAATAGTGACTAAGTGGTAAATAAGTTTTAAAGAATTTTGAAATACCCAATTCACCCCCTCCCCCCTTTTAGGATTACACCTAAATCAACATTTGGTATCAAAGTGGGTTTACACAGATGTAATTGTTCATTTGTAAAAAGATCACATAACATACATCGGTGTAACTCCATTCGGTGAGGGACATTTGTCCACTAGACCACCAATTTTCTGTGGTGTAAATTACACCTATTGGAAACGTAGGATGAGCATATACCTGTTAAATGTAGATTGGAAGGTATGGAAAATAGTTATTAAGGGAAATCATGTTCCCATGAAAGTAATTGATAAGGTAAATATACATAAAACTGAAGATGAGTATACAGAGGAAGACTGGAAATCGGTACAAATAAATACTACTACAATGAACTTGCTTTTCTATGTACTAGATGTAAATGAATTTAACAGGGTAATGGCATATAACTCAACTAAAGAGATTTGAGAAAAATTAGAAGTTACATATAAAGGTACTAAGGAAGCAAAAGATAGTAGGATAGACATGCTCACTAGTGAGTATGAAGCATTTAAAATGACGGTTGATGAATCTATTCAATCCATGTACACTAGATTCACACGCATCACAAATTTTTTAAATGCTCTTGGAAAAACTTACCCTACTTATGAGTTGATCAAGAAAATACTCAGGGGACTACCTCATGTTTGGAAAGCGAAAGCTACGGCAATAGCAGAAGGGAGAAATCTCAAGGAGATGTCGTTTGACGAACTCATTGGATCGCTCATCACCTATGAGCTTGCAATAAATGAGAGGAAAAGTGAGCAGAATATTGCAAAGAAAATTACCGCGGTTAAGGCATCGTCAAACAAGTCTAGTGAAGGGAGTGATTCTGATACAGAAGACGACATAACCTTGCTAACAAAGAAGTTTAGGAAGTTCTTGAAGAATAATAAGAAGTTCAACAGAAAATTCCAAAACTCAAAATTAGAAAGAGAAGAGTCAAGCATGAAGAAAAAGAAGGAAAATCCACCAACATGCTACAACTACAGAGAGGTTGGACACATCAAGCCTGAGTGTCCCAAACTAATGAAAACCTCCAAGAAAAAGAAGAATACACTAAAAGTCGGTTGGGATACGCACAACACAAGTAATTCAGAATCTGAATACAGTGACGACGCAATTGCAAATCTGTGTCTAATGGCACATAATGACTTTGAGGTACAATCATCATTCTCATCATCTTCTTATTATTCCAGTGATTCTGAAAATGAGAATGACATGCTTTCATATGATAAACTGAAACAAGAATATTTGTACACTATTAAAATGTTTGAGAAGAAAATTAAGAAAATTTCTGATTTGAAAAATAAAGTCAAAGAACTTTCAAATTTAGTTGAACGTCAAAGTGAAACTCATGCATCTCTCATGAAAGACAAGGATTTGAAAATTGAGGAGTTAGAAAAGAATTTGAAAGACAAATCTAAGATTATTGGTAAGTTTATAGAGGGACAAACTAATCTTGAAAAACTCCTTGGAATTCAAAGAAACTCCCTAGAAAAGGAAGGTCTTGGTTATAATGGAAAGGATAGAACAGAGACACCTTTACATGGGATACTTTGTAAGAGAGTCAAAATTATATGTTCCAACTAAAGACTATCATAAAAATATTACATGTTTTAAATGTAAGAGGTTGGGTCACATAAAATTTGACTGTCCTTTCAAAAATAAAGATGTCAAAATTAAGAAAATTTGGAAGGTCAAAGGAGAATCTAGTACTAACCCCCATGGACCCAAGAAAATATGGGTACCAAAACTAGTTATTTGATTGTGTCTTGCAGATATACTTAAGATCATCCTTCTCAAAAGGCAGATGGTATATGGATAGCGGATGTTCACGTCACATGATTGGGGATAAAGTAAAATTCACATCCATCACACCCAAGGATTGAGGATTTCTCACTTTTGGGGATAATGCTAAGGGAAGGATCACAGGTGTAGGTAAAGTTGGTAATGATTCATCACTAATTATAGATGATGTTTTACTGGTTGACGGTTTAAAGCACAACTTATCGAGTATAAGCCAATTGCGTGATAAAGGTTACAAAGTGTCTTTTGAATTGTTGAATACAAAACTGATAATAAGATATTATTCATTGCTGAGCGTCATGAAAACGTATATACCACCAGTTTTGATAACTTAACCTCACAGAGTGTGACATGCTCCTGTGCTATAAATGAAATTAGTTGGATTTGGCATAGGAGACTAGGACACGCAAACATGGACTTAATATCTAAACTAGTTAAGAGAGACTTAGTTAAGGGATTGCCTAAGCAAAATTCGTCAAAGATAAAATTTGTGAGACTTGTCAACTAGGAAAACAAGTAAGAACGAGTTTTAATAAGAAGAAAAAAATCTCTACTACTTGGTCACTTCAAATGCTACACTTAGATCTATTTGGTCCAAACCCAATTCAGAATTTTGGAGGTAAATCATACGCATTCGTCATTGTTAATAATTATTCAAGATATAGATGGGTACTATTCTTAGGTCACAAAGATGAAGTGTGTGAACAATTTATAAACCTATGCAAGAAAATTCAAAATGAAAAGGGATATACTATCATTAAAATTCGAAGTGATAGAGGTAGAGAATTTAAAAATCAAAGCATGGAAGACTACTGCAATTCATTAGGAATATCTCATAATTTTTCAGCTCCTAGAATACTACAACAAAATGGTGTAGTTGAAAGTCTATACAAGAAATGGCCAGAACTATGCTTAACGAGCATAAACTACCTAAGTACTTTTGGGCTAAGACTGTAAACACCGCTTGCTATGTTCTAAATAGAGTTTTGATAAGACCATCTCTGAATAAGACTCCTTACGAATTATGAAATGAACATAAACCAAACATATCATATTTTCATGTCTTTGGCTGTAAATGTTTTGTACTTAGAGACAATGAACATTTAGGAAAGTTTGATGTAAAATCAGATGAAGGTATCTTTCTAGGATATGCCTTAGAGAGTAAAGCCTACAGAGTATACAACAAATGAACATTAACCGTTATAGAATCTATTCATGTAGTGTTCGATGAGTCAAATCCCTTATCTAAAAAGACCGATGAAGATGAAATTGAGATAAATAAGGAATTTGAAAAACTGTCCATTAAAAATGATTCAGAAAAGAGAAATGAAATTAAGGAAACATCTTCTGAAACTAATCAAATTGAAAATGAGGTTAATAAACCACCTAGAGAATGGAAGTACATAAATAATCATCCCATTAATCAAATAATAGGTGAACCATTACGTGGAGTAGCCACTCGATCCTCACTTAGGAATATGATTAGTCATTTTGCCTTTCTATCTTAAGAAGAACCTAGGAATGTGAGTGAAGCAATTGAGGATGAATCATGGGTGTTGTCCATGCAAGAAGAGTTAAACTAGTTTGAGAGAAACAAAGTATGGACATTAGTTCCTAGACCTGAGGATAAGACAATTATTGGAACAAAATGGATATATAAGAACAAGAAAGATGAACATGGGATAGTTGTTAGAAATAAGGCTAGACTAGTAGCTCAAGGATATAACCAGGAAGAAGGAGTAGATTTTGAAGAAACCTTTATACCTCTAGCTAGAATGGAAGCCATTTGAATGCTTTTAACTTATGCTGCTTTTAAAGATTTCAAGCTATATCAAATGGATGTCAAAAGTGCATTTTTAAATGGCTACATAAGTGAAGAAGTATATGTAGAACAACCCCGTCTTTGAAAATCATAAGAATCCAGATCACGTGTATAGATTGAAAAAAGCCCTGTACGGTTTAAAGCAAGCTCCTCGAGCTTGGTATGAAAGGCTAAGCAGTTTTTTACTAGAAGATGGATTTTTCAGAGGAATGATAGACACAACTCTTTTCATAAAGTCTGAGAAAATGACATGCTCCTAGTTCAAGTATATGTAGATGATATCATATTTGAAGCCACAGATAAAGACTTGTGCAATGAGTTTGCTAGCACTATGCAAAATGAATTTGAGATGAGCATGATGGGTGAACTAAATTTCTTCCTAGGACTTTAGATCAAACAAGGGAAACATGGAATATTTATAAATCAATCGAAGTACATTAGAGATCTACTCAAAAAGTTTAATATGGAAGATGAAAAAATACTAGAAACACCTATGAGCTCTTCATTGAAATTAGACAAAGATGAACAAGGTATACCAATAGATGTCAAGCTTTATCATGGAATGATTGGTAGCTTACCATATCTGACTGCCATCAGACCTGACATAATGTTTAGCGTATGTTTGTGCACAAGATTTTAGGCGGCACCAAAAGAGTCACATTTGTTAGCTGTCAAACGAATACTTAGATACCTGATAGGAACCGTGGAACTTGGGTTATGATATCCTAAATATACATCTTTTGAGATTATTAGCTATTTAGATGCTAATTTTGCTGGTAGTAAAGTGGATAGGAAGAGCACGAGTGGTACTTGTCATTTCTTAAGACATTCGTTAGTCTCTTGGTTTTCCAAGAAGCATAATTCATTTGCTCTTTCCACAGCTAAGGTAGAATACATAGCGACAGGTAGTTGTTGTGTTCAAATGCTATACATGAAGCAACAACTGACGGATTTTGGATTAAGTTATGAAACGATCCCTATAAGATGTGAAAATATGAGTACAATAAACATCTCAAAGAATCCTATATTACATTCACGAACTAAACATATAGAAATAAGACATCATTTTCTTCGTGATCATGTGCAAAAAGGGTATGTGACCCTTGAGTTTGTATGCATGGATGAACAATGGGTAGACATATTCACGAAACCACTTGCAGAGGATAGGTTTATCCAAATTAGGTGTGAATTAGGCCTGATACATAGTCGAGAGGTTACCTAAAATTATATTAGATAACATAATTCAGGGGGAGCAATATCACTGAATATTCAAAATTGATTAAAACTTTCAATTTCGGCTTATTTGTTCCCATTTGGTATCACATTAGTTAACATTTGATGTTACACTCCCATAATGATGAGAGCATATTAACTACCACATGTTAATCCTCACATAATCATTGAAGTTTGATGATTGTGTTTGCTTATACATTTATATGGCATTTATCACACTGTGTATGTTCACATTGAAATTTAAATTCAGCAACACAGCTGTTTCCACTAGCAAGGGGGAGAAATAAATTAAAGTAACACAGGGAGACATGTTTCACAGTACAATCTTTTCACAGATGCTGGTTGAATAAGTTCAAAAATTTAAGAGTTAAAGGGGGAGAAGAATATAAGCCTATGTCCACTCATGTTTTTTTTGTAATACATCTTTTTGTTGATGTCAAAAGGGGGAGAAGAATCAGGGCAAAAATGGTTGGCAAAAATAGTTAGCAAAACTAATTGTGTAAAAAGGATAGAAGAATATCATGAATATCATTTTATAGCAAAAAGGGGAGAAGAATATCATGAATATCATTTTATAGCAAAAATGTATGGCCAAGCAAATTATATAATCATGGGCATATTTACATTTGCTGAATATTTGATGCATTATTTGAAGGGAAGCATTATTAGGCGTAACCCATTATATATTTTTGCTCGTGTATTTGTCATCATAAAAAAAAGGGAGATTGTTGACTCTACGAGTCTAATCCTATTTTGATAATGACAAATCACTTGGTATTTGATCTGTACACTGAGATTGTGAACAGGAACAACATATAGCATGCATGGAAGGATGACAAGTCATGGAAGCCTTGAAGATTAAAGGATACTTATCTTGGCACAATCCATGGAAATGAAAGAGTAGAAGAATGAAGATGCAAGCGGCAAGTTCAAGATCATCATGGGAATGGGTACTTAGAACTTATGTATTCACATACTTCATATGATTTAATTTGAGGCTCAACATATACCCTAGAATGACCTTAGGACTCACGCATCTCATGAACATCATTAGGGGATATTTATGGACTTAGATATATTTTTAAAACCCCGAAAAATATTTTTATAAAAGGGCAAATAAAGAGAGCAAAAGAGATTTTTGAAACTCAAAAGAAAAAATTCAGGAAAGGTTCAATTCAGAAGACCGAACTTCAAGTTCATTTGTCTGAAGATTGAACTTTAGAAGACCAAAGTTAAGCTTAGTCGTTTGAAGGATTTCTTCAAAAGACTGAAGATTAAATTCAGTCGTCTAAAGAATTAATGGTAAAATACAAAACCTGGAAAAAGCACCTCAGAAGACTGAACTCATACTTCAGTCGTCTGAACCCGACATTTCAGACGACTGAACCCCAACTTCAGTTGTCTGACCCTATGTCCAGGTTAATTTTTTCGAAACTCTAAGGAACTTCAGTCGTTTGGGCCCTAATCCTCAATTTTATAAACCTGCAGGAAATTTTAAAATTTTGATTTTTAATGAGAGAACACGCTAACTATTTTTTTGATCCAACGGTTAAGATTGATTCTAAGGGTAAGGTACCTATATATTCAACATCTAAACCCTAGTGCCCCATCCTTGTTGAACTTGAACACATTGATATACGATTGCCTACACTCCAACTTATACTCATCAAACTTGGGCAAATCAACTCAGAAAAACGAAGGGATTTCATATACACATCTTGATTTCTATTTGGTACTAAGGTTTGGTAAATCCATTTGTTATTTTCAAGAGTTTCTTATCTCATCATTTATTATTGAATATTAGTAGAGAGATTGATCTTGAGTGTTTATATACATATAAAGATTGTTTTGACAAAATCATTACTTGAGAAAGGTTTTGCCATTAGTTAAATAGTTCTGATTCAAGTGTATATTTAGTTAAAGACTTGATATTTTTTATACTTCAAAACCATTTGACTAAATATCCTTAGAAGTTCATAACTATATATATTATTAAGGGATATTTTCTGAAAAATTTTATATTAGGTTTTGATCTTTGGAAATCACATCATATATATATATATATATACATTTGCATATTACAAAGATCATATTGTGGCTGAAAATTTGGGAGAAAGCTTAATGATTTAGATCTTTATAATATTCAATACAAACTTTTTAACAAGATCATATTTGATATTTGTGCATCTTATCTTCGAAGATATTACTTATACACATATTTTGGGAGATTCGATAAAAGAAAAATGTGGTGAAGCATATTCATTCATTAACGATTGCATCGTTACATACTTTTTAAGCTTCAAGTTTCATCATATGGATATGTGTTAGGAATTTTGATTGTACTCACTACCTTTGTTAGAAGTGAATCTTGATTTGTTTTGCAGATTTGAAATTATAAGTGTAATCACGATTCGGATTGTGAACCAGGTGAGGAGGAAGTTATGCCTCTTGTAAGCAGCGGATGTAAGGGAAGCTCCGTCCCAATTTAAGGAGCAGATATTTTAGTGGAATCTTTGAGTGAGTTGCTCAAGGCGAGGACATAGGTCGAGTTGGCTGAACCTCATAAAAACTGTATTTGCCTTGTCTTTTCCTTTACTCCTTTTAATTTCTGCAATGCATTTCACTACTTACATTGCATGTGTGTTTGTTGAATAACCTCATACAACCTTGATAAGTAATTTGTTAAATATATAAATAGTGACTAAGTGGTAAATAAGTTTTAAAGAATTTTAAAATACCCAATTCACTCCCCTTCTTAGGATTACACCTAAATCAACAGGAGGGAAACTTCTGAAACACTGCTATATATGTCATTCTAGGCATGTATTGAGTGAGAGGGATATCATTTTAAAAGTGTATTGTGTACTTTGAGATTTCTTTAATGAAATTCTTGTGCCACTGATTCCATGGATGTAGGCTTTGCCGAACCACATAAATCTTGTTGATGTTCTTATTTTCTGGTTGTATTTCACTTACTTGTTGTATTTATTCCGTTGTGATTAGTATTAATTTCAACCATATCACAACAAGTTTGTTGACCTTATAGGTCATATCCCGTTTTGATTATGACAAATACCTTGGTATTTAATGTTTGTTAAGTTTGTGTGCAAAATCAGTCTTGCATGTATTGGCAAAATCATATGGTGTCGTATGGAGACTTGAAGGGAAATGAAGACCCAAAATGTTTAACACTTGTATTTTATATTCATTTTTATTCGGGTCTGTAATATTTATTAAGCCAAAGTCTATAATAATTAATGCATGACATGCATGGTAGGAACCATAAACTAAAAAAGGCCTTATCATATATGCTATTAGGGGAAATCAATTTTCAAAAAAAGGACTTAGGTGTTAAAATATTAAGGATTTAGGCGACCGAACCTTGGCGTTGAAAACGCTTCGGTCGACCGAACATAGGAAAAGTTAGAACGTTGACCTAACTTTGGGTGATCGAACCGAAATGAACTTAATGTTCACGGTCGACCGAACTCCTATTAAGGACTTTTCAAACAACTCGGGCGCCTAAACATTTATGTTCAAAATACCCTCAAGCAACCAAAAGTGCAAGTTCGGCAGACCCAACTTGAGACCAGGCGACCAAACCTCGAGTAGGTTAGAAAATCGCCTTAGCTAGCAAACCGAATATTTTCAGGAACCTGAACATGAAAACTTCACTTTTTCTCATGTGTCTGTTCGGGCGACTGAACCTAGGGCTTGGTCGACCGAAACTCTCAGGTAGGCCAAATTTTACCATAGGTTATTAAGGGTAAAACAGGGTTAATTAGTTTAAACACTTTTTAAAACAAATTTAATTATTACCCTTAGGTCCCAAATGGTAATCATTGTGTCGAGAAAACTTTGTAGCTTGTGAGTCTTGACACTTGTGTTGCAAGACTTGTAAGCTTGTATTGTGATTGTGCAAAAATCTTTTTCACAAGCTTATTTTTCAAATATCTCTTGTGCTAGAATTTTGAAAAAAATCATTTTAGAGATATTTTGATTACATTTGTTAGAAATCTTTGAAGCTCCACTTTTGATTGATATATATTGATAAAGTGTTTCAAAGTTTGATTGAGAATACACTTTTACTCTTGATTGAATATTGATATTAGATTAAGTGTTATTGCACATGTATTGCACTGAGCTTATTGTTCCTATCTGCTTGAGATGCATTGATTATTGCATAGGTGTATTGGTACAAATTTGTTTGTGTTTAGAAGTATTAGAATTGTACACAGAAATTTGTATTCATTATTATATTTCAGGCATGGCCTGAGGGGGTGTTGATCTAGCCCATAAGAATCGGTAGGACCTTCTCCGCCTTGCAAGGAGAGTGTGTAAAGGTTGAGGTTAGCCCTGAAAATTTGATCTGGTTGTAACTGTTGTCGCTCCACCTATTAAGTGAGCAATAGTAGTAATCCTCGGACTTGCAAACTGAGGCGGGAATGTAGGCAGTATTGGCCTAACCCCGATAACATTTCTTGTGTCAGCTTTTGATTTCCACACTTAAATTTACGCACTTGAATGTTGTTATTTTAATTACAGTGTTTGGTTGAGAAATACTGAGATTGCTTTAATTGTTTTACATTTCTGCTCAGTTTGATTTTTGCTGAGTTGGATACTGCATAGAAAAACCCTAGGTTGGGAAATATTGTTTGTGGAATTGAAATCAACCTAGGAAGTTTTAATTTTCAAATTCACCCCGCCCTCTTGGGATTGCACCAAAGTCAACAAAGTTCTAAGGTCAAAATAAGGCTAAAAATTAGGTTTTTAACTAACTTTAGTTGACCGGCCTCTGACTGCTTTATTTGGCTTAGTCAATCGACCATGCCTTAGGCCAGAAGTCAAATTTTTACAAAGCTTAGTCGACCAGCCATTTTTTGAATTACATTTCCTCAGTCGACCGAACCTTGTGAAATTTGAATTACGCTTTAAGGCCAATTGACCGGTGCATTGACCGGTCGACCGCACCTCATTTTTTGGCCATATTTAAAAGCTCAGCCGACTAGCATTTTTAGAACAAAATTTCCCTAGTCGACCGGCCTTTAAAGCTCGGCTGACCGACTCTTGAGGGCAGCCGACCGAACCTACGAAGGTTTGGGAAATCGCCAAGGTCAGCCGATCGGTCCCTTCCTCAACCGACCAACCCTCATTGAAAATTTGAATTTTTACTAAGGGTAGCGGACCGGTTTCCTTTGTCAGTCGACCGACCCTCTCAGGTTTTGCTTTTTCAGCGCTTAAACGTGTTTAATTTTTAATTAAATAATTTTAAAAATGCCAAACATGTCCCTAAACGGTCAGATTTTTGGAAAGTCTATAAATACCCCTTCATAACTCATCTTTTAATCAATGCTTATATTGAAAATCCTCTCTAATCATTTGTGCTTTATTTCTACATTTTCAAGCAAAAAAATTCATTCTCTCTTTGATTATTCTTTTGAAAAATCATTTCTAAGAGAGCTTTGATTATTCTTTTAATCCCTTCATTTGCAAATTTATTTCACTTGATGGTTGTTTAAGAATCATTTATTTGGGCATCAGTTATTTTATTTCAAAGCATTTACTCTCACTTATTCTTTATTTTGAAAATTATTTTTTAAGAGTTGGCTTAAAGTTTCTTCCACTTATTTTCTTTATAAATATTCTTGGGAAAAACTTCATATAACTTGTAAATCTTTTTGCACATTCATTGTAAGATTCAAAAGCTCACCTATGCTTATTTGCAAAAATCTTTTTTGAGCCAAAAACTCTAACTTCCCTTGAACTATACTTTTGAATATCATTGTTGGGAAAATTTCTTAGGGATTTAAGATCTTTGAAGAACATATATATTGCATACTTCATTTTTGAAATCAAAGATCATATTCATATGTTTGTGCAAAAATCATTTGAAAGCAAAACCCTAAGTTCTCCTACATATTTATTTGAAAAAATTTTGGAGAAAATTTCATTAGGGTTAAATCTTTAAAGTGTTTATCATATACATCATTTTCAAATATTACAAAATTATTTTGAGAAAAACACTCAAACTCTACTAAGTTTATTTCATATCATCTGAGAGTGTATTTTAGAGCTTCATACTATACACATCTGTTTTTGTAAAAGTACTTTGTTTGTACGCAAAATTTCATTTCTTTGTATTGCAAGCATGTCCTAAAGAGGAAGTACACCATCTTGTAAGGTGTACCGGTTTGGCTCAAGCCCCGATTAGGTGAGTTGAGGAAACTTTGCCTCGTAAGGAGAACTGGTTTGGCTCTGCTCGGTAAGTGAGCTAAGGAGACTCCGCCTCGTAAGAAGAATCGGTTTGGCTCAGCCTGGTAATTGAGCTAGGTAAGCACCAACATGTAAGGTGTCAAGGTTTGGCTTCGCCTGTAAGTGAGCTGAGGAGACTCTGCCTCACAAGGAGTATTGTAAACAGCATCGCTTCACCCTGTTAAGTGAGCATTTAGTGGAATCCTCTAACTCGTTGGCTTGAGGCAAGGATGTAAGCAGTATTGGTCGAACCTCAATAAAAATATTATGTCTGCTATTCTTTCCCTACGCCATTTAATTTCTGCACTTGTATGCTTATATTAAATTTGTTGTAATTGTTATATTTATTTCAAATATCTGCATACGTTTATTTTTGTGGTATTGGTGTTTGCATAGAAAGACCATAAGTTGTGTAATACTAGTTGTGGTTTAAAATTGATCACACTTAACCTAGGAAGAATTTTTTTTAAATATCCAATTCACTTCCCCCCCCCCCCCCCTCTCTCCTTGGGAATACACCATTCACATCACTTCCCCACATGGCTCACTCCTATATGAGGATGTAATTGTCATCTGTGGGCGTTCCATCCTTGACGTGGGTGGTTATTAATTTGTGAGTTAATAACTACTTATGTCGATTATTCTCTATGTGAGTTCGTACGTGATTATAAATGCTTTTGTCGTGGCCATTTGTTAGCTCCTTCATATTTTGTAGCAGTTGAGTTGCTATTCATATGACCAGTACATGGGCAAGGCACACAAGTTGGCATGCTTTATTACATGACCTACATGCGAATAAGCTACATGAAGCAATACAGCATAGAGCAGCACAAAGTCGAGCTAAGCTATGCAAAACAAAGTTGTGCCAAGCAACACAAAGCAAAGCATCGTAGGGCTATGTTGAACAAACTTGCTCTCCACATGGACAAGTTGCATAGACCCAACCTGCTTTTCCAAGTCTTTAACATGACCTTAACATGAACAAGCTTCCTAGAGCAAACCTGCTCCTTTGAGCCTCTGATTGTGTCTTTACTAAGTTCAATCTCAAACAATCATAAATTAAAATTTTAGTAGTAAAATAATATTTTTATTTAAAATATATTTAAAATAATTATAGATTTTATTTTTTATGTATGATGACATATTAATAAAATATAATTCAATTTTAGAATGAAGAACCATTTAGTAATTTAAATTAACATTAAATTAATTTTTTTTAAATTTTTTTAATAATATTATTTTTAAAATAAATTAATATGATAGTTAGATGTCATATATACACATTATAACAAGATTAATGTTATTTAAAAAATAATCGTATACTATTTTATTTAATAGAAAATATATAAATGTTAATTAAAAATAATTTACATAATTATTAATTAAAAATATTAATATTTAAAATTTAAATATATTTAATAAATATTCTTATATTATTTTATTATATATTACAACATATTAGCTATTGCTGAAATATAACAATATAAATTCATAAAAATCTTATAATAAAAGTGAGTATCCAAATACCACTGGTTTTAAACACAACCAAAAACTACTTCAACACTTTTCCAATTCAACACTTATTATCAGCACTTCTATATATATGATTCCAAATGATCTCTAAGTACTCTTTAACTTCATCCATGAATAGTTACAAGTCTTCTACTAACATCCAATTGATTTCTACGTCTCCAAGGTCTCTCCACTTCACTAAGAAGTCATGCCACTTCTTCCTTGAGATGTGAACTCTCTATCTGCAAGGATGACTTCAAATTCTCTTTTGTTAAATTGCATTATCTCTATTGGTGCTCTAGTCAACTGACTTCAACTTGGATATTCAATGTTAAGGTTAAATGGCTTGAGGTAGTTAGCGTGAAATACAAGTTGCACCTTCATCCAAGGTAAAGGATCAACCTTGTAAGAAGCCTTCTCAACTTTAGCTAAGATGGGTTCTAATCCTTCATATTTGCAAGTAGTCTCCTATCTCGACCCCGTAATGCCCTAATCAATTTTGGATGCAATTTAACAAACACCAAGTTACCCATGTTGAAGTACAAGGGTCTTCTCTCTTGATCTCTTAACTTCTTTATCCACTAAGAAGCTTTCTCTAAGTAAGCTTAGGCAATCTCTGTATTATGTCTCTATTCCTTAGTAAATATGTATGCTTTCAAACTCTTTCCCCTATATGGCTCATCCACTATGTAAGGTAATAGAAAATGCTACTTATAACAAGCTTATAAGGACTCTTGTGGGTTGTTAAGATCTTTTGGGCATTGAAACAAAATTAAGTCATGTCAAGTAATTGCACTTAATTCTTCTAATTGGAAATAACAAAATGGAGCAAGTGCACCTAAAGTAACCCATTGAATCACTTCATTTTCTATCTATCTATGGGTGGTGGCTTGAAGAGATGTCAAGTTGTGAGCCAAGGATTCTGAAAAGCTTTGTCCAAACGTTGCTTGTGAATCTAAAGTCTAGGTCATTAACAATGTCTTGGGAACACCACAATATTTCTCAATATGCTTGAAGAATAATTGTTTGTCTCCTTTGGGGAATAATATTTTGGTGTAGGCCTAAAAGTGTCATACTTCGAAAACTTATACATAACCACTAGTATAAACTCTACGTCTCCAACTCTAGGCAGGCTAGTGATGAAGCCAAGTGCGACACTCTCCCATGGTCTCAGTGGTACTTGAAAAGGATCCACTAGCTCTGCAATCCACTTCCACTCCACCTTGTCTTGCTTCTAGGTGAGACAAGTTTGAGTATACTCAACCACCTCATCACACATACGTGGCTAGTAGTACCTCTACTTCAATAATGCCAAAGTACAATGCCATCCTAGAAGGTCTACCTACATGGGGTCATGATACTCTTTTAATAGTGTCTTTCTCAAGTCTCTGACTCGAGGCACAAAGAGTTAGTTACTGTGTCATCAACAACTCATCTTCTAACCAAAATTAGCGTGCATTGCCCTCTTCCACCAACTTCATGAGGTTTTGAGCAACTAGATCTTTGACAATATTCTTTTTAATGTGCTCCCATATCATTGTCATAACCTTACTTATTGTCAAGTGCGTCATCGTTTATAAGGTCGCAAGCTCGGCATTCCTACTCAATGTATCTGTAACTTGGTTCATTTGCTTTGACTTATGCTCGAATGAGCAATCAAATTCCGCCAAAAGTTGATGGGCCTACTTCGATGATAACATAGGTTGTGTAAAGAAGTGACCTACAACTAAGTTATCTATTTTCCCCATAAACTTCGACCCGAGTAGGTAATGCCGCCGCATGCAAAAACAATATATCACTATTAGCATTTCTTTCTCTTGAATTGTGTACTTTCACTCAACTTCACTAAGTTTATGGACCTCATACACAACAGGATGCCCTTCTTGTAACCATACTCCACCAAGGTATATCCAATGCATTTGTTTGTACTTCGAAGGGCTTCTTGATGTCCAAAAGAGCAACCAAATCTCTTTTATGTCTTCTTGTCAAAGGCTCCCTAACATTTCTCTTTCTAGTTCTACCTCATTGGGATCCATGGTATTAAATAACTATTGTTACATAGCATAACATTCATTATGTAATGTATTTTTGAGGACTTGATACCTTTATGGGCCGCTAATGCGATGAGCTTAAAATCCATAGATGCCATGTTGACACCTTATCTTCTAAATATGCTCTATTTATTTTGCTTTTGCTTTGTGTTTTGTTGCTTTTCCCCCTCTCCCATCCTTGTTCCAGCTTAGATCACCTAATCTAAAGCTTACAAACAGCCAAACCAGCTTCAATTTGTTTTTTGAATTGGTACTCCGCAGGTCAGCTGACTAAACTGTTGTTATTTGGGAAGATTTAGGGTGGATTCTACAAAGAAGTTGATAAATTTTTCAAAAACAAAAAGAAATCAGAGGATTTGGACGGGAAACTCACTCCATTCGGCTAGTTTTCATTGTCGCTCGTCGAGTATGCTCATGGTATTACTTTTGAGACCCCGATATTGTTACCGATTGCTAATGTGGCGAGCTCAAAATTCACGATTCTAATGCCCATTACGGAGCCGTAAAGGCCTATAACGGGTGTTAGACCTCCATTACAGTCCATAGCCGGTGCCATGCATCATTACGCCTTGCTGACACCTTGTCTTCTGAATCTACTTCATTTCTTTTGCTTTTCTTTGCATTTTTCTGCTTTTCCCTCTTTTCCATCTTTCGTCTAGCTCAGTCTATTGATCTGAAGCATACAAAAGCCTAACCAGCTTCAGTTTGTTGTTTGAGGTGGTACACTGCAGGTCAGCTGACTCTGCTCTTTAATCTCTACAATTTTTTTCACAATTTTTCAGAAAAAAAATGTTATTATTAAGAAGGTTTAAGGTAGATTCTACAAAGGAATTATGAAATTTTTCAAAAACAAGAAGAAATTTGAGGGTTTGGAGTTGAAACTCACTCCATTTGGTATGGGTGCAAACGAGCGGAGCTTTAGCCAGCTCGAGTTCGGCTCGAAAGTTAAAAAAAAAAAAAAAAAAGAGCTTGAGCTTCAATCGATTTTCTTATGTGGTGTTCGAGCTTGGCTTGTTTAACATAAATACAGCTCGAGCTCGACTCGATTGGAGCTTGTTTATCATTACAATTGAGTTAAGATCAAAGAAGAATCAAACCTATAACTGAAAGAAAAATCCTTCCTTTCACGAGAAGTGAAACCCTAAGACTTGGGCGGCGAAGCCACTGGGGGCTGCGCGGGGCAGAGACGCGAAGCTAGGGGAGAAAGAGACTAAGAGAGGGTTTCCGTGGTTGGATAGGAGAAATGCGATCTAAAATGGGCAAGGAAGGAGATTTTGTAAGCATGCTAGATTTCTGTCGAACACTCGAAGATGAATCGTTGTAGACTTGGAGCTGAACACTGGAGAAGATGGACCTCAACCACTAACTCACCGCCGCAGTACATGGACCTTGAAGCCTCTTCGTCGTTAAAGCTGAACTGGAAATGGGAGTGGAGATTTCAGAGGAGATGGAGTCGGTCAGCAGTAAAAGTTTTGAGATGGGACGGAGAACATGGAGGTATAGCAGCAAAGGCGACACTCGCAGAACTCAAAAGGTACGTTTTTTCCCATTTTATTATTAATTTATAATAAAAAATAAAATAATACTATGTTGGAGGAAAAATTTTCTATTTTGGGGCCTACTTAATCTCGCAGGATATGGCTTCGACATTTAAATAAATCTCACATGATGGTTCTATGAGATTTCCTGGGAAATTGAACAGTTTGTGACGTATGGTAGCAAATCTCGCAAGATGGTCCTGCGAGATTTACTTGAGGTGCCATGTGTGGCAGGCCGAAACTGGGATGGGATGTGGGTGCTTTACCTTTTCTTTTCTTTTTTTCAACTTCTCCATCATCATTCATTAGTGTTTTGCGTGGGGATGGCTGAAAGATGCTTGGTATGGCTTAAAGATGCTTGGGATGTCAACATGCTAAAGATGCTAGGGATGGGGATGCCATCATGCTAAAGATGCTAGGAGTTGCAGAAGAAAGAATCACTTCCTCCTTTCCTCGTCTTCGTTGGAACGTTGAAGCCATTGATTACCAGTGGAACCAGCACAGGCTTGGCGGAGTCTGCTGACCTCACCGCTGCCTTCGCCTCCTCCTCCGGCAGGTCGCCTCCGATCATCCCCACGCAGTGTCACAACTCTATCATCGATATCTTCCCATTGCCATTGTTGTCGATGCAGCAAAACAACGCTCCAGCTCCTCCACCTTCCTTTTGGGACGCCAAAGCAAACACTTGCATGGGACGTATTTTCCCTCTCCCCCGATGGAAGCAGCAATGGAAGTGAGCTTTGTTTTGCCTAAGAAGAAGGAAGCAGGGGAATATCCCACCTCCCGAAGTCCCGTCAGAAATTTTGCACCCTGGACCGTTGAGAAATTTTGGATTTTGTGCAAGCGATCCCTCGGAACTTTATTTGGATTTTTTTTTTTTTTGTACTTATGTTCTTCATTGTGAGTCTGGTTGATAAATATTATTTTGATAGAACTACTTCAATGTGACTGTCTCAATGTTAAAATTATAAAACCCCACAACAAGATAAAGAGGCTCTCATTTATGATATATCAGTTTCTTAGGTTATTTCACTGGTTATGCCATCAAACTCCTTTTTACTGGTCATATGATATCTTAAATGGTTCCTCCACAATCCTTTCAACAGAATTCAAAGAGCATCATCTTATCTTGGAGGAAGAGCGAGCTGAACTTTAAGGCATCGAAAGGTAAAAGGGAGCCACTGTTAAAAATTATATTAAATCTAATTAAAAAATTTTCAAAAGATGCTCTGCCACACCACTTCAATTAAATGGCTTCCACCCATAATTCTTAACTATAAAAAAATATTAATTAAATTTAATATAATTTTTTTTCACCTCTCTCATCATCTCTTTCTTTGCGTGTCTCCTTCCAAAGGCATCGTCAAACGACACTCCCAGATCCGGCACAGGTGCACTATGTGGCCTACATTGCAAGTGTCCATACCATCTGAGTCGTCCCTCCCTTATCTTATCTTCTATAGAGTTACACCTAACTTACCACGAATATGTTCATTCCTTAATTTATCTTTCAATGTTATACCACTCATCCATCTAAGCATTCTCATCTCAGCAACTTTTACTTTTTGAATATTATGTTTCTTCGTCGCCCAACATTCTGATCCATATAACATAGTTGGTCTTATAACTGTCCTATAAAACTTTCTTTTCAATTTTAAGGATATTCTACAATCACAAAGCACACTTGAAGCACTTCTTCATTTTACCCAACTGCTTTAACTCTATGCATTACATCATCTTCGATTTCTCCTTCAGCTTGCATAATGGATCCAAGGTATCGAAATCTACAAGTGCTATTTATTTCTTTATCATCAAGTTTAACTTTGTCTCTAATATTCCGCCTATCATTACTAAAATTACATTTCATATATTTTGTCTTATTTCTACTTATCCTAAAGCCTCTAGATTCTAAAACTTCTCTCCATAATTCTAACTCAGTCTCTACTTCATCCCTAATTTCATCAATTAATACAATATCATCTACAAACAACATACACCATGAGACCTCATTTTGAATACTCTTAGTCAATTGGTCCATCACTAAAGCAAAAAGATAAGGAATCAAAGCAGATCCTTGATGTACACCTATGGTGAAGGGAAATTCTCTAGTTTCTCCATCTATAGTCCTTACACTAGTCATTACTTCATCGTACATATCTTTAATGACATTGGTATACCTACTACATACACCTTTTTTTTTCTTTCTTAAACCCACCATAAAACTTCTTTAAGTATCATATCATATGCTTTCTCAAGGTCAATAAATATCATATGTAAGTCCCTCTTCTTTTCCTAAACTTTACCATTAATCTTCTTAAAAGATAAATAGCCTATGTGGTAGATCTCCCAGGCATAAAACCAAATTGATTTTCTGACACCTTCGTTTCTAACCTTAATCTTTGTTCAGCTACACTTTCCCATAGTTTTATCATATGACTCATAAGTTTAATTCCACGATAGTTATTACAATTTTGAATATCTCATTTATTTTTGTATATAGGTATTAAAGTGTTTTTCCTCCATTCATCTCGTATTTTCTTAGTTTTTACCACTGTATTAAATAAATTAGTTAACCATATAATTCCGTTATCACCTAAGCATTTCCAAATTTCAATTGGGATGTTATATGATCTCATAGGTTTCCCATTTTTCTTCTTTTTTAGCCCAAACTTAACTTCGTTAACTATAATTTTGCGAAGAAATCTTATATTTTTAGTCTTTTCCTCATTTGACAATTTTAAGTTTAAGTCTTCTATTTGGTTTTCATTAAACAACTTACTAAAGTAACTTCGTCATCTTTCTTTAATATCTTTGTCCTTAAGCAAGACAATATCATCCTCACTTTTTATACAATTTACATATCCTAAGTCCTTACTCTTCCTTTTTCTAGTTTTAGCAAGTTTAAATATATCTTTTTCCCCTTCTTTTGTACCTAATCTATCACACAAACTATTAAATGATCTATATTTAGTTTCACTAATGGCCTTTTTTCATCTTTTCTTGCCTCCTTATATTTTTCAAAGTTATCTCTGTTTCTACATTTTTGTCACGTTTTATACCAAATTCTTTTTGTCTTTATGATTTTTTGTACATCTTTATCCCACCACCAACTCTCTTTGCTATTTGAGAATTTTTCCCTTTATTCACCAAAAACCTCTTTTGCTATCTTTTTAATAGAGCTAGCTAATCTATTCCAGAGAGTATTTGTATCTATCCCATCCTCTATGGTCCAATACCCATTTTGATCATTTTATCTTTAAATTTTATTATATTTTCTCCTTTTAAGTTCCACCATCTAGTTCTCTTACATTGGTTTATTTTATCGTTTTTCTTCCATTTTTTTATACATATATCTAACACTAAGACTCTATGTTGTGTGGTTAGGCTTTCACTTGGAATAACTTTACAATCCTTACATGATAAACGATCAACCTTCCTAGTTAGAAAAAAAATCTATTTGATTTCTATTTTGTCCACTTTTAAAGGTTCTTAAGTGTTCTTCTCTCTTCTTAAAGCAAGTCTTCATTATACTAAAATCATATGACATAGCGAAGTCTAAAATCATCTCCCCAAACTCATTTTTGTCTCCATATCCATATCCTCTATGTATTCTCTCATAATTCTTATTATCTCTTCCAATGTGTTCATTCAGATCTCCTCCTATAAATATTTTCTCAATCCCTAGTATGTCTAATACTATCCATATCTTCCCAAAATTGTCTCTTAAGATTTTCTGCTAAGCCGACTTGAGGAGCATAAGCACTAATGATATTTGTTATCTTTTGTCCTAATACCATCTTGATTTTTATAATTCTATCCCCTACTCTAGTTACATTCACAGCACTATTTTTTAAGTTTTTGTCTATAATAATGTCTACTCCATTCTTATGTTTTTCTTTTCCAGTGTACCAAAGTTTAAATCTTGATTTATCAATTTCTCTAGCTTTCTCCCCCCATCCATTTAGTTTCTTGAAGGCAAATTATATTAATTCTTCTTCTGATCATTATATCCACAATTTCCATATTTTTACCCGTAAGTGTCCCTATATTCCAGGTTGTTAATCTAATCTTAGTTTCCTAAACTAACATCTTTACCTACTCATGTCCAGAATGATGCAGAAACTCTCACATATTTGACACCATACCCGGGCATCGACAGGGCCGTTGCTTTGGGGCGACGACCTAGCCCACCCTCGCTCACTTTTTGCTACACCCGGGTGGTTCAAGTGCAACGCATCACTCGTAGGGGATGCCCCAATAAATATTCGGTAAGGATTCATATTATAGTGATCTGACAAATTTTATGCTGGCTGTTAGCTACCTAACGCAACCCTCCTCCTTTACCCTTGCTTGGGACCGACTGTATGTGATCAATTTGGACATTAAGTGCATCACAGGCGGAGTTGGTTAAAATATCTCATAAATTTGTAAATTAATTTATTTACCATCTATCAAAATTGATTCAAATTTTTTTAACCGCTTATATAATAAGCAGATGTCAACAATTCTGATTAGTTTATTTTTCTTTAATTTTATTAATGGGAGTAACACTTTATCTATAATTATTATTTTGAAATAATTTCACAAATAAAATTAATATGTTGGAATTGTCTCATAAATTTGTAATTTTATTTATCTAGTTAAGAAGAAGAATATATTAAATCACATGGTATTAAATAAAAAGCATAGATTAGAATGAGTAAAATTAATCAAAAAACCATTAATTATCAAAAAATAGAAAAAAATTTTATTATAAGCAGTATGTATGAAGTAAATAAATATATCTACGATAACTTGTGAGTTTCAACTTCTGATTAGTAATTCGAGGATCATATAAAGAGAGATCAAGAGTTTAATTTGCGAGTTTTGACTTTTAATTATTCTTAAGTTTTAAAATTGACATGCGGGGGGGGGGGGAGAGAGAGAGAGAGAGAGAGATTGATTTGATTCAAATTTTTTATTGGATTTTGTTTGGTAAAGAGGGCAAGTCATAAGAAGGAAAGAGTGAGGAAGAAAAAAAATAAAGTTGACCAATTGCAGTGGAGGAAGAAAATACGCAGCCAATTTTAAATTAGACTAATATTTTAGAAATTTAAAATTATGAGAAATTTGGATTTGTGGTTTGGCAAATTTTAAGGTAAGGGTCACTCTTTTGATATATGGTATAAGGTGAACGAGCCCTACTATCGAGCTTATTCACAAGTAACTGAACGAGCCACTTCACGAGTTGCTAATTGAGCTAATTAAACAAACCTAGTCGCGAGCTCTTAAACGAGCTAGCTCACAAGCTAGAAAACGAGCCAACTCACGAGCTTATAAACGAGCTAACTCATGAATCTTCAAGCTAAGTATACCTTAACTCGAGCTTAACTCATTTACTTGACAAGCTCAAAATATGAGCACGAGCTTGACTCGTTTTTCTTAATAAACGAGTTCGAGTGAGCTACTGTAGACCCAAGTACCAGGTAGCTCACGAAAAGCTTGGCTCATTTGCACCCTTACTGTA
Source organism: Malania oleifera (assembly GCF_029873635.1). Taxonomy (NCBI): domain Eukaryota; kingdom Viridiplantae; phylum Streptophyta; class Magnoliopsida; order Santalales; family Ximeniaceae; genus Malania; species Malania oleifera. The sequence continues at coordinate 86,340,962 of NC_080419.1, forward strand.
AAGACACGGGAAAATAAAATAATAAAATAATTGGAAAAATGAATTTTTTGCTGGCGAAGGAGAAAATCAATGACGGTTTTCTGGAGAGGAAGAAAAATCGGTGATTGTTTTGGGGTTTTACTGCGAGTCAGTAACGGGTAAATGGTAGATCTTGGCCGATTAAATATAAAACCGGCGACAGTTTTCTGAGAAGCAGAGAAAACTGGCGAAGGTTTTCTCGGCAGTATTGAAAAATATAAAGGAACCCGAGAGTTCATTTGAAAACATAAAAAAATAAAAATAAAGTCTCTCTCTTTCTCTCTCTCCCAAAACCCACAAAGCTCCCTCCTTCTCTCTTTGATTCCGGCTCTCATTAAGCCTAAATTGACGATCAGGAACCGCCACAAGGTTCCTAGGAAGATTCTCTGCATCTTTGGCGGACCAAATTTCTAGTTTGAGGTTCCGGGGCACCATCTCAAAATCAAGGTAAGTAGGGTATTTTTAAAGTTTTATTATTAATATGGAGTATATAGGGTCTAAGGAATGATAAAATAGCATTTTATTGAGACTTGAGTTGATAAACCTGTGTTTTTGAATTAAGGTATGGGTAAGTGTTGTGAACATCATTTGGGGTCTTTGCGGGCATAATCTAGGAAACCAAGTAAGGGGAATTAATTATAGTATTTTTTTATTAATTATAAACTAGTTAATTCGAGAGTGTGTGTGTGTGTGTGTGTGTGTGATTTATCTGAACTACTAGGCATTTGGGAAAATGATGACTTTTGATATTATATATATATATATATATATATATATATATATATATATGGGATAAAATTGTGTGGCAGAAATACAACTTTCATAATTTAATTAACTGTTGTGAGTACCAAATGATGAAATATACTGTTGGATTGTGAACATTGGCTAGCTGTGAGTATAGTTTATTTGTGAATAAAGATTGTTTATGAATACTTGATGCTTGAGACTACTGTGTGATGAACATTGTGATGTGTGTGTATGAGTTATTTTGTGTGGTTATTCATGTGTATCACAATATAACGTTTGCAGGCCTGAGGAGTTCATTATATTGCCTAGATGTAATCATGATATACGTTGGCAGTCCTGAAGAGTTCGTATATTGTCATTATATATTGGGGTAGAGCATTGGCAGGCCTAAGGAGGTTGTTCTACTGATATACTACGAGTAGGTCATAGGGATTGGTAGTGGTGGTTAGTGGTGCTTGTGTGGGCCACATTATATTATGTGTGATAGTCCTGTGTGGACCATGTATCCTATGTGCATGTGAGTCCTATGTGGACCGTGTATCCTATGTGGATGTGAGTCTTGTGTGGACCACGTATTCTGTATGGATGTGAATCTTGTGCGGACAGTGTTCTTTTGTGTGAATAACCTATGTGGAATGTGATCTGATAAGATAAATGGTATATGAATGTAATTGTATGTATATTTATGACAAAGTAAAACTTACTATCAAGAGCTTGCTGACAAAGGCGAGTGCCCTAGTAATTTTCATTTTGGTTTCAAAGCAGAGGGAAGCTACTTGTATGGGTGGGTAATCTTCCCTATTCTTGGAGACTTTGCTTATATACATAGTCCGAGAGCTTACTAAGTAAGGTGAGTGCCCTGATATTAGTATTAGAGCAGAGGGAAACTACAATCTTCTCTATTCTCGAGTATCATCACTAAAAATAATTATGAATGTGTGTTTGATATCAGAGATCAGTATTGTTATTAATGATGCGTTTTCTCAACTGTTGTTGATAGTGAAATATAAATGAATATATATTCTATGTTCATTTAAACTCTCTGCCACTCACTGTTATGATTTATTCTTCCTTACTGAGATGTGTCTCACCCTAGTAGATGATTATATTTTCAAGTCCATCGGGAGATCAAGCTTAGAGCTCCGGGTAGGGTATTATTTTATTTTGGTAAATTTTAGGGCGACTATATGAACAATTTATGTATAGTTTATGTTTACAAATACTGGGTTGTAATGTAAACAGATAAATGATGTTACTTTCAGGGGTTTATAAATAGACTCTAGTATTTACTTTGAGGTTGTTTATCCTATTTCCACTGCATGATTGTGGTGTATGGTATCAAAAACAGGTGATTGGAACACGTAGCCTTTAAGCCCCACTTGACGAGTTTGAGGCGTTACAGTTGGTATCAGAGCCTAACGATTCTGCAGACTTTAAGGATGATTAATACCAGAGTTTAGGTTCGAGTTAGGATAAGGATAAGAGTGGGTAGGTTACGTGGAATAGTGGTCTAGAAACTTGGAGGTGGTGATCCTTGATGGTCTTCTATATTTTTCAAGGAACGACGATTTTTGGAAAATTACGGTAAATCCATTAATGGTTTCGTTTCTGAGTTGAGAGACTGGAACTTGGGCATGTAAGTCATAACGATAAGTCAGTTGAGCACATTGTCGTGTTGGTGCTACGATTTTGTAGTAAGACGGTATGAAAGAATTGTGGATTAGAACTTATATGTTATAGTAGCTTATCATGTTAAATTTGTTTCAGTTATGATAAATGAGGAGATTCTAAATTTGTTTCTATCTTATCTTCAGGATGGATCCTAAGGGGAAGGACATTGATATCGGAGGATATAAACACATGGATACCTCCAGTGAGGATGAAGTTGATGTCTCGGTGGTGCTATGTAGCATAGTACGTCGCATAGTACATCATGCTAAGAAGGAAGCTCGGAAATAGTAGGGTCAGCCATTTGCAGACGAGAGCTGCACTTTTCAGCAATTCACCCAAACAAGTCTGCCAGCTTTTGAAGGAGGTGCAAACCTGATCGTAGCTGAGGACTGGATTCGGGAGATGAAGGAACTCTTGATTGTTCTACATTGTACTAAGGAGTAGAAGGTACAATACGCCACCTTTAAACTGGTTGGGGAGGCCAAGAGGTTAGAGGTCGGTGAAGCTAGTGGAGGAGTAGTTTCCAGGATATACATCTATTACCTAGAGCCGTTTCAGGGAGGTCTTCTTCGGCAGATACTTCCCAGTTGCCACCCGAGAGGCGAAAGCAGAGGAGTTTCTACATTTGACCCTGGGGTCCATGATGGTGGAACAATATGCAGTCAAGTTTATGGAGTTATCTCGTTTCGCTCCACACATGGTCCTAGACGAGCCGCTCAAAGTTAGGATATTTAAAAAAGGATTGAGGTTGGGGATACACGCTCAGGTGGTGGCATTGATGACTCAGAGTTTCTCTGAGCTGGTGGATAGGGTCATAGCAGTTGAGGCCAGTATACAGGAGAGTGAGGCAAAAGCGAAATAGGAGAAGAGATCCATACCTTCCAGATCACATACCGAAGTCCGACAGGATTCCTAGAGGGGAGATCGTGATGCTGGGGGTCAGAGGTCGGATAGGGCTGATCAAGATTACGGGGAGAATTCATTCCACCCCCTTTGTGCCAGATGTAATTAGAGGCATTGGGGGAAATGTCAGGGTGGAAATACTGTGTGTTATAGGTGTGGCAAACATGGCCACATAGCTCATGATTGTCATGCTCCACCAGGCAATGCACCCGCTCTTGAACAGAATAAGAGGAACAACCCGGTGCCTCGAGGCGGCAGCGGCCCACCGCGTGTTTTTATGCTTGGTACGACTGAGGGGGCACAGATAGTATAATTATGATTACATAAGTGATAGTCTCGATTGATTTTAAGGGATTTGATGGTTTATATGTTAGAATAAATTTGAATTGTGTAAACCTGGTTAATTAGCTTTTAAGATGTGAAAAATGACGATTTAATGAATTTCGAGGACGAAATTTTATAAGGAGGGGTGAATATAAAGACTCGTGAAAATAAAATAATAAAAATAATTGGAAAATGGATTTTTCGCTAGGGAAGGAGAAAATCAACAACGATTTTCTAGAGAGGAAGAAAAATTGGCGACGGTTTTGGGGTTTACGAGTGATGTTTTTGTAACTTGTTTATATATATTTTTTTCTTCTTAATGTTATTTTGTATATATATTGTATTATTATTGTTTTATTTGTTCTAATATCTAATGTTTGGGGTTTTTTTTTTTTTTTTTTTTTTTTTTGTTTTGTAATCATTGTAATATACTTATTTTTATTGTTACATATTATTTAGGATGTTTTATCGTGTAGACATTATTTAGGCTTTTTGATGTATTTAGGATATTTGTCATATTTATTGTTCATACGGTATTTAGGGATTTTGTTTATTATTTATGATTGTAATATTTATGCACATCTAGGATTCTTGATTATTTACATTATTTTCATAATACGACCATTTAGGGTTTTGGGTTATTGTTTTATTTTAGGGTTTTGGCTATTTCACGTTATTAGGGTTTTGAGTAGTGTTTTATTTAATTTACTTTATATTGCTATTGCGTATATATTGATGTTCATTATTGTTTATTATTTATTTATTTCTTGTATACGATTGTATTATCATTTTGTCGTGTTCATAACATTGTTGTGGAATTTTTAATGCTATAATATTTATTTGAATAAATGATATTTATATTTAGCAACTTAGAATTGTAAGTAGCATTATACATTTAATTTAGTATTTTAGGTGACTGTGTACATTTAGTAATATAGCATTTTAGGTAATATTATATATTATTATTATATTTTTAGTATGTTAATATACAAGGTATTAATTATTATGGTAAGTTTAATATTTTAGGTAATATTTTTGGTGTTTTGGTATCATGCTATTATATGGTATGTTTAGTATATATAGTATTATAGTAATCTATTACGTATTATATTATTTGTGGATATTTATTATTATTATCATAATTATGTGTATTATGGTATGTTTAAGTATTTTTGTTTATAACGCACATGTAGTATTTTAATATTTGCTCATTATCTTAGTCTATATTATTGTTTATATTCTACTATTATTGATATGTTAGATATTTTAGCTTCTATTATATATGTTGATTAGTACGTATTTTGGTATCCTAATATTCTAGTTTATTACTATTTTATTTATTTATTTATTATGTTTAAATTATTATATCTATTATTAAAACCTCCCATACTAATATTTTCCTATAAAACTTTTACTTACAATTTTAAAATGTGGGAGCGTATTTTCTTAAATAATTTTGATTTTATAATCCCTATGATTTTATTGCGGGGGTATGAGCCTTCGGGCTTCACGTATCCTAAGCTCTGAGGGATTATATATGTATATATTATCTTTATTTATTTATTTATTTTTCACATTTATTTATAAATTCATAAAATAGGAGTAATTTGAAGAATTATTAGATTAACTTAGGGATAATTTCAAATTAATTAGGTACCGTTCGTAAGAACGGGCGCGTAGGGGGTGCTAGTACCTTCCCCTCGCGTAACCGAACTCCCGACCCCAACTCTGGTAATGTAGACTGATTCTACCCCTAACGGGGTAGTAATCATGTGTTCTAACCGCACTAAAGGTTAGTGGCGACTCCGACATCCATGTTTTTCCACACCATATTAAAATTGATTTTTAATTTCGCCGCTCGGGGCACACGCGCTCCCGGGACGTCGCAACAGCTTGGCGACTCCGCTGGGGACCTAGAGAGTCGAGCCATTAATTAATTGAAAATTATGCCAAGTTTAAATTTAATAAATCTATTAATTACTCCTTATTTTGTAAATATTGTAATTTGTAAATAATTTTACTTAATTGTAAATATTTTACTTCCATAATTTGTAAAAAACCTCAATTAATTAAAAATATTTTGTTTCCTAATTTGTTGAGCATTAATTGTAGATATTTTGTTTCTAAATATTCTGAATAAGCATATTAATTGTAGATATTGTGAATAAGCATATTAATTATAGATATTTTGTATACTAATCATAAATATTTTGTTTCCTTATTTTTTGTTTCCAAATTTTTTAGAATCAACATGTTAATGGCAGATAACATGTTTCCATATCTTGTGAATAAATACATTAATGGTAGATATCTTGCTTCCATATTCTTTATAGCATGTGAATAAATGTGGGGATAGTGTGATTAGGATAAATTTAAATTCACACACTCTCACGCTCTATATCCGAGCTTTACCTGCTAAGATTAGATAGGGGTGTAATAGCGTTTGTCCCTTCGTAGCTTAAGCTTGATGGGACCCGCGAACCACCCCGCTCAATGCGAGTTTTGTCCGGACCCCTATGGGGGAGGATGAAATTTCAAATTGGGGATCTTTTTGTCAATAGGGATTAAAGCCTACCCACACGTAATTGTCCATAGTTTTCCCTTAATTAGGATAGAGCCATGAAGAAACCCTATAAAATAGGTGTACCTACAATGGGTTGGGACAGGAGCCACATCCTTCTCCATGTATAGTGTGTTGTATATAAGCTATGAGATACTTTGTATTATATCATACATTTGACATCCATACATACTACTTAGCCAGTATTCTGGAAAAGCCCAATAATGAGACCATGGCCCATCCTTTCAAAAAATGAAGCACTTGGCCCAAGCATTTTAAAATATGGGTTGGCCCAACCCTTTTCAAGTAACTCGGGCCCAATTTTTTGAGAAATAACAAGTATAGGCCCAACCTTTTCCTAAGTAAAAACTCGGTCCCGGCCTGATTTTCAAAATGGGTCAAATCCAGATTTCCATAAATGGGCTTCGGCCTTATTACCTTAAAAATCCGGGCCCATATTTTCTAAACAATCCAAGCCCAAATCCTTTTAAAATTAGGGCCTGATCCCATCATGAAGTATATTGAAGCCCATATTTTAAAATACCTGAGGCCCAAGTGCACACTAAAGTCCACAAGTCCGCACTGAATAAATCCAACGGGTTGACCAACCTGGGTCAACCCCAACCTCAGATCATAATTTGACCCTTTATAGAATCTGAGATACATGAACCGATTGAGGGAAGAATTGAATTTAAATTGTGGCCCATCAATGATTGTCTTGAAATCTCTCATTAGTGGGACTTTTCCTAGAATGCTGACAAAGTAGTTAGTTAGGTTACATTGCATCCATGTATTCATGCGTAATTTCACGCGTAATCATGCACGCTAGGTCACATGCATGTTCATATCTCTATTTGTATGTGTAATTGCACTAGTTACATCCATGCACAAACATACATTGCATCCATGCATTCATACCTATGCATTCACGATTCTAAAAAGGGAAGGTTTTGGTTTGCAGTGCCTAGCCACAGAATTCTTCTGAGCAAGCAACATTGAGACTGTCACGCATCAATACAATACCAGGAGAAGGGCAAAAGAAATGAGTGAACAATTGGAAGGTAGAGTCCTGGGCATAGAACAAGGACAAGAAGAATTGATTGAAAAAATGAGTAAAATTTTGGAATTGTTGATGAACAAAGGAAAATCGGTACAAAATGATTCTGAAACAGATATAGACCCTACTCATCCTCCAGGGTTCACCCTAAATCATGGACAAACATCAGCTCCACCGCCGGGCGTCATGGGGGATCCAATGCCAAATATGCCTCCATTTATCCCGACTGTGCCAGCACAGGGGTTTCCAGTGGCAGGGACTTCCCCCTTAGCAACTCCTGATATGGGGATAAATAGATCTGAGTCTAAGCATCGTTGTGACGTATTGGAAGAGCGCTTGAAAGCAATTGAAGGGTATAATACATTTGACTCCGTTGACCCTAATGACCTTTGCCTAATACCAAAGGTCACTCTGCCGCCAAAATTCAAGTTGCCGGATTTTGAAAAATTCGATGGGACCCACTGTCCTCAGACCCACCTGAACCTGTATTGCCAAAAAATGGCTGCACATACTGATAATGAGAGGTTAATGATGCATTGCTTTCAAGATAGTTTGATTGGAGCAGCTATCAGATGGTACATTCATCAAGATCGAGCTCGAATCCGTACTTGGAAAGATCTGGCAAATTCATTTATAGCTCAGTACCGCCATGTGATAGAGATGGCACCTGATCGTATGACCCTGCAAAGCATGCAAATGAAACCTAATGAAACATTCAGAGAATATGCATATAGATGGAGGGACATGTCCATCCAAGTGAACCCTCCGGTGGAAGATAGGGAGGCTATCTCCCTATTCGTGAATACATTGAAAGATCCCTACTTTGGGCATCTCTTAGGGGCAACCCCCCCATGACTTCATGGACATTGTTTCTAGCGGAGAAAGAATCGAAACAGCCATCAAAGTCGGAAAAGCTAGAAGTAGTGGCGAAGAAACTAGTTCAGACAAGAAATGGGCATATAGGAAGAAGGATGATGAAACTCATATGATTCAAGGGCGACTATACCAAAGAGGTCATAACCAAGGGTTTAGAAGAAATATTGTTAAACAAATAGCGCATGTAGGCACAGGGTCTCAGTCTGTTCCCTATGGGCCTAAGCTCACACAAAAAAATGTTCAAACACAGAGATATGGTCCTAATAGGGTGCAACCAATTCCCATGTCCTATTCGGAATTGCTCCCCCAATTGCTCGAAAGAAGGCTTATTTCAACAATCCCTGGAGTAGCCGTACGACACCCTCTACCACAATGGTATGACCCGGACGCTAAGTGCGCGTATCACTCCAATTCTCCAGGTCACACCGTTGACCGCTGTTGGACATTTAAACACAAGGTACAGTCGTTGAGGGATGCCGGTTGGTTGGTCTTCGATGATAAGCAGCTAGGAATCCAGAGTGATCCCCTACCCAATCATGGGGAAAGAAATGGTTAATATGTTGTAGGAGCCGAGGTCAGGCAAAAGAATCTGTCAAGTTATGGATCCTAGAGTTCTCGTAAGGAGCCCAAAGGGAGCAAAAGTACACAAGGGGCAAGTTTTTGATTATCTAGTTTGTTTCATGTGATGATGTCATTTTAATTCCCTATCTTCTGGAAGTCTGTCGACACTATTGTCTCGGACAATTTTCCTTTCATCAATAAATTGAATTATGCATTCTTTTCATATCACTTGTGTCCTGAGTTCAATTGACCAAGAGTTTGTTTGCTGATGTTTCGTGTAAAGATAAGGAAAAAAATAATACCAATATTCATAAGCCAGAAAGTGATGTTAATTTTGAAAACCAAACACGGGAGGTGGAATCAGAAGAAGATAAAACAATTTTCCTCACCCTATGAAGACAGATGTTCTTGAAGGAATTCAGCAAAATATATGTAGTGCCAAGAGTTTCAAGTCAATTCATTATTCATGTTTTGATCAAATGATAGATGGCCATCTTTGGCCGACCAGTTATTCCTAAAAAGAACCAAATATTGATTTACCAATTGCTAACCAAGTTGAGCTTGATTGTTAAACTAGCCTTTTCTTAAAAGTCAGTTCACCAAAAAGTTAACCTGGGTTGGGTCTCCTAGCGTTTGGCAAGTCATATGAGACAACAATGGGCTATCGAAAAGATGGCAAGCCATTTTTCTGCTATCCAAAAGAAATTCAAAGAAGAAATCTCTTGCAAGCCCTTTTGAGCCTGAAAAATTCATTTATTAATTAACCCGTCAAAGGATCACACCCCACACTGGGGCAATTTTAAAGGATTAGTCCCAAATGAAGTTCAAACAAAAATGAAAAAATCCCTTCATGAAAGAGAAAAACAAAAGGGAGCAATAAAAGAAAATGGAAAGAGAAAGAAGAAAAGAGAAAGAAAATAAGGGACATACTACGCATGTGATCCTTGACCAAATTACCCTTGATGAAAATGATGATTTTGAGCCCTATTTAACTCTTTCTTTCTTTAACCTATAACCCCCAGCCTACATTACGGTCCAAATGAAGTCCTGACCAGATTGGTATACATTGTTGTCTCTAATGATTTGTCAGACTCAATGACGAGTCTGAACTACGTAATGACCTGATCCCGAAAGGGTACGTAGGCAACTTGTCCAAATGACAAGTTCGGTCAATATCTTGCAAGTGCCTCAATTCAAACTGGGAGCATAAAACATCATTATAGGATGGGATTTTTGAGCCTTAGTTTTCCTTTTATTCTGAAAACCTGTATCCCTCATCCAACGTTTCGTCCCGAGTCTTAAAGACCATCTTGAGATCAAAACATTAGTCGGACTTGACTGAACTAGAGGCAACCATTAAACAAAAGGTTCTCAATGGTTTCACGGCAGAACAAGGTGGAAGAATAGTCCCCCAATAAAACTGGGGCAATCGGTTAAAAAAAGAAAATCAGTTATTCAGTTCGAAAAGCTAGCACCATCATCATTAGGGCTCTCGAATACTGGTATGAATTTTTTCCATTGAAATAGCAAGCGAACTCAATTAAACATCTATTTTGTGCATATGACCTTTTGATTTAGCAAGTTGATGTCCTAAATGCATGATCATTCATCATTCATTCCCCCATCCAAAAAAAAAAAATCAAAAAAAAAAAAAAAATCCATTCTTCAAAAGCTTTAAAAGGAGGACGGATGGTCAAAAGGGCTTAATCACTGACACATTCACCAAAAGAGGATCCTTGTGAAAGACAAGTAAAATTGTCAAGAATAGTTACAGATGCACTCAAATGATCCAAACTCCGTGTTGAGTTTTAGTGACGCTGATTTGGGGTGCCTTCGTGTCAAAGTCAAATTTGAAGCCAATATCAGTAACAAACGATGGTAAATGGGGCAGATTTTGGGTTGAGTTTTGTTTGGACTAATTCCGATGCCGTCATATCAGAGTGCATGATGAAAACATAGCCAATATCAGTGGATGAGGATCGCAACTAGGCAATTTTTGAGTTCATTGGAGCAAATTCAAGAGCTTTCAGGACAAAATCAAAGTCATAAACAGGGTCATGACCAGTGGCATGTAAACACTAGGGCAGATTTTGAGTGCCTTTTGGAATTTGAAACATGGCCAGAATCAGCAGGCACACCTAAGATCAGAGATTGAGTTGTTGATTACAAGCATGTTGGAAGGAGAAAAGATTCATGCATTACCATGCATTTCATGCATTACCATGCGCATTTCATTCATTACCATACATTTTATGCATTGCATAAGAAAGAAAATATAAAGGGCATCTCATTCAATATGCATACATCTTTGCATTCACGCATTACTATGCACACAGAACAACATTTCACTGCATTCTAGCATCTTAGGTAGCAACATGCATACATATAGCAATAGAGCACTATTCAATCACACTTGCCTGGTTGAATAAACTTTTGAATAATTCTTTTGGCTCATTGACTGAGCCATTCTGGTCTAGACGTATTTTGAAATTGGGGCAGCTGGCCCCAATGCACAGATTAACATACTTTGAAACTGTGGCAGTTGACCCCTTGGTTGTTGAGTCTCAAAGAGGGTAATCTAAAGACAGCCAAAGAAACTCATGTTTTCATTCCCGATTGATAATCCCCAATGGAATAATTCTGAGCCCTATGCTTGAGGACACTTTCCAAAAAAATCTCAAGACTTCATACCCGATTCATCATTCCCCATACAAAGTAGCCATTTCCCTGGTCCAAATTGAGTCATCTACCTTAAAATTAGGGCATCAACCCTCACATCCAAAATTGGTGTTGTTCACGACAAAATCGAGGTGTTGGATCACCTCAAAGCTTTCTTGATTACCTCATTCATGAGAGCAGTTTTATCCAAATTATTCTGATTATCTTATTCACTTTTATTTGACCCATCGCGGTCCACTCTTATTGACCCATCGCGGTCCACTTTTATTGACCCATCGCGGTCCATTCTTATTAACCCTTCGTGGTCCCATCTTATTGACCCGTCGCGGTCCCACCTTATTGGCCTATCACGGTCCTATTCTTATTGACCCATCGCGGTCCCATCTTATTGACCCTTCGCGGTCCCACCTTATTGACCTATCACGGTCATATTCTTATTGACCCATTGTGGTCCCACCTTATTGACCATTCGCGGTCCTATTCTTATTGACCCATTGCGGTCCCACCTTATTGACCTATCACGGTCCCATCTTATTGACCCATTGCAGTCCCACCTTATTGACCTATCACGGTCCCATTCTTATTGACCCATTACGGTCCCACCTTATTGACCTATCACGGTCCCATCTTATTGACCCATTGCGGTCCCACCTTATTGACCTATCACGGTCCCATTCTTATTGACCCATCGCGGTCCCATCTTATTGACCCATTGCGGTCCCACCTTATTGACCCATCGCTGTCCCATCTTATTGACCATTCGCGGTCCAACTCTTATTGACCCTTCACAGTCCCACTTTATTGACCCTTGGCGGTCTCATTCTTATTGACCCATTACGGTCCCACCTTATTGACCCATTGCGGTCCCACCTTATTGACCATTTGCGGTCCTATTCTTATTGACCCTTGGCGGTCCCACCTTATTGGCCTATCACGGTCCTATTCTTATTGACCCTTGGCAGTCCCACCTTATTGGCCTATCACGGTCCTATTCTTATTGACCCATCGCGGTCCCATCTTATTGACCTTTCACGGTCCTATTCTTATTGACCCATTGTGGTCCCACCTTATTGACCATTTGCGGTCCTATTCTTATTAACCCTTGGCGGTCCCACCTTATTGGCCTATCACGGTCCTATTCTTATTGACCCTTGGCGGTCCCACCTTATTGACTCATCGCGGTCCCATCTTATTGACCCATTGCGGTCCCACCTTATTGACCCATCGAGGTCCCATCTTATTGACCATCCACGGTCCCACCTTATTGACCCTTCATGAACTATAGCTCGGGTTCCTACCCCCGGTGCAAGTCCCCATCCTTGAACTATAGCTCGGGTTCCTACACTCGACGCAAGTCATTCTCATGGACTCTCAAGCATACATGCAAATCGGTTTTCACAAATCATTTTGGTCTCTTTTGTTATATTGGGCCTAGTCCAAAATCAGTGTCTTTTATCTTTGCAGGCTTGTTGCTACAAATAACGTAGGAGAATTCCTACTTTTACTTTGAAGCGACGAAGCCTACAAAGAGGGGCAGCTGTAGACACCCCATTTTTACCCAGGCCCGATATGATTATTATTATTATTATTATTATTATTATTATTATTATTATTATTTACATTGTTATTATTACTTCATTTTTATTTTTATTTTTATTTTTTGCTATAATTATTATTATTATTATTTTATTATTGTCATTTTTACTATTACTATTAGTGTTATTATTATTACTAGTCTTATTATTATTATTTTATTGATAGTATCTTTATTATTTTTACTTTTACTACAATTATTTATTATTATTATTATTATTACCTTATTGATTTTATTATTATTATTATAATAATTATTATTACTATTACTATTTTCATTATTACCATAATAGTAAAAGCAAAAAAAAGAAAAGAAAAAGAAAAATAAAATCAAAAAGGAAGTTTTTTTTAGGGTTTACAGAATTTTTTTTTTATAAAAGGGGGGCATAGCCAAGCCAAAGGGGAGGAGGCACAGACCAAAGAAAGAAAAACCTTACCTTGCAGTCTCGTGCGGCGGCAATGGAGTCGTTGGCATTTGCGCAGTCAACTAGATGAAACCAATCGAGTAACGATTTCTTATCCGATTAATGCAAAACTTTATGAGCTCTTTCCTAACCCTTTCATCTTACTTTTCACCGTTCAGATTCTTCTTTTGCGCTTTCTCCCTTTGTGTTAATGTCTTGCACAGCCGTATCACCGCCGCAGCAGTGGAGTCATTAGCGTCTGCGCATCCAACTGGACGAAGCCAATCGAGCGGCGATTTCTTATCCGATCAATGCAAAATTTTACACGGTCGTTTCTAACCCTTTCTTATTAATTTTCACCGTTCAGATTCTTTTTTTGAGTTTTCTCCCTTCGTGTTAATTTCTTGCACATCCATATCACCGCCGCAGCAGCGGAGTCATCGGCATCTGCCCATTCAACTAGACGAAGCCAATCGAGCGGTGATTTCTTATCTGATCAATGTGAAACTTTACGAGGTCTTTTCTAACCCTTTTTTCTTAATTTTCACCGTTCAGATTCGTCTTTTGAGTTTTCTCCCTTTGTGTTAATTTCTTGCAAAGTCGTATCACCGCCGCAGCAGTGGAGTTATCGGCGTCTGCGCATTCAACTAGACGAAGGCAATCGAGTGGCGATTTCTTATCCGATCAATGCAAAATTTTATCAACTGTCTCACCGCCGCAGCAGTGGAATCGTCGGTGTATGCGCATTCAACTAGATGAAGCCAATCGAGCGGCGATTTCTTATCTGATCAATCTGAAACCTTACTCGGTTGTTTCTAACTCTCCCTTGTTAATATTTACTGATTTTATTAATTTCTTTGAGTTTCATCTCTTGGACAACTTGTCCACATACACACAAACACACACATGCACGAGTGATGTTTTTGTAACTTGTTTATATATATTTTTTTCTTCTTAATGTTATTTTGTATATATATTGTATTATTATTGTTTTATTTGTTCTAATATCTAATGTTTGGGGTTCTTTTTTTTTTTTTTTTTTTTTTTTTTTGTTTTGTAATCATTGTAATATACTTATTTTTATTGTTACATATTATTTAGGATGTTTTATCGTGTAGACATTATTTAGGCTTTTTGATGTATTTAGGATATTTGTCATATTTATTGTTCATACGGTATTTAGGGATTTTGTTTATTATTTATGATTGTAATATTTATGCACATCTAGGATTCTTGATTATTTACATTATTTTCATAATACGACCATTTAGGGTTTTGGGTTATTGTTTTATTTAGGGTTTTGGCTATTTCACGTTATTAGGGTTTTGAGTAGTGTTTTATTTAATTTACTTTATATTGCTATTGCGTATATATTGATGTTCATTATTGTTTATTATTTATTTATTTCTTGTATACGATTGTATTATCATTTTGTCGTGTTCATAACATTGTTGTGGAATTTTTAATGCTATAATATTTATTTGAATAAATGATATTTATATTTAGCAACTTAGAATTGTAAGTAGCATTATACATTTAATTTAGTATTTTAGGTGACTGTGTACATTTAGTAATATAGCATTTTAGGTAATATTATATATTATTATTATATTTTTAGTATGTTAATATACAAGGTATTAATTATTATGGTAAGTTTAATATTTTAGGTAATATTTTTGGTGTTTTGGTATCATGCTATTATATGGTATGTTTAGTATATATAGTATTATAGTAATCTATTACGTATTATATTATTTGTGGATATTTATTATTATTATCATAATTATGTGTATTATGGTATGTTTAAGTATTTTTGTTTATAACGCACATGTAGTATTTTAATATTTGCTCATTATCTTAGTCTATATTATTGTTTATATTCTACTATTATTGATATGTTAGATATTTTAGCTTCTATTATATATGTTGATTAGTATGTATTTTGGTATCCTAATATTCTAGTTTATTACTATTTTATTTATTTATTTATTATGTTTAAATTATTATATCTATTATTAAAACCTCCCATACTAATATTTTCCTATAAAACTTTTACTTACAATTTTAAAATGTGGGAGCGTATTTTCTTAAATAATTTTGATTTTATAATCCCTATGATTTTATTGCGGGGGTATGAGCCTTCGGGCTTCACGTATCCTAAGCTCTGAGTAGGCCTGGCAAAATGGGCGGGCGGGTCGGGTTTGGGCGGGTTGTCAACGGGCCGGGTCATAAACGGGTTAACATTAAATGGGTCACACACATCTCAACCCTAACCCGCCCGTTTAATAAACGGGCGGGTCACGGGTCACCCGTTTAATAAATAATTATATATTTTAATTTTTAAAATTTATTTTTTATTTTTAAAAATACTTATTTTATTTATTGAATCTTAAAAAAAAAAAAAAAGATGAAGTGGGAAAAGAAAGATCCAGATCGGGGTCTGGTTGAGTGAGAGAACCGAGAGAGGGAGAGTGATTGTTGACGCTGTCACGCCGAACTGAGAGCGAGAGGGAGAGTCGAGATCGTGAGAGGGAGGGGGACGGGCTATATAGGCACTCAGGCAGACAGCGTGCGGCGTGGGTGACGGCGTGCGGCATAGGTGACAGTGACGACGTGCGGTGTGGACAACGGCGTGTGGCGTAGGTGACGACGATGGCGTGCAGTGTGGGTGACGGCGATGGCTGGGCTGCTAGATGCCTAGAAACCGAGAGGAGAGGACCGAGATGAGAGGTTGAGAGAGTGAGAGAGGCTGAGAGAGTGAGAGCCGAGAGGCTGAGAGCCAGAGGAGAGCGAAGCTGAAGCACCAAAAGGCGAAGGCCGAGAAGAACCAGAGGAGAGTGAAGCGCAGAAGGCTGAAGGCTACGGGATTTTTGGTTAGGGTTGGAGTCGGTGGACAGTGAGTGATAACTATGATATATATGACATAAAGGAACCAAATTAACGGGTCACCCGGCGGGTGACCCGCCCAAACCCGGTTGAACCGGGTTATAAACGGGTCAACCCGTGACCCGCCCAATTATTAAACGGATCGACTTCTTTAAACCCAAACCCGTTTTAAATAAATGGGTCCGGGTGACCCGACGGGTTATGACCCGTTTTGCCAGGCCTAGCTCTGAGGGATTATATATGTATATATTATCTTTATTTATTTATTTATTTTTCACATTTATTTATAAATTCATAAAATAGGAGTAATTTGAAGAATTATTAGATTAACTTAGGGATAATTTCAAATTAATTAGGTACCGTTCGTAAGAACGGGCGCGTAGGGGGTGCTAGTACCTTCCCCTCGCGTAACCGAACTCCCGACCCCAACTCTGGTAATGTAGACTGATTCTACCCCTAACGGGGTAGTAATCATGTGTTCTAACCGCACTAAAGGTTAGTGGCGACTCCGGCATCCATGTTTTTCCACACCATATTAAAATTGATTTTTAATTTCGCCGCTCGGGGCACACGCGCTCCCGGGACGTCGCGACACCATGCAAGGGTGGTATCCAATCAAACAAAAGGAACTAGCAAATAACAATGATACCACCTTAGTCCCCTTCAAGAATTGCATTCCAAGTATCACTTGGAAATCATCCATCGACACAACTATGAAATTCCTTTGTAATGCTCATTGTCCAAGCTTCATAGTCACTTGCATCCTAGTCCTTCTCCAAGTCAAAACTGGATCTCTACGCTTCTCTCTGTGAGACAAAATTATAGATAGCCACAATATCCACCATAGTACTAGTGCTTTTCCTATTGATCCATATATCTGTAAATATTAACCCTTTCACTTGGGCAACTTTTGGTTCTTTTGCCTGCCTCTCCAATGTGTTGAGTAATCAAATTGCATCCATCCTCAGGGTTTCCTCTTCCTTATCATCATCTCCTAGCCCCTCCTCCACAATGGAAGCTTGCAAGGCATTAAATGATGATTTATGAGGGCTATCAACAACATTGTGAGGGTCTCGCCATAAGAAGCATATCATATTACCCTTACCATTGGATGTGTTGAGAGATCAAGATGGTGAAGCTTCCTTTGAAGTTGATTCCTTGATGTCACCTTCCCCACTTTTGGTTTGCCTTTCTTGAAAGACATTCCATTGTTTCCACCAAGTGACTTTCTTTGGACATTGTGAAACTCTCTCCAATATAGTCTATCAAGCGTTCCACAACAACCTGTGTGCTAAGAAAGTCTTGAACTCTTTGTTGATGAAGTTCTGCCCTTGCCCATAAACCTCTTAAGAAAATTGAACAAGTTGTCTACATATAACATGTTCAAAACTCCAACATCAAAGTAAAGAATTATTTCACATACTCCTTAATTGTACTAGTGTGCTTAAGGTCTCACAATATGCGACCGAGCATTGTACTTGACATTCTTAGGAAAGAATTAGGATTTGAGATCTCTCTTCCAGTCTTCCCAACAATCACTTGCATGCCATCCATTTTGAATTTAATCTTACTTGGCGTGCCACCACAACTTAGTATCACTAGTCAAGTACATTGAAGCCACGTATACTTTTCGCCTCCTCTAAGTTATTCCTTGCCACAAGGAAGTATTATTCCACGTCAAATAAGAAGTTCTCCAATTCCTTAGCATCACAGGCACTCCCATACGCTTTGGGTTCTGACACCTTTGTTCTTCTATATTCTATCCCCATAAAGCTGGAATTCCTGATAATATGAACTATCCATTCATCTTGGCATTCAAATCCTCAAACTAGATTTGTAAAGCTTTTACTATAGTGTGATCCTCCAACTGGATCTGTAAGGCTTCTACTATAGCATGGAAGTCCTTTGACATTTCCACAAAAGAAACCCTGTTGATATTTTTGTGATCCCTGCAATACATCAACACATGCAACAACTTGGGTCATCTCCACAGCCATATGATTGGTTGAATTAGTCTGTGGCACTAGGGCCTCAATTCTTTTGATATTAGTTGGCATGGTTTCTTACTGATGCTTCCCACGATCTCACAATACGAATTCAATCAAATTCACAAAGTAATTAACCAAACTCAAGCACCAACTGTCATGGGCTAAACGCTTCACACCTTATGAAGAGTTGTGCAGCACTCGCTAAAGTACACTTGCTTTAACTAGTCAACTAAAGTATATGTGTGGTTTACCACAAGTAATTGTAACGCCCCAACAAATAATAAGCATATAAGTGTAGATAAACATAATTAGTATACGTGAATGCCAAAAATTAACTAGACAATGTTTTAAAAATTAAGTATATTGCAGGAAAGGAAGACAATAAAATGTAGTGATCCTAAAAATAATAATAATAATAATAAAATTAATTAATAATTAATAATAATTATAATAATATAATATATTAATATAATATAATAATATTTTATATATATATATATATATATAGGAATGTATCTTGAAGCTTCTAGGATTGAAAATTTGGAAAGGAAACCCCCCTAGGATTGATTTATGAATATTCCATTATTTGCTTGTTTGATTTGAAATCCTAGGAAGAAGTTTAGTTCACCCATCATGCTCATCTCAAATTCATTTTGCATGGTATTGGCAAATTCATTACACAATATTTTATCTGTAGCGCCAAATACGATATCATCTACATATACTTGCACTAGGAGAATATCATCTTTCTTAGACTTTATGAACAGGGTTGTATCTATCTTTCCTCTTATAAATCCATTTTCTAATAGAAAACAGCTTAACCTTTCATACAAAGCTCTAGGAGCTTGCTTTAAACCGTACAAGTCTTTCGTCAGTCTATACACATGATCTGGATTCTTATGATTTTCAAAGCCTGGGGGTTGTTCTACATACACTTCTTCATTTATGTAACCATTTAAAAATATGCTTTTGACGTCCATTTGATATAGTTTAAAATCTTTAAAAGCTGCATATGCTAATAGCATTCATATGGCTTCCATCCTCGCTACGGGGGCAAATGTTTCTTCAAAATCTATACCTTCTTCTTTATTATATCCCTGAGCTACTAATCTAGCCTTATTTCTCACAACTACTCCATGTTCATCTTTCTTATTCTTATATATCAATTTGCTCCCTATAATTGACTTATCCTCAAGTCTGGGAACTAAAGTCCATACTTTGTTTCTTTCAAATTGATTTAATTCTTCTTGCATGTACAGCACCCACGATTAATCCTCTATAGCTTCACTGAGATTCTTAGGTTCTTCTTGAGATAGAAATGCAAAATGACTAATCATGTTCCTAAGAGAGGAGCGAGTGGCTACTCCACGTAATGGTTCTCCTATTATTTGATCTATGGGATGAATGTATTTCCATTCTCAAGGTGGTTCTTTAACCTCATTTGAAGTTTGAACAATTTCAATGGATGGTTCTTTAAGTTCATTTTTCTTTTCCGAATCATTCTCAATTGATAGTTCTTCTAGTTCTTTGTTTAATTCAATTTCATCTTCATCAGTTCTTTTAGAGAAGAGATTTGACTCATCGAACACTACATGAATAGATTCCATGACCGTCAATGTTCGTTTGTTATACATTCTATAGGCTTTACTATCTAAAGCATACCCTAGGAAGATACCTTCATCTGATTTCACATCAAACTTTCCTAGATGCTCATTGTCTCTAAGCACAAAACACTTACAACCAAAAACATGAAAATATGATATGTTTGGTCTATGGCCATTCCATAATTCGTAAGGAGTCTTATTAAGTGATGGTATAATCAGAACTCTATTTAGTACATAACAGACGGTACTTACTGCCTCGGCCCAGAAGTATTTAGGTAATTTATGTTTGCTAAGCATAGTTCTGGCCATTTCTTGTATAGATCTATTCTTTCTTTCAACTACACCATTTTGTTGTGGTATTCTAGGAGCTGAAAAAATTATGGGCAATTCCTAATGAATTACAATAGTCTTCCATGCCTTGATTTTTAAATTCTCTACCCCTATCACTTTGAATTTTGGTAATTATGTATCCCTTTTCATTTTGTACTTTCTTGCACAGGTTTATAAATTTTTCACATGCTTCATCCTTATGACCTAAGAATAGTACCCATGTGTATCGTGAAAAGTCATCAACTATGACAAACGCGTATGATTTTCCTCCTAAACTCTGAATTGGGTTTGGTCCAAATAAGTCTAAGTGTAGCATTTGAAGTGGCCTAGTAGTGGAGATCTCTTTCTTCTTCTTAAAGCTTGTTCTTGCTTGTTTTCCTAGTTGGCATGCATCACAAATTTTTTCTTTCACAAATTTAGTCTTAGGCAATCCCTTAACTAATTCTTTCTTAACTAGTTTTGAGATTAAATCCATGTTTGTGTGTCCTAGTCTCCTATGCCAAATCCAGCTTATTTAATTCATAACAGATAAGCATGTTACACTTTGTGAAGTTAAGTTATCAAAGCTTGTGGTATAAACGTTTTCAACTATGCACTTGTCATGTTCAAATGATACTTTGTAGCCTTTATCACATAGTTGACTTATGCTCAATAAATTGTGCTTTAAACCTTCAACTAATAAAACATCATCAATAATGAGTGAGGAATCATTACCGACTTTACCGACACCTGTAATCCTTCCCTTAGAATTATCTCCAAAAGTAACAAACCCTCCATCCTTGAGTATGATAGATGTGAATTTTGCTTTATCTTCTGTCATGTGGCGTGAGCATCCGCTATCCATATACCATCTATCTTTTGAGGATGCGGATCTTAAGCAAATCTACAAGACACAATTAAACAATTAGCTTTGGTACCCAGATTGTCTTGGGTCCAGGGGGGTTAGTCCTAGATTGACCTTTAACCTTCCATACTTTCTTTATTTTTACATCTTTATTTTTTAAAGGACTTCTACATTTAAAGCATGTAGTATTTCTATAAAGATTTTTAGTTGGAACATATGACTTTGATTCTTTTGTAAAATACCCCATGTAAAGATGTCTTTTCTTTATATTTTCTTTACCATTAAAACCGAGCCCTTCCTTTTCTAGGGAGTTTCTTTGAGATCCTAAGAGCTTTTTAAAATTGTTTTGTCCTTCAGTAAATTTACAGATAATTTCAGATTTATCTTTCAAGTCCTTTTCTAACTCCTCAATTTTCAAATCTTTATTTTTTTTTTATGAACGATGCATGGGATTTATTTTGGTGTTCAACTAGATTTGAAAGTTCTTTAACTTTCCTTCTCAACTCAAAAATTTTCTTTTTTTCTTCTCAAGCATTTTAATGGTGCACATGTATTCTTGTTTCAGTTCATCATATGAAATCATATCATTTTCATTTTCAGATTCACTAGAATAGTATGAAGATGATGAAAAAGATGATTGTACCTCAAGGTCATCATGTGCCATTAGACACAGATTGGCAACTTCGTAGTCACTGGATTCAGATTTTGAACTGCTAGTGTTGTGTGTATCCCAGCCAACTTTCAGTGCCTTCTTCTTTTTCTTTGAAGCTTTTATGAGCTTGGGGCACTTAGGCTTGATGTGTCCAACTTCTCGGCAGTTGTAGCAAGTTGGTGGATCCACCTTCTTTTTCTTCATGCTTTGCTCTCCTTTTTCCAATTTGGAGTTCCGAAATTTTCTGTTGAACTTTTTGTTCTTCTTCAAGAACTTCCCGAACTTCTTTGTTAGCAAGGTCATGTCATCATCTATTTTGGAATCGCTTCGTTCACTTGAATAGCTTGGTGATGCCTTAAGTGCAGTGACCTTCTTAGCTTTACTTTGCTCATTTTTCCTCTCGTTTATCACCAGCTCATAGGTGATGAGTGATCCAATGAGTTCGTGCACCGACATCTCCTTGAGATTTCTCCCTTCTGCTATTGCTGTAGCTTTTGCTTCCCACACTGGAGGTAATCCCCTGAGTATTTTCCTGATCAACTCATAATTAGGGTAAGTTTTTCCAATAACATTTAAAGAATTAATAATGTGTGTGAATCTAGTGTACATGGATTGAATGGATTCATCAACCGTCATTTTAAATGCTTTATATTCACTAGTGAGCATGTCTATCCAACTATCCTTGACTTCCTTAGTGCCTTCATATGTAACTTCTAATTTTTCCCAAATTTCTTTAGCTGAGTTACATGTCATTACCCTATTAAATTCATTTACATCTAATGCACAGAAAAGAATATTCATGGCAGTGGCATTAATTTGAACTGACTTCCAACCCTCTTCAGTATATTCATCTTCAGTTTTAGGTACATTAATCTGATCAATTACTTTCATGAGAATGTGATTTCCCTTAGTCACAATTTTCCAAACCTTCCAATCTACGTTCAGTAGATATATGATCATCCTACATTTTCAATATGTGTAATTTACACCACAGAAAATGGGTGGTCTAGTGGATGAGTGTCCCTCACCGAATGGAGTTACACCAATGTATGTCATGTGATCGTTTTACAAATTAACTATCAAGTCTATGTAAACCCGCTCTGATACCAATTGTTGATTAAGGTGTAATCCCAAGAGGGGGGTGAATTGGGTATTTTAAAAAATCTTTGGAACCTATTTACCAATCAATCCCTATTTCTATGTTTAACTAATTAATGGTAGGGACTTATGTCTGAATTAAAGTTATTTTATCAATGAATTCCTTTTTACCCAATTAAGTGCGTGTAAAGTTATTCAACATACACAAGCAAGCAAGAACTTAAAATACGATGCGGAAAATAAAAAGGATAAGGGAAGAGAGAATGCAACCACAATTTTACGAGGTTCAGTCAACCCGGCCTACGTCCTCGCCTTGAGTAACCCACTTAAGGATTCCACTAAAATCCTTACTCCTTAAATTGGGACGGAGCTTCCCTTACAATTTGCTACTTACAAAAGGTACAGCTCCCTCCTACTCCGCTGCTTACAAGAGGCATAACTTCCTCCTAATCCACTGCTTACAAGAGGTACAACTTCCTCCTCACACCCGGTTCACAACTCGAACCGTGTTTACAATTTAGGCTCAAATCTGCAAACACTCAATGTTGCTTCTAACAAAAACTGGTGAGTACAATTCAAAGTCCTAGTACATTAACATAAGACTAAACTTGAAGCTCATGAATGTATGAAAACGATACAATTGTTTTATGTATGATATGCTTCAACTCACAAATCCCTATTTAACCAAAAACTCTTAAGTAAAGATATATTCAAACTGTTTTGGAGTAAAGTAGGGTTCTTGGTTCACTTTGCAAAAATGCACAAATATATTTGAAGTGAACTAGTTAGCAAAAACTTTGTCTTGAATATAAACTCAATCAAAATCACAAAGTTTTATTTCATGTACACAATCACAAACTGAGTATATTAATTTTCAAAAAATATCCCTCTATTAAAAATATAGTTCTAAGTACCAAGGATATTTAATCAAGCTCTAATATATCTAAAAGATAAATACTTTTAGAAAACACACACTTGAATCAAACCTTTCAATCAATCACACACCATAAATCAAATAATGATCTTGTTTAAAATAGCTATGTATATGTATAGGTACTTTCAAGATCACCCTTTTAATCAAACTAGGTTTTTCAATAATAAGCTCTTTGAAAAAATATATGTATATTTATATGCACTTGAATCAAAATTCAATCTACCAAGTTAGATAAACTTTCTCAAGTAATGATCTCTTAAAAAATTAATTTTCGTACGAATAGGCACATTCAAGATCAATACTTTTCAATACTAGTCAAGAACAAGTAATGAGATAAGATGAAAAGTTCACAAGACTAATAACTTGAAAGATCAAACTTCAATACTAGATTGAATTACAGTAGAGTAAACAAGCTCCCTTTGAAAATCTGAGTTGATTTGCCCAAGCTTGAAGATTAGATGAAGAGTAGGCAATCGTATAACACTAGGAGTAGATTTTCAACGTTCTTGCAATAAGGTGTGTTCTTCTCTTTCTTGTGTGTCTACCTTGTGTTTTAGGGTTTAGATATTCAGAATATATAGTATATTACCCTTAGGATTGATCTCAGCCGTTGGATCAATAAGATAGCTCGCAAGCCCTTTTAATAAAAATCTGAATTTTAAAGTTTCCCACAGGTTCAGGCAACCGAAGTGGGGTTTGGGCTCCTGAAGTGACAACTTCAGGCACCTGAGGTTCCAGGGTCAGGCGACCAAGGTACCTCTGCTAGGTTCTGTCTTTCCCATTTAATTCTTCAGGCTACCGAACTTAATCTTCAGGCTATCGAAGAAATTCTTCAGGCGCCTGAGGTTAACTTCAGGCTACCGAAGTCCACTTTTTCACACATATTCATTCCAGTTTAAAATTCTACTTTGATTCTTTGCTTGGGTTTTTTATAAAACAAGTTTTCCATGATTTAAAACACTTTTCTAAGCCCATGTAAGTTTCCTAATGATGTACATGAAATGCATGAAACCTAAAATCATTCTAAGTTATGAGCCTCAAATTTATCATATGGAAATATAAGTACATGAGTTCTAAATACCCATTCCCAAGATATTCTTGAACTTTGCCGCTTGCATCTTGATTCTAATACTCTTTCAGTTCCATGGTACTTTCTAAGATTTGTAAGCTTTACTTGAAGGCTTCCATGACCCGTTATCTTTCCGTACATGCTTAATATAAGTCCTATTCACAAACTCAATACACAGATCAAATACCAAGTGATTTGTCATTATCAAAAACAAGATTGGACTCATAGAGTCAACAGAGTTTCAGCACTACTCCTGAACACTTTAACAAGAGTGGATTTGTTATTAGGACATCATAGGCATCACTCTAGAGCCAAGGTAAGGGGAATAGATTATGTAAGGTTTTTATTTTTAAAATTTTAACCGATTAAATTTAAGTATATGATTTTGGGAATATTTATTTTGGGATTTGATCAGATTGGGTTTTTGGGAATATTTTGGAATTAAATTAAACTGCAGGGATTTGATTATGTCAAATTTTTGGGAATATTTTGGAATTAAATCAAACTGCAGGAATTTGATTATATTGGATTTTTGAGATTTAATGGAATTAAATTAAATAGATGAAATTGATCATACCCGCGTTTTTACTTAAATTTACTAAATATATGTTTGTGAAAATTTCTCGAGTACTTTATGAAATTATAATTATTATGAAAATTGTGTGGCATGAGAATAACTATGTTATTGTATAAATAAGCATGTTAGAATATTTTATGATGATATACAACAAAGTATGATTTTATACTGATCTCAGGAAATGTTATGAATATTGTGGAATTATGATATGACAGTTTATACTGAGATATGCTATGACCATTTTATACCGAGATATGTCATGATAGTTTATGCTGAATTGTGAAATAAGATCATGTTACTATTTTATTTATAAATGGTATTATATGGTATAAGAACCCTGATGGACCAATTATGTTAAGAGCACGGTACCGTAGTTAGTATGATATGTCAGTGCAACCACACTATTTAGACAGTGTTAGTAATGGTAGTCGATTTGGCCCGCGAAGTGTTATGGAGAGTAGGATACCCCCTGGGTCTGGCCTGCGAAGTGTTGCGGAGAGCAGAATATGGGTCGAGACCAGGTTGGGTAGGCAAATCGTACTTCAGAATTGCCCATGAAGTGTTGTGGAGAGCAAGGTACCCACTAGGTCCGGCCCGCGAAGTTTTGTGGAGAGCAAGATATGGGTTCAAGCTAGGCTAGGTGGACAAGCACAACTCAATCATGTAGGGTTAATACATGATGTTATATGATTGTCCATTTAGGGAGGTTCTTATATATATATATATGATGATTTACATACACAAAAAAACTTATTAAGTCAAAGCTTGTTTATGAGAAAAAGGTATGTATTTTCAAACATATACGCATAAGTACAGCAAATGCTATTTCAGTTAAAGTTTAAATAAATGGATATATTTGCTTACACAAAACTCATGTTGCCACACACTGATAATAATGTATTCCTTTTTACTGAAAGGTGTTTCACTCCATCATTATCAAATATTTTTCAGATGTTATGAGGAGTATAACAGTAATAAGAGTAGCACAGTGGAAGCGTGGGTGGGATAGAAGGATTTATTTAGAATAGATATTTAATTAAACCATGTTTTTGATGTACTCTGACTATTCTTTTAGGGATATGTAAACTGTGATGTTGGAAATGATATTGTTGTTGTATTCGGATAGTTTAGTACTCTGGTAATTTATATTTGAGGTCTTCCGCTATATGAAAATAATATTACAGGTGGTATTAGAGTAGTGGAATTTTCGGGTTGTTACATACATAGTCACAACAATAAAATACAAAATAAGTGAAAGTAGTAAGCAATTCATGTAAGCAAAATAACATTCACATGATAAACATTGAAACAACGTAATTAATGAACTACAACTTCTTAGTCAATGTGAGTTTAGCAAGGGAAGCAAGTTGTAAGAACCTGAACCGTGATATATGGAATAAATTAATAAAGAGAATGGTAGAATTTTAAATTGAGTAGGTTTCATCGACGAAGTAAGGCTTTATGTTGTTCGGCGACGAAATGCAGGAGCTTGTCGATGAGGAGAAGCCGAGAGGTTTCGGGAATCCGGAAATCTCAGGCTCGTCAACGAGGTCACCGCTTCGTCAACGAACTGTCTTTAGTAACTCGTCAATGAAGACGTCATCTCGTCGATGAGGTTGGTCGAGTCAAGGGGCTATAAATATCAATTCTATTACTTCTCAACTAAAAAATCAAAATATCCTCTCTCTCTCTCTCTCTCTCTCTCTCTCTCTAAGAACTCGAAAATCACTCTCTCTCTAGATTTCTTCACCGTACGTTACTGGAATCGTTGATCCAACGTTACCACGAGGATCAGGGAAGGATTCTCTTCAAGATTTGTGGAACGGATCTTCATTCCGAGCATTTTTGGGTTTTGGCTCGAAATCGAGGTAAGGTTCGATTTTCGATTCCATTTTGGTAATCTTGTAGGGAACGGAATTGTAAGTATAATGTGTACTGTGGTTTATAGGTTTTGGGAATTCGATTCGCTGTTTAGGGGTCGTAGAGTTCGAGATTGGTCATTTAGGGGAAAGGTAAGGGGATTCTATTTATGTTGGTTATTTTTTAAATCGGACTCGGTAGAACTGTGGTTCACGGTCCTATATGTGTTTTGGTTACTCATTTGGGAAAATCTAATGGGTAAAATTATGGGTTTTCACGTTACAGTTTTAGGAAAAATGAGGCATTGGGTTGCATCTCTGGTTTTGTTGGAAAATCGTAAATATATTGTGACATATATATATATATATATATATTATGTTATAGGGATGGTTGTGCCTTGACTTGTTTAAACTATATATTTTCAAAAAAATCATGATTTTAGATTACCAAATGGGTGTGGTTTGTTTGGTTATATGAACATGCATGGTTATGTTTTGCTGAAATGCAATAGGAACGGGGTTTCAAATTGTTCAAAGTTCTGAAAGAGTGTCTAGCTCTATATCTAAGGGTGTGAAATATCACCTGCCATATTTGGCAAGAGTGTCCAGCTCTATATCTGAGAGCGTGAGCCTTACCGACTGATCACCGAAGGGTGTGGATCCACCAGTTGTACCAGTACGATGCCATGGGAGCCTAGGGCTATGCCATGTGCCAGGGACGCCATGTAATGCGAGCCAGCTTCGGGCCAAAGGGTGTGACGACACTGGATTACTTGATCATGTGTGTGTGCGTGAATGCACTATATTGAAATTGTTTTGTGTAAGTACTGGAATTGCATTGAACTGTGTATGTTTTATGTCATGATAACAATCATATGCCACACACCGATATAACCTGGATCCGCCTTACTGAGAGGTGTCTCAACCCTATCGTCTGTACATGTTTTTCAGGTCCTTCGAGTAACCAGAACTAGCATCCTTGTGTTGGGAGCGTAGTGGTCGGTGTACTGCGGGAAGTACTTGGGTAAGTACTAGGACTGTATCAGGTTGTCTTTTTTAGGTTTTGGCTGACACCCGGGTTTGTGTTTTATGTTATGGAGCCTAGACTCCCTTTGTATAAACTCTGGTATGGTACAAAATATGTATAGAAAGACCATTTTTCTCTGTGTATATGTATTGTTTATGAATGTGTATAGGGTATATGGGAACCCCACGGGGTCGGACCCTCATTCATTATGATGTATCATTGGTAGTTTGTATGATACAGGGACAAGTTAGATTATTTATTCACCCCTGGGTCCCATTACCGGGTTCGGGGCGTGACACAAGTAGACTGTTGTGAAGATAATGCCTCTTTAAACAATGCACAGTAGAATAAAACATTATATAAAAGGATCACACATATACTTGCAACAATATCAATGGTGAATACAGAATCATTCCACAACCATAACAACATAAGAAAACAATAATAAAGGCAACGACACCAGGAATTATATGGTTTGGCAAAGCCTACATTCACGAGAGCAATCGACAAGAGATTCACTATGAAGATCAAAGATTACATACTACAATGATCTTCTCTCATTCTCTCTGATTACGTGCTAAAACTGCGTAATTAGGCATCTTAATTCGGTCATTAGGGCTTCTATTTTTAATTAAATGTCTAATTACTCTCAATATTTTAACAAATTGTTTTATTTATAATTTATGAGTTTTATTTAATAATTTATGAATTTTTAGAAATTTTTTATCGCAGGAAAATTCCTCGGAGTCAAAACCGGCTTCAGTTTGTAAATTGCACATAACTTTCTCATTCGAGCTCCAATCGAGACAATTCAAATTTTCAGAGAAAGATGAAAAGATTATCTACAACTTCCATGTTTTGAGCTTCAAGAGAAAAAGGCTCTGAGAGAGTCAAAATGGACCGCGTTCATGGAGAACAAAAAAGAAAAAAAAAAGAAAAAAAAATATTAAAGTCATTGACCCGACCCGGCCATAAAGTGGTTGATGTGACCAAGCCATGCATGGTCGGGTCGGGTCGTGGATCCATTGTCGGGTTGTAGGGTTTCACCCCCCCCCCCCCAATCCTTATTTATTCCTTTTCTTTTTCTCCTTCTGCCCTGTGCCCTCGCACCCCTTCTTCCCTTTCTTCCTTTCTTCTTCTTCTCTCCTTTTTCTCCTTCTCTTTTCCTTTTCTCCTGTTGTTTTTCCCTTCCTCATGCGTTGTCTTTTCTCTACCAGTATCTCTCTTTCTATAACTCCCTCGGTCTCTCCCTAATTCTCCCCTCCTTCCTTTGCTCTCTCCCTTAGTCCTTCATTCCGACCAGCTTCAGGCCCTCCTCAGCTGCAACCTTGGTCTCCCCTACTCTGTTGCAGCAGCCAACCAACACCAGCATCACCAGAGAGTCCCACAACGACAACCCAAGCCTTCAGCATCCTCGGTTTCTTCTTCCTCCAGGTCTTCTGCACCAACGCCAACTGAGCACTCCTCAGCCCAGCAAACCAGCCGAGAAGACCAGTTGTGCCTCCATATGCTACTGTCTCCGATCTTCCTCCAATATAACCAACCACCCGAAGCTTTGCTGCAAACACCCAAAGATGGCCATTGTTTCTCCTACAACACAGCTCCAGCAGTCTCCCTCGGCCTCTCTTTTAATTCTAGAAGCAGCAGACTTTCATTATTTTTTTCTTTATCTGCTTTATGTTTATTTAGTTTTTTATTTTTTTACTTTTCCTTTTTTTTGCCTTGAAGTATTGTTAGGATTTAACATTCGCCACAGTAAGTTTTGTTATTAGAATTCCATCATGTTTGGATTAGTATTTATTTAAGCTTAGTTTAATTTTTTTAACGTTCTTGTTTGCATTTAACTTCTCTTTTGGGGTTACTTTTATTATTAAGTTCAATGTGTTTTCTTTTTGTTTAAGTTGTTGACGGAGTTGAATCTTATTTAAGTTTCTTTTTATCTTTTTAGAATTTTTGTCTGCATTTAAATATTGTCTTTGGGGTGATTTATTTATTAAGGTCAGTATTTTTTTTCCTTCAGTAATCTTGTTAGATTTAAGTCTTGCTTGATCTCAAAATAAAATCTAGTACTTTTATTTAGTTGGAATTTCATCATTGATTAGCACAGTTGTTTTTGTTTGATTAGTTGAATGTTTATAGGTTTATTTCTTTTGTTATTCTGGTCTTGAGTTGCCTTTTATTTAATTATTCCATGCGTATTTAAACTTTAGTTAGGGTTTATGTTGTTTTAAGTTTTATTACAAAAATCTTAAACAATCTTGAAAATCACGAATCTGAAATGTGTTCAATATTTTTTAATTTCGATTGGAAAAACATGAAATTTGAGATTAAAACGCATTCCCTGAGCAGACGATCTAACCCCTGGCCTGAGTATTACACGACATAACTCTTATACTTTGGATGGCTTCCGAGCTGCTCATTTTTTGAGTGAGTCAAGTTTTTGGCGCCGTTGCCGGCGAATGTCGGTCTTAGTCTCAAATTAGCATTTTTCCCGTCATATTAATTAGTCTTATGAAAAAAAATTGAGTTTTGAAAAAAATAAAAATAAACACATAAATATGGTTGCACCTGCACCGCGCACGATGATGGACTTTTTGCAACTTGAATACGCCACTGCATCCTCTTCCACTGTTTTACCTAATGAAGAGCTTAATTTCATAATGCAGCGCATGAGGACGTCATTGCTACCCGAGTTCTACGGGGTGGAATCTGAGTGCCTTTATCAGTATTTATCAGAGTTCGAGTTAACCTGCACTATGTTTTTCTCTCATGCTAGAACTGATGAATCTACTAGACTGTGTTTATTTATTGCTTCTTTGAAGGATGGGGCACATATGTGGTTTCATTCCTTGAGACCTCACGCTATCACTAATTGGGCTGATATGGAGCGTGAATTTCTACATACGTTTTGTCCCTTACAGAAAACTCAATTTTTACAGGAACAAATTATTCAGTTTGTGCAGCAGGGTGACGAGACATTTCGTGCTTGCTGGGAGCGATTTAAGGATCTGCTAAATACTTGTCCACATCATGGGTTTGACTCATAGAGGTTAACTGATTGTTTTTATACTGCTCTTACCCCTAACTACAAGTACTTTGTCCAGACCATGTGCAATGGAGAACCCTTCAGCAAGGAACTAGATCAGGTACTATCATTCTTTGATTACTTAGCTGAAAGTGTCCCACCGTGGAATACATGATAAAATCAGGCACCCATGACAGTACACCCTATTAGCACAATTAGTGGTAAAGATGCATATGAGCCGATATACTATCCAGACAATCCTCCACCGCAATATCAGTCACAAAAGATCCCTCAGAGCTGTACCCCGTCAGGACTTTTTTAGGATAGCATGACAAAGATGGTAAACATGCTCCAGCAATTCATGCAAACTCAAGTCAATCATCATAATGAATTGCAGAATACCATTAATGCGATAAGCACGTAGTTGGACATCTTAGAAAAAGAGGAATTACCCATGGAACCTCAGCCTAATCCTCAAGAATACCAGCAGCCACAACAACAAATACACGATGTTTCTTTTGAGACAGCAGAGGTCGCCATTACTTCAAGAAGCGAGAAAGAAGTTCCCCAACCTGAGATGCTCATTGCCAGACAACCAGTTATCCCGGCACTTGAAGTTACGGCTGAAACAGATGAGGTCAAAAAAAAACCAGAGGAAACAGGCCTAGCAGTGAAGCAGTCAGTTAATAAGGAGGTTGATACTAATAAGGAGTACCAACCTGTGGTACCTCATACTCAGAGCTTGGAAACCGTGGAACTGTCACTCCCGACTGAATCAGATGTCAAGGAGCCCAATGTGGAAGCAAACCCTTGCAGTGGTAAAATGATTGGTACCCCCGATAAAGAGGATAAGCAGACTGGTGAGAGTCTCATTTTCAAGGAACCAAGTAAAATTTTTAATGCTAATGCTTCTGAAGAACTAAAGGTAATTGTTCCAATAACTTTCCCTCAAACGTTAGTTCATAAAGAAGTAAATTTCTTGGAAAATATGCTGAATAAAGACCCTTTCCAGTTAAAACAAGGAGGTCGATCTGCAAACGTATTGTCTGGTATTTTGGCAAGCATTAATTCATTTAAGGCTGATTTTCATGCGGGTATGAAGACCAATCCATTGTGGCAGCTCAAATTTGGAGACCCGCTAATTCAAGTTATAGACCTACACCCACCAGATGAAATTCCTCCAGAGCCTCCGCCAGATAACTGTGATGTGTTTCTTTCCTTTATTTTCCTTTTATTTTACCTTATTTTATTTTTAATTTTAAGGTACACTTTCTTGCAGTTCAGTTTTCCTTTTCCATTACTTCGCCACCCAAGTACGCCCTACTTTTCTCGTGCACAGTTTTTCTATTTCCCCTATGCTTTCACATTGAGGACAATGTTCCACTTTAGTTGGGGGGTGAGCATTTGCATGTGACATTGTGCACGTATACGTATTGGGTTTTATATTTTAAAAAATCAAAAATCAAAAAAAAAATTCAAGAAAGAGAGAGAAAGGAAGAGTAGATAGGAATTACACTGCATTATGTCATGCTTAACACAGACTTATACCCTTCACATACTTGCGTATAACTTAAGAATTACACACTTAAGTCATTTAGGCGTAGTTTCTCTTTATATGATCTTATAACTCCTTGAAGACTTGATTGGTAGTACACTCATGTTAATCTGGCTATATAATTTCTTGTATTTACACGGCATCTCACGAGACTGAATCAACACATTCACATGATTCATTGCACTTAGGGTTTCTTGTGAGCACTGAGAGAACACCCGTGGCGACTATGACACCTTATGAGATATCCTTGAGCTATTTATCATCCTTTCAAGTATTAACATCAAATCAGAGTTCATGGAACTCAGTTCTCTTTTCTTCTGGACAATTCTTTGTATACTAATCTCTATTTTTGATTTGCTAGCCTAGAGGTGACATCTAGTGGGGAGATAGAAACCTAGGTCTTGTAGCCTACTCAAGATGTGAAGGTTGAGTCATCCCTAGAGATAAACTTAGTTAATAGATCACTATTCGAGCTTAATTCCCATTGATGGTATGAAGATAACAAAAGAAGTGTAATGATTGTCCTAATTGATCAAGAAAAGACAGAAGATGAAGAATGAGCAGAAGAAAGAATAAGAAATAGAAATCCTCATGAAATGATATGCTAATGCCTGCTCCACATAAATACCACAAAAAGTCAAGGACATGACACATGTTCTCCACGTATGAAGAGTCTTCAACCATTTAATGCCTCAGATGTATTCATGACAAGTTTGTGAATAAGTTGATCTAGGATTGTCTTGGTTGGATATGGCGAGTAGGTGAGAAGATGCTAGGGTGAAGGACCCGACATCTTATAGATAGGCTAGATCCTTTTCAGATTAGTTCACTCCATATACTTACCGTTTGTTCCTTTCATTATGTGGGATGTTTGATTGCGACACTCCTCCTCACATATGACGAGTGAACCCATTTTCTTTGAGTGTTCTTAAAGGTATACCAGTTAGGCCGAGTCAAAGCGACCATTCTGTAGGTGCCCACTAATATCCTAGGTGTACTGAGTCACACACATCACACACACCTTGAGAGTTTACCTGTTTATACTCGAGCTTATATGACCGCATTAACTCTGAATGGTACCACTAGATAACTTCATGTGAGTATACTGTTCTTAATTGCTATATAAATTATGAAACGTGTATGAGTGACGTGCTTTGAAGTTGTGTGTATTGAATATGAACGAGCATGTATGAAATTCAATTATATTCTTGTATGTGAAACGGTATGGTTGTGTTGCAAGTGCATTAATTTCATGTTCGCTGGAGTTTGTAGTTGTGGGTACCACCCTGAAATTCATTCACGTTATTTTCTAGAGACTAGCAAAACGTTAGTTGGGAGGTGTGATTATGCGCTAAAACTGCGTAATTAGACATCTTAATCTGATCATTACGATTTCTATTTTTAATTAAATACCTAATTACTCTCAATATTTTAACAAAGTGCTTTATTTATAATTTATGAGTTTTATTTAACAATTTATAAATTTTTGGCAATTTTTGATCGTAGGAAAATTCTCGAGAGTCAAAACCGGCACCAGTTTGTAAATCACGCATAACTTTCCTGTTCAAGTTTTGATTGAGACAATTCAAATTTCTGGAGAAAGAAGAGAAGATTATCTACAACTTCCCTGTTTTGAGATTCAAGAGAAACGGGCTCTGAGAGAGTCAAAACAGACCGTGTTCGCGGAGAACAAAAATTTAAAAAAAAAAAAGAAAAAAAAATATTAAAGTGGTTGATGTGACCTAGCCATGCATGGCCGGGTCAAGTCATGGATCCAGCGCCGGGTTGTAGAGCTTCACCCCCCTCCCATCCTTATTCATTCCTTTTCTTTTTCTCCTTCTGCCCTATGCCCCCACACTCCTTCCCTTTCTTCCTTTCTTCTTTTTCTCTCCTTTTTCTCCTTCTCTTTTCCTTTTCTCCTGCTACTTTTCCCTTCCTCATGCGTTGTCTTTTCTCTACCAGTTTCTATCTTTCTCCAACTCCCTCGATCTCTCCCTAATTCTCCCCTCCTTCCCTCGCTCTCTCCCTCAGTCCTTCATTCCGACTAGCTTCAAGCCCTTCTCAGCTACAACCTTGTTCTCCCCTGCTCTGCTGCGGCAGCCGACCAACACCAGCATCACCAGAGAGTCCCACAATGACAACCCGAGCCTCCAACATCCTCAGTTTCTTCTTCCTCCAGGTCTTCTGCACCAACGCCAGTCGAGCACTCCTCAGCCCAGCAAACCAGCCGAGAAGACCAGTAGAGCCTCCATATGCTGCTGTCTCCGATCTTCCTCCGATATAACCAGCTACTCAAAGCTTTGCTACAAACACCCGAAGATGGCCATTGTTTCTCCTGCAACATAGCTCCGGCAGTCTCCCTCAGCCTGTCGAGTCCCTTTTAATTCCAGCAGCAACAGACTTTCATTCTTTTCTTTTTTATCTACTTCATGTTTATTTAGTTAATTATTTTTTTTTCTTTTTTATTTTTTTGCTTTGAAGTATTGTTAGGATTTAACATTCACTGTAGTAAGTTTTATTATTAGAATTCCATCATGTTTGGATTAGCATTTATTTAAGCTTAGTTTAATTTTTTTAGAGTTCTTGTTTGCATTTAACTTCTTTTTTGGGTTACTTTTATTATTAAGTTCAATGTGTTTTCTTTTTATTTAAGTTGTTGACAGAGTTGAATCTTATTTGATTTTTTTTTTTTTATCTTTTTAGAATCTTTGTCTGCATTTAAATATTGTCTTTGGGGTAATTTATTTATTAAGGTCAGTATTTTTTTTCCTTTAGTAATCTTGTTAGATTTAAGTCTTGCTTGATCTTAAAATAAAATCTGGTACTTTTATTTAGTTGGAATTTCATCATTGATTAGCACAGTTGTTTTTGTTTGATTAGTTGAATGTTTATAGGTTTATTTCTTTTGTTATTCTGGTATTGAGTCTGCCTTTTATTTAATTATTCCATGCGTATTTAAACTTTAGTTAGGGTTTATGTCGTTTTAAGTTTTATTACAAAAATCTCAAACAATCTTGAAAATCCCGAATCTGAACTGCATTCAGTATCCTTTTAATTTCGATTGGAAAAACGTGAAATTTGATATTAAAACGCATTCCCTGAGGATACGATGTAGCCCCTGGACTGAGTATTACACGACATAACACCTATACTTGTGATAGCTTCCGAGCTGCTCATTTTTTGAGTGAGTCACTCGCACCCTCTCTCATTCTGTTGGATGTCAAAATATTCCCAAAAGAACATATATAACTAGACCTCGGAGGTTTCACTCCAATAACCTAACCACCCCAAATATATCAACCTGCAGGTTATCGCAATCGAGTAAATGTCAAGTAATATATATGTTTGGTTTGCAAAAGATTTTTAATCTTTGTATTCAACAATATGTATATGTAAGTCAATGAATATTGCAACAAAAATTAATCTCACATAAACAAATATATTTTCAACAATATATCAAAATAAATCACCCAAGATATTTGAGAAAGTTTTTTGAAAAGGTTTTTGCAACCCAAAAACAAATACGAACTTCCTAAGATATTGCAACCAGTATGCAATACTCAGAAATTTAATGCAAGTCTTCTTAGGAGAGACTTATTAATAAAGTCTCTTAAGAACACTTAGGTTTAGCTCTCTACAAAATCGAATCAATCAAAAAAAGACACGAGAGCAAACCTATTTAAAACAAACACTCAATCAACTTACAAAGAGTTTAAGCACTAGTAGAGAGTAAATTTGAGTGAATAGAGTATGAAAAATGAGTAGTAGGATTTTTGAAAATGAGAAAGAATTTCTTAATCAGGTTTGCTAATCAAGTTCCTAATTATCCCAAATGAAGGGGTATTTATAGACTCCCCTTGAATTATAACCATTAGGGACAAGGTTTGGATTATTAGAAAAAATTTAATGATTTTCAAATTATTTTAAACCTGTTTAACTGAGTTAACCGCGGTAAAAAATAGGTCCAACTTGAGAGCACCGATTGACTAGGATGGTTTCGGTCAACCGAAGTTCTTATGACTCAGTCGATCGGGCCAAAATTGAACTGTCAATTCGGTCGACCGGACATGTATATCCAAGGCGATTTTTCCTATATTGCGAGGTTCGGTCAACCAGGGTCATTTTGAACTACACTTGTCAATCAACCAGACCGTTGGATTCCCACACGTGGGAACTCGGTCGACCAGGTTGGAGGTGTACAAAAAAGGCTCGATCGACCAGGAAGTCAATGATGTTGACTTCAGGGATGTTCGGTCAATAGAGGTCATTTTGAACTGCAAAGTTCAGTCGACCAGGACGTGGTCAACTTGTTGACCCAGACTGGGTTCGGTCGACCGGGGCCAGAATGAACTACCTTGGTCGGTCGACCGAAGGTGCACATTTTGTGCATTTCGGTCCTGATTCATTTCACACTCACCCTATTCAAGTGTCTAACACATACAAGTGCAATGGTGAGTGTCCTAAGGTCTTTTCTAGGTTCAATTTTAGTTATGATTCAGTTTTAGCTTACCTATCAGACCATACATGTGATGTGTGTGATTATTACAAGTCAAAACCCTAATTACTATTACAGACCATTTACATAAATGAATTATATATTGCAATAGAAAATGATTGGGACTTGACTCTTCACTTTCTCTATGTGCATCTTGATCTTGACAATTTAAGTTCCTGCACATAATCTCAAACACCCATTAGAAATAATAAGTATTTGTTATAATCAAAACTAAGAGTGACCTATAAAGTCAAGATTTTCCCCCTTTTTGATGATGACAAATACAACCAGCAAAAATATGGGTATAAACCTAAGAAGGCTCCCCCTATCAATATGCATTCAATTATTTTTAACCAAATTACTTTTACCCAGTTATTTTTGCCTCTTCATCTCCCCCTTTTGGCAATAGCAAAAAGGACTATAGGAGTTAATTACTCTAGGCAATGGGTAGGTATTACATTTATACATTATCAGTTTTGGAAAGATTTTGAAAAATTTCGGCAAAGTGTCGTTTGAAAAGTGAACTTTCCAAAACAATTCCTGTATAAATTGTTACCTTTTGAGTTTATATAGTCTAACAGTTTATCCACAACTACTCAAACAGTTCAGTATGATCCAACAATCAAATATAAATTTCAATATCAGCATGAAGTGGACAAAGGAGTGGTGCATCACAAGCAATAATCGATATGCATAAAGTCTAAGCCAACAGTTATAGCGTAGTAAGACTTGTAAATTTTACTTGAAAGCTTCTTAAATATTTGATAATTATATGAAGATGAGGTTTTATTTTCATTTGGTTTTCACTCATCCTTTCGAAAAGATTTTAAAGTTAATTTTATCATAATCATTTATGGTGGCCAAAATAAACATGTATTTTCACAAGGTATAGTATAATGAAAGCATGTTGGCCAAATACAAGTGTTACAAATGATATATGGAATAAAGGCACAACACATATTGATTTCTCAAGGGCAAATGAGTTTAATATTAAGTGACTCCTCCTAAGAATATGCATTTTCTTTATAAATTGACTTGAGTATAATTCAAATACTATTTTAGAAACACAACTCAAGTTTAAAAAAAAAAAAATATGCATTTAGAAAAGATATTGAGTTATGTGTAATAATTTTCAAAATTTTTGGCAGCATTTTGTTTGAAAATGTGATCAATCCATCAAAACCTACCAATGTCTAAGTACTTTAAGTATATACGCACAAAGATCTCCAAGGGATTTAAAGATTTGAAGCAAATAAGCCAAGTGTGAATATTTAAAATCTAATATCAAAATTCATTCACACATGAGATATTTAATTATTTCAACTTTTTGGGCAAATGACTACAGAAAATTCACCAGCATGTCGGCTATAAATAGGACATTTCCCAAAATTAACCTACACAAAATTGATTGTCAAACAACAGTATCTCAAGAGTTTAAGGCATGCGAGAACCAAAAACTACCAGCAGACAATTCTCATCAACTGCATCCGCCATGCAGGAGGCATTCTAGCATGCAATCCTAAATACCAGCAAATGTATATGATCATAAGAAAAAGCACAAACATCACAGGATAGTATCTGTGTGTGCGTGTGGTGAGTGTGATCATCATAAAAAAAAGAAAATAAAGACATAAGTTGTTTTATAAGTACAAACCAGAAGATATGAAATAAAATGAATCATAGTCAGAAATTTTGATCTGCAAACTGCTCTCCTGAATCTAGATGTCCCCTCCATCAACACCATCATCGACACCATCACCAGCATCAAAGTCGAAATCCATGCTTATCTTGTCTCCCTCATCCTACATCTCCTAAATGCAGTCATTTAACTCACTGAAGTTAATGGCCATGGTCCTTTCTAGATCTGTGAACCGACTAGCAGTGGAGATCGAGAACTGCCAGAATTCATCATGAAGAGTAGCAAATGATGATGCAAGATGTTACGTATCTAACTCAACTGATCCTCTAAACTACCCAAATGAATCATAGAGGCTAGTGATGGCAGCCATTAGATCCACATTCGACGGCTGCGTGGGCTACGGTGGTAACTTCTGCAGGGCCTCCTTTTGTGCCACATCACCCCTAGATGGCAACCAGACGTTGCCGACTAGCTCATACCCCATTAGCCTCAGGGTGACAACAGAAAATATATCAGCCGATCTCCTTCTCTTTAGTATAGCCACATTAGTGCGGGTGACTCCCATGACTCGAAATAACTTGTTCAAGATCCCACCATAAGGCATAATAATTCTATGGCCAATCATCTTGGCCATCATCCATCGGATCATCAAACTGGGTAGATCTAACTTTTTTCGAGCAAACAAGCACCACATAACAAAGCTGTCCAAGAATGATACATGCACTCTAGAACTTGCCTTAGGCAGGATATTATATGTAATCAAATGATGCACAACTTTAGCTTCTAGTGTAAATTGCCTATATTGGGGGGGATGATTTTGGCTGGCTGCTCATGAATCAGACAAGGTAAGGTTAGAAAATGTGGCAACCGTAAAATCATGCTCATGTATCTAGGAAGTTACCGAATCTGGACACTTAAAGTTCCCACGATCTATATAAATGACGTCGGATAAATATTCAACATCAAAAATGAATGTCAGTCCTCAATACTCTAGAAAAATATCCATTTTCATCATTCCCCAGATTGGCGTAAAACAACCTAACGTATGTGGGGTAGTGGCTACTAGGCTGGTAGGAAATAAAAGCTTTCCACTCCTGATATTCAAACATATTCATAACATTTTCAAAGTGCTAACCCATAAATTCCAAATCTAGAATCTTACCCAGTATGGCTTCTTTAAGGTGAAATTCCCGCATGTATCTGACCTTGGAGCGCTTTGACAGAAAGTAGTCATCCTCAGTGTGTGCTAGATCGTGGGCTTCAACATGATCATTTTGACGCTCCATGAATGCTGGATGAGAGGAGTAAGGCACTGGTCTAAGGTTACTTGATGATATTCAGAGGAATGGTGAAGAAGGCTCTTAAGATTTTTCGCGAAAATGAGCTTTGAATGAGGAGAAGTTATTTAAATACCGCGGTTTGGTCAACCGGGAGCAGATACGGTCGACCAACGGTTCAAATTCTTCATGAACCGACATTGTTCAGTCGACCGGAAAGAATTTGAACTAAGATGGGTGATCGACCGAGATGGTGTACTGTGCCTATGTTCGGTCAACCAAGGGAAAACCGACAGGTTCAGTCGACCAAAGCGGAGAAGTTCACGGAGGGTCCATCAACTGTATGGTCAAAGTCAAGGGGGTCGATCGACCAAGAGCTTTAATTCATTCAATGCTCGGTTAACCGAGCATAGTAAATTTCTCTGATTTGACTTCATTTTGATCAAAAGCTCTTCCTTAGGTTTAGATTTGATATATTACACATATTTTCACATCAACATGATTCTTAAGGATTCTTGGTAAAGCAACATTATACAATTGAAGCACGTACCAAGATTTGATAGGTTAAGCGTAGATTACTTCCTACTCTTCCATTTACTACAACCCCCTAAACTAAGAGACTAATGAAGGATCAATTAGAAGATGATTTCACTTTGAATGCACTTTTCCTTGATTCCTACAAAATTCTCTATCATGACTAACCAATCAATTTCTCTTTGCAAGCCTCTAGCACTTTTGAGTAGATAATTAAGCCAAACGTGCCTTTTTGCTTATTTATTTTGGCTTTACTCATTGAGGCATTACTGTGGGTTTGATAAACAGAACATGTTCCCTTTTTGAAAGGTTTATTTCTTTTGAATCTTAAGGGTTTATTATGATTATTCTTTTCAACTTTAATTTCGAGTGAAGCTCTAGACTAATTATCCATTTCTTCTTCTAAGTAGATAAGTTTCAATATCTTCTTGATCTTTTTTCTTTTCTAAGATGGCATAATAATCTTTTATTTTTCTTAATTTCTTTTCCATGCTTTTGTTTTCATTTTTTAAGATGGATTTCTGCTCAGATGACATTGCTAGAAATTTTGTCATTTTCAATCAAGTTTCATCTAGCTTTTCATACGAAGACAAGCTTTGATTGATCAATTCAGCACATGATTTATCATTGTAAGATTTATTACTAGAGGTATCACATGAATCATTGCATGCATTCATAGCAACAACAGCTAAAACAATGTATGATTCATCATAGGTTGTATCACAATAATCATCGCATGAATCATCTACATTATTGCCATAATGTTTGATAAATCATTTGACATACACTCTATTATAGTATTTTCCTTGAAAATCATCACATGCATCATTCACATAATTATTATGAAACTTAACAGATGATTCAGTATTTGACACCACACACGATTTGGCACAAGAATCATCACAGCAAAAACCACATGAATTAATACATGCGTCATCGTCAAAGTAAACATTAGAGCGATTCAACATATGGTGCGTCATAAGTTCCAGAATAGACATCATCACATGCTTCATTACATAAATTAGTAAATGAGGTAGAGTAAGATTCAGATACCTCATCATTTGCTAATACAACTAGCTCATGTTTAGCCACTATTTGATCATCGTTTGACGTGGCAATTTCCTTTTCCTGAGTCTCTCCATATCGCTTTTCCAGCTCAACCCAAATCTCTTATGCACTTCTACATGCTATAAACTCATGAAGAATATCAGTATCTAAAGCACAATATAGCATGTCCATGGTATATGAATTTGCACACATCAAATTAATATCATTTTCTACAGGCATACAAATTCCCTTATCAATCACCCGCCAGGCCCTCCAATTCATAGATTTTACAAATATGCACATTCTAATCTTCCAGGCAACGTAATCAACACCACAAAATATAGGAGGACTACAAGGTGAGTGTCCCTCACCGAATGGGGATACACCAATTTGAGCCATTGCGATCTTTTTGAAAAAATGTTTAAGTCTAGTGCAACGAGGCTCTGACACCAATTGTTAGAATTGGGGTATTCCCAAGAGGGGGGTGAATTGGAATTTTAAAATATCTCCCAGGTTAAATGAAATACTCGTATAATACAGCCTAGGGTCTTTCTATGCAATTCCAAATGCGTCAGTAATATGATGTGCGGAAATTTAAATCAGGCGCATTATTCACACCATAATATACATGTGCGGTAAATATAAAGTGTAGAAATAAAAACAAGGCATGTGATATGTTATCGGGATTTGGCCAATTGTGCCTACGTCCCCGCCTCTAGCTCACAAGCCCGAGGATTCCACTAATAGCTCACTTAAGGGTGGAGCAGCACCTAATACAACTAGGTCAATTAGCACAGGGCTGACCTCAACCTTTACAACTAGGTCAATTAGTGGGGCTAACCTCAACCTACACCTTAACAGGATGGTGCACCTAACTTTCCTAACCGGGTCTAAGCCAATCCTAGAATATTTTACAGGGCTAGTCTCCCTCTTCAGCACCGTGCTTGGATATACAACAGTTATTCACAATCAATGAGATTGGTACAGTGATCATGCTTTTATGTAAAGCAGATATGTACCCAGTTACCCTCAATCACAAATACCACCAATTATGAAATAATAAGTAAGCTCAATGTGGTTTAATATGTCCTCTCAAATAAATAGTTGCTATCAATGTGATCAGTGCGTGAGAATGCAAACCAGTACAATCTTTGTATCACAAGATATTCAATCAACGTACTCAACCAAAGATATCAATCAAGTCTCAAATATATCAACCCGCAGGTTATCCCAATCGAGTAAATGTCAAGTAATATATATGCTTGGTTTGCAAAAGATGTTTAATTTTTGTATTCAGCAATATGTATAAAAATATCTTTTCAACATTATATCAAAATAAATCACCCAAGATATTTGAGAATGTTTTTTGAAAAATATTTTGCAACCCAAAAA
Organism: Malania oleifera; assembly: GCF_029873635.1. Taxonomy (NCBI): domain Eukaryota; kingdom Viridiplantae; phylum Streptophyta; class Magnoliopsida; order Santalales; family Ximeniaceae; genus Malania; species Malania oleifera. The sequence continues at coordinate 86,384,187 of NC_080419.1, forward strand.
CAAATACAAATTTCCTAAGATATTGCAACCAATATGCAATACTCAGAAATTTAATGCAAGTCTTCTTATGAGAGACTTATTAATAAAGTCCCCTAAGAACATTTAAGTTTAGCTCGCTATAAAATCGAATCAATCAAACAAAGATAGGAGAGTAAACCTATTTAAAACAAACACTCAATCAACTTACAGAGAGTTTAAGCACTAGTAGAGAGTAAGTTTGAGTAAGTGGAGTATGAAAAATGAGTAGTAGGATTTTTGAAAATGAGAGAGGATTTCTTAATCAGGTTTGCTAATCAAGTTCCTAATTATCCCAAATGAAGGGTTATTTATAGACTCCCCTTGAATTATAACCGTTAGGGACAAGGTTGGGATTGTTAGAAAGGATTTAATGATTTTTAAATTATTTTAAACTTGTTTAATCAAGTTAACCGCAGTAAAAAATAGGTCCAACCCGAGAGCACCGGTCGACCAGGATGGGTTCGGTCGACCAAAGTTCTTATGGCTCGGTCGATTGGGACAAAATTGAACTGTCGGTTCGGTTGACCGGACATGCATGTTCGAGGCGATTTTTCCTATTTTGCAAGGTTCGGTCGACTATGGTCATTTTGAACTACACTGGTCGGTCAACCAGACAGTTGAATTCCCACACGTGGGAACTCGATCGACCAGGTTGGTGGTGTACAAAAAAGGCTCAGCCAACCAGGAAGTCAATAATGTTGACTTCAGGGATGTTCAGTCGACCAGGGTCATTTTGAACTACAGAGTTCGATCGACCAGGACGTGGTCAACTTGTTGACCCAGACCGGGTTCAATCAATCGGGGCCAGAATAAACTACCTAGGTCGGTTGACCGAAGGTGCACATTTTGTGCATTTCGGTCCTAATTCATTTCACATTCACCCTATTCAAGTGTCTAACACATACAAGTGTAATGGTGAGTGTCCTAGGGTCTTTTCTAGGTCCAGTTTTAGTTATGATTCAGTTTGAGCTTACCTATCAGACCATGCATGTGGTGTGTGTGATTATTACAAGTAGAAACCTAATTACTATTACAGACCATATACATAAATGAATTACATATAACAACATAAAATGATTGGTGTTGGCCTTACAAGGGTTAAAATCTTGTTATCTTGTTTTGATGCTAACAAACAAGTGGAATTTAACATATTTGTGTGAGTAATGTTATTTTAGAGCTCACATATGAGAAAGTAAGGTCAAAGTGCTCACAAGGATCAAATGAAGCTTAAATGAGTCAAAGAATGGAGTTAAAGATGATATATTAAACCTTGAAGAATATGAGGTCATGCATGCCAAGGAATGTTTAAAGTCAAAAGAGCCAAAGAAAAGCAAAATGAGAGAGCTCAAAGAATATTAAAGCTTACTTCTTGCCTATGAAATGGCCTTGAAAGAAAGGAACCTTGAACCAAAGCATAAAAAATCCATAGCACTAAAAGCATCTAGTCACAACACTAGTGAAGAAGAAAGTGAAACAAGTGACTTAGATCAAGATGAATTGGCATTCATTACCAAGAGACTAGGAAAATTCTATAGAAGAAATAAAAGGTTTCCTAGAAAGTTTAATAAAAAGAAAATTGAAAAAGGAGAGACAAGTAGGAAAGAAAATAAAGGTAAGAATGAACCACCAATTTGTTATCATTGCAAAAAACCAGGGCATATCAAACGGGACTGCTCGTTGTTCAAGAAAGACAAGAAGAAAAAGAAGGAAGCTATGAAGGCTACTTGGGATGACTCAAACTCCAGCGAAACTGAAATTGAATCTAGTGAACAAGAGATGGCAAATATATGCTTCATGGCGAATGATGAAGAGGTAAATTCTTACTACTCTTCAACCGAATCTCAAAATGAGTCTTGTGATGAGTCGTGTGATAGCTTGCCTTCTTATAAAGAATTACAAGTTGAGTTATTCTCACTACATAAAATATTTATAAAAATTTCAAAGAGAAATATAACTTTGAAAGATCAAAATAATGAACTTATGAAACAACTTGAATCATTCAAAACTATTGAAGAAGAAAAAAATTCTCATATTAAGAAGTTGGAAGAAGAAATAAATATAGCAACACAAGAGTTAGGTAAAACTCATAAAGATAATTTGAATAAAAAGGATCTAGAAATAAATGAACTCAAAAAGGCAGTTGAAGATAAAGAAAAGATTATCTATAACTTTACCAAAGGTAAAGAAAACTTTGAAAAGATGATTGGACAGCAAAGGCTTCATGGGAACAAAGAAAAAATAGGCTACAACGGTAAAGCAAATAAAAGGAATAAAAAGTTATACATGGGATACTTTGTTAAGGAAGTTAAATACTATGCCAGCACTTCATCAAATAACAAATATGAACACACCACTTGCTATATGTGCAAGACTAAAGGTCATGTGATGTTTAATTGCCCATTAAAAAGAAAATATATTAAAGTTCAAGGAGAATGGAAAGCAAATAGTGGAACTAACAACAAAACAAAGAAAGTCAAAAGAATTTGGGTTCTAAAAACTAACACATAGTATCCCTCATTGTAGGTTTGCCTTAGGACAACAACGACAATGGACAAATGGTACTTGGACAGCGGGTGCTCAAGGCATATGACCGGTGACAAGACCAAGTTCACTACTTTAAAACAAAAGGATGGGGGATACGTCACCTTCGGCGACAATGTCAAAGGTAAAATTATTGGAATCGGAAAAATTGGTAAAGAACCCTCACTCACTATAGAAAATGTGCTATTAGTGGAAGGACTAAAACATAATCTTTTAAGTATTAGTCAACTAAGTGACAAAGGATTCGAAATAATATTTATGAAAGAAAAATGTGTCATCCAAAATCCTAAAAACAAAGAAACTCTGTTTATAGCTCATAGAATAAATAATGTCTATTGCATAAATCTTGAGAACTTAGCAAATCAAAACATAACTTGTTTGCAGCTATGAATGAAGTAAGTTGGTTATGACATAGAAAACTAGGACATGCAAGCATTGACCTACTATCTAAATTATTAATGAAAAATCTTGTAAAAGGACTACCAAATACTAAATTCATAAAAGACAAGTTGTGTGATGATTGTCAAAAGGAAAAACAAGTAAAAACAAGCTTCAAAAAGAAAAAATACATATCCACCAAAAGACCCCGAGAACTCTTGCATCTAGACTTATTTGGTCCAACTAGAACCTTAAACTTAGGAGGAAAACAATATGTTTTTGTTATAGTAGATGATTATTCAAGATTTACTTGGGTAATATTTCTAGAAAATAAAGATGAAGCTTGTAACCAATTAATAACCTTATGCAAGAAATTACAAAATGAGAAAGGCTATAATGTAACAAGCTTTAGAAGTGACCAAGGAAGAGAGTTTAAAAACAAGGAAGTTGATAATTTTTGTAATGAACATGGAATAACTCATAATTTTTCAGCACTTAGAACTTCACAACAAAATGGAGTTGTTGAAAGGAAAAATAGAACTCTACAAGAAATGGCAAGAACAGTGCTTAATGAAAATAATCTACCTAAATACTTTTGGGCAGAAGCTGTAAATACAGCATGTTATATTGTAAATACGGTATCAATAAGATCAAACATAGATAAAACACCATATGAACTTTGGAAAGTTAGAAAACCTAATATTTCCTACTTTCATGTATTCGGATGTAAATGCTTTATACTTAATACTAAAGATGATTTAAGAAAGTTTGATGCAAAGTCGGATGAAGGTATCTTCCTAGGTTATTCTACAAATAGTAAAGCTTATAGGATTTATAATAAAAGAACTACTACTATTATGGAATCAATTCATATAACTTTTGATGAATCAAATAATCATGACATTAAAGATAAGAATAATGAAAAAGAAGACACTTCACAAAAAGAATAAGATCTTGAAATAAAAGAAGAAAAGAATAATGATGCTCCAAATGAAAACTTTACAGAAAATCTGAGACTTCCTAAAGAATGGAAATTTGATAAAAATCACCCAAAAGAACAAATTCTTGGTGAAACATCAAAAGGAATAACCACTAGAGCCTCACTAAAAAATATTTGCAACCATTATGCCTTGTTATCCCAAGATGAACCCAAAAACATTGAAGATGCTTTAAATGATGATTCTTGGATTATAGCTATGCAGGAGGAGCTAAATCAATTTGAAAGAAATCAAGTATGGGAACTTATACCTAAACCCAAAGATAAATTAATCATAGGAACTAAATGGGTGTTTAGAAATAAGAAGGATGAAAATGGAGTTGTTGTAAGAAATAAAGTTAGGCTAGTGGCACAAGGGTATAATCAAGAAGAAGGAATTGATTACGATGAAACCTTTGCCCCTGTGGCAAGGATGGAAGCAATTAGGATGCTTTTAGCTTATGCAACCCATAAAGATTTTAAGTTATATCAAATGGATGTAAAAAGTGCATTCTTAAATGGATATATAAGTGAAGAAGTGTATGTCAAACAACCTCCAGGTTTTGAAAATTCTAAAAATCCAAACCATATATTCAAATTGACAAAAGCCCTTTATGGTTTGAAACAAGTTTCAAGAGGGTATGAGAGGTTAAGTAAATTTTTACTTAAAAATGAATTTACAAAAGGAATGGTTGACAGTACTTTATTCATTAAATCCAAAAACAAAGATATGCTAATAGTTCAAATATATGTGGACGATATTATATTGGGAGCTACAAATGAAGATCTATGCAAAGAATTTGCCACGTGTATGCAAAAAGAATTTGAGATGAGTACGATGGGGGAGCTAAATTATTTTCTAGGATTACAAATAAAACAAGCTAAAAATGGAACTTTTACAAATCAGACTAAGTACATCAAGGATATGCTAAAAAAGTTTGATATGGAACAAAGTAAACCCATAGGAACTCCTATGAGTACATCCACAAGTCTTGATAGAGATGAAAAAGGAAAACAAGTAGACATAACACACTATAGAGGAATTATTGGTAGTTTACTATATTTAACTGCTAGTAAGCTTGATATTATGTTTAGTGTGTGTATGTGTGCTAGATTTCAATCAGCACCCAAGGAATCTCACTTAACAGTCATCAAGGGAATTCTTAGGTACTTGGTAGGATCACTTGATCTAGGTTTATGGTATCCAAAGGACACTGATTTTAATATGATAAGTTACTCTGATGCTGATTACGCCGGATGTAAGATTGATAGAAAAAGTACAAGTGGCACATATCACTGTCTAGGACAATCCTTAGTATCATGGTTCTCAAAGAAACAAAATTCTATAGCCTTATCAACTGCCGAAGCTGAATATGTGGCAGCGGGAAGTTGTTGTGCACAAATCTTATATATGAAACAACAATTAAAAGATTTCAATCTAGAGTATTAAACAATACCAATAAAGTGTGATAACACAAGTGCTATAAATATATCTAAAAATCCAATTTAACACTCAAGAACTAAGCATATAGACATAAGACATCATTTTTTGAGAGATCATGTTCAAAAAGAGGATATAATTCTTGAATTTATAAATACAAGTGATCAATAGGCTGACATATTTACAAAACCCCTAAGTGAAGAAAGATTCATACATATTAGGAGAGAACTTGGGCTAATCCAAAGCAAAGAAGTATATTAGAAATGAAATTTCAAAATTTTTATGCACTTCAAACGTCTGAACTTCACACCCTAGACGTCTGAGCACTGTAGCAGACAGGTTCAGATGACTGAACCTAGGACTTCAGACGTTTGAGTGCCTACTGACTTTTCAAATTCCAGGCTTTAAAATCTTCAGACATCTGAAGTCGCGGGGTTTAAATACTATTAGCGCACTAAACCCTAATTTCAAACTTCTGAAGTTGTTTGCTTCACTCATCCGAACACCTCTCTCTTCATCTTCTCTCATCCTCACTTTAATCTAAAGCTTCTACTCTACAAAGATTCACCCCACGAAACCTAGGGCATCCAAAATCTTGTATCTTCATGCCTCGAATCAAGCAGACTACAAACAATGATTCTTCATCGGGGAAGGATGCTCAAAATATTGACAAATGGTTGGTTGCTTCTCAAGCTCGAATCCGTTATCGTACTTCACTAAGTTTTGTAGAACCAATCTTAGGTAAAATTCTGGATGTTTCATTCTTCAATACTGAGTTTCCAGATATCCTTTCATTATTTCATGACATTGGTTGGCTTCATTTCATCACTCAACAATTCAAAGGTTGTTTTCCCCATCTTGTCAAAATTTTCTATGCTAATATGACATATGAAAATGGGATTTTTTCTTCGAAAGTTAAAGGAAAGAAAATTTTGCTGAACTCTGAAATATTGTCTCCCATTTTCAAATTACTCCAGGAGATTTTAACTATCCTATGTTTGCTCAATCTTGGATCCTAGAACAAGGATTCACTCCTGAAGCTTTTCTTCCAATGATCATGGAAAATGAACCTATCTATTTTGCATATCCTCCGCTATACAAACAACCGAACTTAAAAGGCCAGATTCTACACAAACTTGTTTCAAACAATATCATACCAAAACAAGGCTCTTTTCATCATCTTTCCTATATTGAATGCTTTGTTCTTTGGTGTCTGCTTAAAGGAAAGAAACTAGACTTGGCTAGTTTAATCGTTAGGTGGATGTGGACCAAACTGGAATCTTCTCAAGTTATTCTTCCTTATGGAGGAATTCTTACTCTTCCCTTTACTCATCTTAATGTTACTAATATCTCTGAATTTTTCATAAAAAGAACTCGATATGATCTTTTCAATGAGACTTCTCTCAAGCAGATGGGTTATGACAAGGGAAGTTTAGGATGGTACTTGAAAACAGGAAGGACTACACATGCACCACCTGCCTCTGCAACAGCCTCAGCTTCAGCCTTAGCCTCAGCCTCTACACCAGTATTAATAGCCACGCAATCTTCTTCTACACAGGACCTTGGCTCATCTCAAAACACACCTTCATGGTTCTTATCCTTTTAAAAGGATTTCTCTAACTTTTCATCTGAATTATGCACTGGACTTCAGAACATTAAAGAAAAGTCACATCACTTGACAAACGGGTTACTCATATAGAACAATATCATGCAAAATCTTCTAAGGGAAGTGATCCCATGGACATTAGCTTTGCTCCTCCAAGTGGAGATGATGATGATGACTCTACAGAAAAAGAAGGAGATTCTGAACAAGAAGGTGATGAAGGGAATACTGAAGAAGAAGGAACTCAAGAAGAAGAAGAAGAAGAAGAAGAAGAAGAAGAAGAAGAAGAAGAAGAAGAAGAGCAAGGAGATGAATCTGAAGAAGAAGATTAGGATAGTTAGAAACAACCTATCTTAGGTCACTATGAAATTTTTTTGTTTGTCATAAAGTATCAAGACTCATGTACCTCAGATGTCCGTAATCATGATACAATGCAGCTTTTTGTGTTACATTTCTGTTTTGTATGGGAACACATGAAACTTCTATGTATTGCTGATTATCTTTTGTTATAAGAATGACTTTTTGATGGTTTTTCATACTCTTGTTACTCTTTTTGACTAATGACAAAGGGGGAGAGAGTGCTTAGTAAAGATAAAATAAATAGAGATCTTGATGAACTATATGAATCTTAACATATCTCTATGAACTATATTTGGACACACTATGAATCTTAATATATATGGACACACATGAAAACTTGATGAATGGAATTTAAACTGATATGGATATATGATGAACTTTCTATGGCTTGCTTACTAATGCTCATAGTAAGGGGGAGTACTTCATTTCATTTTACATGGCTTGCTTACTAATGCTCATAGTAAGGGGGAGTACTTCATTTCATTTTACACGGCTTAATTATTAATGTTTCATAAAACCTTTATCTTTACTCCTTGTTTGTCATCATTAAAAAGGGGGAGATTGTTAGTCTAACAAGGTCTTTCAATCGGTTTTGGTGATAACAAACAAAGGACTATTTAACTTGGAAAGGTTGAGTTTTTGTGTTTTGGGAAATAAGGATCAAGTGTGATTCAAGAAAAGATCAAGTATGAATGAAATGTGGGTCAACTAATCAATGATCCAAGGAGGAACTAAGGCATTTTTAGACAAAGTTAGCTCAAGCAAATTTTCAAAGAAACTTCAAGAGCAACGAATGAGAAAGAATTCAAGCATGACATATAAAGGCTTAGGAAACAATTTGTAAGTATTTCAAAAGCTAAAATATCGTTTGAAATATGTTTTGAAGCTCTTCCAAGAGATTATGAGGACTTAAAGACCTATTTAAGATTTCTGAAATAAGTCTTGTAAAAATTATAAGAGAGCAAATCAGTTTTTGAAGAAAAATATTTTTTAAAACAGGTTCTTGGCATATTAGATGACTGAACTTTTTAGTTCAGAAGTCAGAAGTAGCAACTTCAGATGACTGGACTTCATGTTCAGATATCTGAAGAATTACTTTAGACGTCTGAAGATTGAGTGCGGACGTCTGAAGATTTTATGAATCAAAATGAAAACAGACAGTAGCAGTTTAGACATCTGAACTCGACACTTCAAACATCTGAACATGGCACCTCAAACGTCTGAACCCTCTCTTTAGATATCTGGCCCTGTGTCCAATTCATTTTTTAAAGGGTTTTAGGAAATTCAAACGTCTGAACTTGAATCTTCAGACATCTAAACACTGTTCAACAGCCAAAATTTTAAATTCTAATATTTTAAAATATAGCCGTTTTGAGCTCCAAATTTTCTAACAACTTGGGAAACTCTCTAAGGAAACTATTGCAACATGAAAACAAGTTTGAAAGCCTATAATTACATGGTTTTGCAAATCAAAATACATCCAAAAATTGAAAAATCTATTTTGAGAAGCTAAAAGCACTCTCGTTCTTCCAAAGTTCTCTTCCTCACTCATTGCAAATCTCTTTTGCTGAGATATTCTAAAGTTCTAATCCTTCCTTCTCTGAATTCCTACTGCTAATCCACATCTACGAAGAATATTCGTGATTTCTACACTTAAGTTTCATTATATTTCATATTGATATTTTACATTGAAGTATATAGTGCTAAAATTGTACTAACTTGCTCTTTGAGAGGGTATACTTGAACTTGACACTTTGGTCGTCTGAACCTTGACCTCTGTCATCTGACCCTATGTCCTGGCTATTTTTTCGAAGGTCAAAAAGCACTTCAGTCATCTGGGCCCCTGACCTTAGTCGTTCGAACTTGCTGCAAAGATTAAAAATCTAATTTTTATTGATCAAACACGTGAGTTATCTTAAGATCCAATCGTTGAGATCAATTCTAAGGGTAAGACACTATAAATACTGATTATCTAAACCCTAGTATGTGAGCCAAACACAAAAATATCATCGAAAAGCGAAGAACACATCTTGTTGAAAAGAGAACTGAGAAACTTGAGTTGATTGATATATAATTGCCCGCACTCTAGCTTCTACACATCGTCTTTGGGCAAATCAACTCAGGAAATCAAAGGGGTTTCATTAGCACAACTCTATTTCCTCTTGGTATTGAGGTGTAGTTGATCCATTTAGTTTTTCCAAGTGATTCTCATATCAATATTTGTTATTGAATATTTTTTTGGAGTGTGCAATTGTGTTTCTTCATATTCACATAAAGATTGTTTTTGACAAATTGAATACTTGAGAAAGTTTTTATTTGGCCATTGTTTAAAGAGTAATCACTCAAGTGTATTCTTAGTTTAAGACTGATATTTTGAATACATCTAAACTATTTGATAATATATATCCTTAGCAGAGCATAACAATAAATAAATATATATAATATATATATATATATATTGAAGGATTGTTTTCGAAAATCAAATATTAAGTTTGTTGATCTTTGGTATTCTTATCAAATAGATATATAGATATATACTCTAAGTCAAATATTACCAAGATCACTTTGAGATTGACATCTTGAGAAAAATATTGTTTTTGACAAAGTGTACTTCAAATCTTTGCAATCTTCAAAGCTATTTTTGTATTCAAAGATTGGACCCTAATTTCTCCAAAGTATTGATTCATACAAACATTTTGGGAGATTTGTTAAAAAAAGAATTGTGTTAAAGCATATCATACATAAACGATTATATCGTTTCATACATTCTGAGCTTTAGAATATATCATATGGTAAATGTATTAGGAATTTAAATTGTACTCGTAAGCTTTTGTTTGGAAACAATTTTGAGTGTTTTTACAGATTCTATTGTATACAAGGTTCAGTCTGTGAACCAGTGTTTAAGGAGAGAGTTGTATCTCTTTCAACGGAGTAGGAGGGAATTGTACCTCTTGTAAGCAGCGGATTGTAAGGGAAGCTCTGACCCAATTTAAGGAGCAGGGATTTTAGTGAAATTCTTAAGTGGTTGCTCAAGGCGAGGACGTAGGCCGACTTGGTTGAACCTCGTAAAAATCACGTTTGTCTTCTCTCTTCCCTTTACTATTTACTTTCAGCACTACACTTAAATTGTTCATATTGCATGTATAGGTTGAATAACGTTGCACTTAATCAATTGGGTAATAAGAACTCATTGGTAAATTGAATTTGTTTTTTGTTATAAATCCCTAAGATTGGTTTGCTAAATATACAAGTAGGGATTAAGTGGTAAATAGATCCAAAGAATTTTTCAAATACCCAATTCACCCCCCCCCCCTCTTGGGATTACACCTAATTCAACAGAAAGATTTTGAAAAATTTCGGCAGAGTGTCATTTGAAAAGTGATTTCCAAAACAAATCCTGTATAAATTGTTACCTTTTGAGTTTATATAGTCTAGCAGTTTATCCACAACTACTCAAACAGCTCAGTATGATCCAACAATCAAATATAAATTTCAATATCATCATGAAGTGGACAAAGGAGTAGTGCATCATAAGCAATAATCGATATGCATAAAGTTTAAGCCAACAGTTATAGCATAGTAAGGCTTGTAAATTTTACTTGAAAGCTCCTTAAATATTTGATGTTAGTATGAAGATAAGGTTTAATTTTCATTTGGTTTTCACTCACCCTTTCGAAGAGATTTTAAAGTTAATTTTATCATAATCATTTATGGTGGCCAAAATAAACATGTATATCCCCAAGGTATAGTATAATGAAAGCATGTTGGCCAAATACAAGTTTTACAAATGATATATGGAATGAAGGCACAACACATATTGATTTCTCAGGGGCAAAGGAGTTTAATGTTAAGTGACTCCCCCTAAGAATATGCATTTTATTTATAAATTGACTTGAGTATAATTCAAATACTATTTTAGAAACACAACTCAAGTTTTAAAAAAAAAAAATATGCATTTAGAAAAGATATTGAGTTATGTGTAATAATTTTCAAAAATTTTGGTAGCATTTTGTTTGAAAATGTGATGAATCCATCAGAACCTGCCAATGTCTAAGCACTTTAAGTATATACGCACAAACAAGTCCAAGGGATTTAAAGATTTGAAGCAAATAAGCCAAGCATGAATATTTAAAATCTAATATCAAAATTCATTTGCACATGAGATATTTAATCATTTCAGCTTTTTGGTCAAATGCCTACAGAAAATTCAGCAGCATGCCGGCTGTAAACAAGACATTTCCCAAAATTAATCTGTACAAAATTAATTCTCAAACAGCAGTATCTCAAGAATTTAAGGCATGCGAGAACCTAAAACTACCAGCGAACAATTCTCATCAACAGCATCCGCCATGCAGGAGGCATTCTATACTAAGCATGCAATCCTGAATACTATCAAATGTATATGATTATAAACAAAAGCACAAACATCACAGGACAGTATCTGCGTGTGCGCGTGGTTAGTGTGATCATCATAACAAAACAAAAATAAAGACAAATGCTATTTTATAAGTACATGCTAGAAAATATGAAATAAAATGAATCATAGTCATAAATTCTAATCTGCAGATTGTTTTCCTGAATCTAGATGTCCCCTCCATCAACACCATCATCGGCACCATCACCAGCATCAAAGTCGAAATCCATGGTCATCCTATCTTTCTCGTCCAACATCTCCTAATTGCAGTCATTTAACTCACTGAAGTTAACGGCCATGGTCTTCTCTAGATCTATGAACTGACTAGCAGTGGAGATCGAGAACTGTCGGAGCTCATCATGAAGAGCAGCAGATGACGATGCAAGATGTCGCATATCTGACTCTACTAATCCTCTAAACTGCCTAAAGGAATCAAAGAGGCTAGTGATGGCAGCCATTAGATCCACATTTGATGGCTGCACGGGCTGCGGTGGTAACTCCTACGGGGCCTCCTCCTGTGCCGCAGCACCCTTAGATGGCAGCCAGACGTTGCCAACTAGCTCATACCCCATTAGCCTCAGGGTGACAGCATAAAATATATCAGTCGATCTCCTCCTCTTCAGTATAGCCACATTAGTGTGGGTGACTCCCATAGCTCGAAATAACTTGTTCAAGATCCCACCATAAGGTATAATAATCCTGTGGCCAATCGTCTTGGCCATCATCCATCGGATCATCAAACTGGGTAGATCTAACTTTTTTCGAGCAAACAAGCACCACATAACGAAGCTGTCCAAGAATGATACATGCACTCTAGAACCTACCTTAGGCAGTATATTATATGTAATCAAATGGTGCACAACTTTAGCTTCTAGTGTAAAGTGCCTATATTGTGGGGGATGATTTTCACTGGCTGCTCATGGATCAGATAAGGTAAGGTTAGCAAATGTGGTAACTGTAAAATCCTGCTTATGTATCTAGGAAGTTGCCGAATCTAGACACTCAAAGTCCCCACGATCTATATCAAGGACTTCGGATAAATATTTAGCATCAAAACGAACGTCAGTCCTCAATACTCCAGAAAAATATCCATTTTCATCATTCCCTAGATTGGCATAAAACAAACTAATGTATGTGGGGTAGTGGCCACTAGACACATATCCAGGCCAACAAAACTAACAACTGACGGTCCACTCTGTTGCCTGCTGAAACACTCCATCACACAATCATGGTGGACCTTTGACATATTCCGGACATCACAACCCGTCCTTGGGTACCAAACGATAGACATTTTACAATGATTCTCCACAGAACCCCCTGAGACGGTAAACGAAGTCTCCCTATGATTTTGTCCATAAAGCCACCCTGAGATATCACCAATCTCCCTCCAGCCTTGTCTACAAAACCACCTTGAGATAATACTAATCTCCCTGCAATTTTGTCCATGCGAATTAGCAAACCAAGACTCATCTTGGTCATACCCAACACATTCATGTCAAAACCTTTCAGTAGAGTATCCAACTGATTAGCCTCAGTCATAGCCTTTCTAGCCAATAACATATTATTCACACAAAACAGATACATCAATCCACGGCATCCTATCACCCTCTTTCAAACTAAAAGCCTCACCAACTCACACATCTAGTACAAATGCAATACCTTTATTTTCTCCCACATAGCACTCAGCCACCTATTTTTCCCTTTGTCATGCATTGCAACTTGAAAAATAGTAGAAACCTTGCTTCTGGTAGTAATGAATACACGAAACACTAGAATGTTAAATTTATGCCTGAGTAGTGGTCTGATAGTGCACATGATGTAATAACCCAAGAATATCTACAGGACTCATTGACGAACACAGGGGTTTTGTCAATGAAGGCTCTTTAGGATCTCGTCGACAAAGACCCATCTCATCGATGAGAAGATACCGAGAGAGGGTTTAAAGCAGACTAAAGCTCATCGACGAGGGTACAGGCTCATCGACGAACTTTCTACATGATTCATTGATGAGGTGACATGTCTCGTCGACGAATCTAGCCCTATAAATAGCTGAAACTCGAATTTTTAATCAAATTTCAGCGCAGAAACCCTTCTCTCTCTCTCTCTCTCTCTCCTACAACATCCTCCCCTTCTCTCTTCAATCCTGGCCCCATTTCTCGCTGGATTGAAGATCAGAGGCCACCACGACGCTCCTGGCGAAGTTTTCTGCAAGTCTGCCGGAGCAAATCGTGGGGAAAGTTGGTTTGAAATTCATCCCAAATCCAAGGTAAGGTATTTTATTCAGATTATGTCTTCCTTGTAGTTATAAGAAATGTTGTAGGTAAGAAAATACTAATATTTTGTTCTGAGAGATATTGTTTTCAGGATGTTGAGCTAGGAACCCTGCGGGTATAGGGCCAGAATTTAGTAAGGGCTTTTTCAGATTTAAGGTAAGGGAAATATGCTATGCTAGAAATTTTTAATATGTATACAGAAGATTATGAAAGTGTATTTACAAGCATGTATATCAGATTATTTTGTAGAGAATTATGAATATTATTTTTATAGTAGAATTACAGAAATTGAGCATGAGACTATGTTTATTCAAATGTGTGGCATGAGTTTATTACAGTACAATACATATAGATTTTACAATATTACAGATATACAGATATTCAGATATTTTAGAATATTAGAAATGAATGAGACTTACAGTATTTCTCAGAAAACATGATTTCTAAACCATAACACTCAGACAGTTTATTCGACAGATTATACAATGATAGCATCAAGATGCTACGACAGATATACAGAGTATACAGATATTATATACAGAGCACATACATATTATATATAGAGCATACAGATATTATATACAGAGCATACAGATTATATACAAAGTTTACAGATATTATATACAGATATGATAGATAGTATAAACAAAAAGCACAAATGACATAGATAGATAATATATATATATATATATATATATATATTTCAGTCAGATATCTCAGATAAAATAGCTCAGAAATATAGTGTTATGGTTGTTTTTGAAATCATGTTAAAAGTAGCAAGATTATCATATATTTATATATGTATACAGTATTACACGATATCAGATCCCTGTAGAAATTACGGACAGATATATTTAAAGTGGAGCATAGTACCATTGCTAGTTTCAGACACGTGCAACCACATGACTCAGATAGCATGTGGATTTCGTCTAACCGTGCTAGGAGAGATTGCAGTCTCCCCAACACGCTGGGTTGAGGTAGCCGGTTAGACGATGACAGAGGTTTGATACAGCTCAGAGAGATTGCAGTGGGCTAGGATCTTCATAGATCATTACAGATTGGCGGATGTACAGATATAGATTGACTTGCCTGGTAGGCCAACCAGTGTAAGTCCAGCTCACGAGCCGCATAACCCAATCATTAGGGGATATCTCATGATATACAGATCCCAGGGTATAGCAGAAGTTTCTATGTACAGATATATCACAGCAGCAGTTTATACTATTATATTAGTAGTACCTTCAGATAGTAAACTCAAATACACAGGTATATTTTAAAGATTACATGATAGACATATATTCGGTACAGTTAATCAGTTTTCTCATATTACAGTATTATTTCAGTATTTTAACTATTTAACTCAGCCGCCACACACTAGTAATAGCATATTTTCACTTACTGAACGTTGTCTCATCCCAGTGACTTATCATTTTCAGGAGATCCAGCTAGGCGAGCAGATCAGGCTCGCGGGTAGAGGTTGAATTGAGCTACCCTTGTGGGAAGGGTAGGTATTTTTGAGATAACAGTGTTTTGGGATAGTTTTCAGATTATAGTGACGTCACTGGGTAATTTGTATTGTAAATATATTTCAAAGTTCTATAGTTTTCTAGTCCCAGCTTTATGTACCGCTACTTAGTTATGTATAATAGATAGAGTTTCCTCAATGCTCTTTGGGGCTAAGATGTTATTGTCAGTATTCAAACAAATGTCATTTATTATATTTAGAGAGAAGGAAAATAATAATAATATATATGTTGAATAAATAGCAGGTCATCAAAGTTTGGTATCAGAGCCTAGGTTGCTAGGTTCTGTAGACTCTAGAATGCAGCGGGTACAATACCAAAAAATAGGAAAAGAATTTGAGGATTTGTTCTGTGGTCTGAATACAGGATTATCGTGGTGGTTTCTGTGTTTTTCCTAGGGTGACGATTTTAGGAAAATCATAGTAAACTATCAACGAGTCGTGTGTTTGGGTCGCAAGATTGGATTTTGGGGTTGGAACAAGGAAAATAGTTGACAGTGAATTTGAGGTTTCGGTTCGATGAAGTAAAGTAGATCTGTATAGGATTTTTAAAATAGCGTTTTGTGCATTTTCAGGATGGATCCAGGTAGCAATGATACAGATGCTTGGGGTGACAGACCAGAACCCTCTAGTATAAGAGGTGGAGATACAGATGTCGTACTGCACAGCGTCACCCAGCAAGTGATGGCTGAGATGGCCAGTAGTGGAGGGAATCGTGGCTGCACAATCGAGTAGTTTACTCGGACGATGCCTCCTTCTTTTGCTGGAGGACCTAACCCGATTATGGCTGAGAATTGGGTTCAAAATGTCAAGGATTTTTTAGTAGTACTGGCATGTACAGACAAGAAAAAAGTAGGGCTTGCGTCATTTAAGTTGACAGGAGAGGCAAACCATTGGTGGAGGTCAGTGCATTTGATTGAGGAGCAGAGGCCAGATCCAATGCCAGTATCTTGGATTCGATTCAAGGAGTTATTCTTCGAGCGATATTTCCCTGCTATCATTCGGAGCGCAAAGGCAACTGAATTCCTACATTTGGCTCATGGGCAGATGACAGTATCCCAGTATGCTGCCAAATTTATTAAATTATCACGTTTCGCCCCACATTTAGCACCAGATGAAGAAAATAAAGCCATAAAGTTCGAAAAAAGGCCTAAGATAGAATTTGTTTGAGCAAGTTATTGGCTTCCAAGCTCAGACATTTGTTGAGGTAGTGGATAGAGCTGCTATCATTGAGAGTGGTGTGCAGAGAGGTGCTGCAGCTCAGGGTCAGAGGAAAAGGTCTGCGCCTCAGGATTTACAGGCGAGCTCTAGCCTAGGGCCATTGAGAGGAGACCGCTATGGAAGTGGTCAAGGACGGATGATGGGTTGTGGTGGTTTTTAGGGTGGACGGGCTGCTCCTACCTGTCCTAGATGTGGCCGCAAACATCCAGGTGAAGGCAGGATGGGTGAGGACGTCTACTACAGATGCGGGAGACCCAGGCACTGATCGTGGTCGTGTTAGGGATTGCCAGCTCAGGCACCAACTCCTAGACCATACCGGGGTGGTTATCAGGCACCCCATGGAGGACAACAGAGGAATACGGCACAGGCAAGAGTGTACACATTGACACCGGGTGATGCCGATGCAGCTGGAGATGTAGTCATAGGTACCCTTACTGCATTCTCATTTATAGCTATTTTTTTATTTGATACAGGTGTCACCCACTCTTTTGTTTCTATGGTATATGCCAAGTTAACAGGGTATGAGGCATAGTTGCTAGATATTAGGTTGACTGTAGCCACGCCGACTAGGTCAATGGTGAGATATAGAAGGGTACTCACGAGATTTTTAGTAACTATTTAGGGAAAGATGTTGCCAGCTGATTTGGTGATATTAGATATGCAGGGGTTTGACATCATTTTGGGTATGGATAGGTTGGACGATAATCATGCTAGTATTGACTGTTGTTCTAAAGAAGTGATTTTCAGACCTCCAGGCGAGCCAGAATATAGATTTCTTGGTTCGCGAGTACGTTCCTCGCCACAGCTTGCGTCAGCTGTTCAGGTGAGAAAATTGATCCAAGAAGGCTGCTAGGGATTTGTTGCTTACATTAAGGAATCGCCAAAAGAAGAACTGAAACAAGCTGATGCTTCTGTAGTTAGAGAATTCTCAAATGTATTCCCAGAGGCTAGTTTGCCACCAGACCGTGAAGTTGAATTTACTGTGGATCTTCTACCGGGGTTGTAGACACCCTATTTTTGCCCTAACCAAATAGAACAAGGGGTCTCTTCTCACTATATTATTATTATAATTATTATTACCTTTTTGATTATTATTATTTTATTATCACTATTATTTTATTATTATTATTATTATTATTATTATTATTATTATTATGATTTTTATTGTTGTTATTTATATTATTTTTTTTTCACTATTATTATTATTAATTATTTCCCTATATAGTTATTAGTAATTTATTATTATTACTATTATTTTATTATTATTTTTTTTTTATTACTTTTGTTATTATTATTATCATTATTATTATTATTAGTTTTATTATTTTTTGCTATTTTTATCATTTTTATTATTTCTACATTATTATTAGTTTACTATTTCTAGTATTATCATTATTATTATTATTACCATTATTATTTTTACAACTATTATTTTCATTATTATTATTATTATTATTATTATTATTATTATTATTATTATTATTATTATTATTATTAGTACTACTTTAGGGTTTTTGGGGCAAGAGCCTATTTATAGGCTCATCCTCGAAGGGATAAGCGGGGGCGCACGATCTCCTTCTCCCTCTCTTCTCTCATATTTTTCTACATAGCCGGGAGGGCGCCGGGGGGGGGGGGGGGGGCTGCACACAGGCAGCGGAGACCAAAGAAAAAAATTCCGTTGTTATTGTTCTTCTTCTTCTTCCTCCTCTTCCTCTTCTTCTTCTTCTTCTTCTTCTTCTAGAGTCACACCAGCAGCCCCATCTTCCTCTGCTCCATGGATCATCATCGAAGGCCCTCTACTGCACAGCCGGACCTCTTCCATAGCACCAGCCACAAGCCACCACCTTGCTGCCGATAGCTCATCTCCACTTGCTGCTCCTCTTGCCATACCACACTCGAAGGCCTCGTGCAACGGTCAGCCCTCACAGCTTCCACGTCGCCGCTGCACCAGCAGCTCCGACTTTCTCTCATGAACCAGCTTCTCTAGCCAGCCCCACCACAGCCATGCAACTTCCACGCCACCGCAGGACCACGTCGTCGCCATCGGCGCCACGCCATCGCCGCCTCACTCCAGGAGGCCACATCTCTCTCTCACGGCTCCGTCATCATCTCCTCCACACCCGAGCACACAACCCCAATAACCAGTAGCAGCCGCTACGCCACCGCCGTCGTTCGCTCCCACTAGCAGTCACCGGCAGACCCCCCCCCCCACTGTAAGTGCCTCCCTCTGCAAGCTCCCTGCACATAACACACACACAGAGGCATGCAATTTCATTTTATTTTTGTCATTTTGTTTTATTTTATTTTTATTTATTTCTCTTTTGGTTTTGGTAATTATTAATATCTAATATTCGGTTTTTTTGTCTTCTCTTTTATTTATGCAGGTATATGTTATATTTAAGGCTTTTTTTTTATTATTGTAATATATAGGTTTCATGTTTAGGCTTTTATTATATATATAAATATATATATATAGATATATTAATATTATTGTTATAGGTGTTGGATTATTACTTAATACCTTATTACATGTCCATATTTATTGTTTGAATATTGGTTTAAAGTGTTCATGTTATCATTGTATTTTCAATCATTGTAATATACTCATTTATTATTTAGGGTGTCTATGTTATTGTTGTATAGTATCCTAAGGCTTTTTATTTATTTTAGTATATATTGTGTATTTAGGGATTAGATTATTACAGGTTTTATTTAGGATTTTAATGGTATATTTAGGGTTTTGGTTCATTGTATGTTTTATTTAGGGTTTGATTGGTCTCTCACATTGTTATTGTATATTAATGGTGAGGCTTCCATTATTTCCATAATTATTATTGCATATATCATATATTTATTTTAGGGTTCGAGTTGTTTCCATATTATTATTATTATTATTATTATTATTATTATTATTATTATTATTATTATTATTATTATTTTGGGATTAATTGTTTCCAATGTGTATATATATTGAGTGATAACTTTAGGGTTTTGATTATTTCCAGGGTGTCATCATTATATTTATAGGATGTTAATGTCTTATTATATGGTAGTGTATTATTATTGTTATTATTATTATTACGTATGATATATTTTTATTATTATTATTATTATCATTACTCTAAGTTTAGTATTATTATGGTATGTGGTACATTATTATCATTATTATGATGCGTGCATTATTACTATCTATTAGGTTGGTTTATTACTAGGGTAAGTTATTAGGTATTATAGTGATTTATTATTATATAGTACATATGGCATATAGTTGTTATTATTATTATTATTATCATTATTGTTATTATTATTTTTACTATTATTATTATTACGTCTTTTTATTTTATTTTATGTATCATGGTATCTTTGATATCATTGTTCACATTATATGTTTATATTTGACACCCTTCGAATTCCAAAAAACTCCCATACTAGTATTTTCCTATAAAAAAATTCAATACAATTTAAAAATTTGGGAGTGTATTTTCTTAAGTATTTTCTTAATTTTTATCCCTATGATTTTAATGCTAGGGTGTGAGCTTTCGGGCTTCACGTACCCTTAGTTATGAGGGAATATGTATATATTTATATATTACGTATATTCTTGTATTATTTATTTATTTATCTATTTATATTGCACATATATTTGTAAATTCACTAATAGAGGATTAATTTGAAATATTTATTAGATTAACTTAGGGATAATTCCAAATTAATTAGGTACCATTCGTAAGAACAGACGCGTAGAGGGTGCTCGTACCTTCCCCTCACGTAACCGAACTCCCGACCCCAACTCTAGTAACATAGACCCATTCTACCCTTAACGGGGTAGTAATCATGTGCTCTAACCATACTAAAAAGTTAGTGGCGACTCCGATACTCATTGTTTTCCTCAAAAATATTAAAAACACATTTTTATTTCGCCACCCTGGGTAACCCGAGCTCTAGGACGTCGCGACAGCCTAGCGACTCCGCTGGGGACCTTTGACAGTCAAGCTAATAATTAATTAGGAATTATCCCAATTTAAATTTATTAAGTCTTTTAATTACTCCACTTTATTTTATAAATAAAATACCTCTATATTTGAATAAAGAAATTTGTTAAAATTTTAATCTGTTTGATTTAGTAAATATATATATTTCCATAGTTGTAGATATCATGGAGTTAATATGAATATTTAATTTCCATACAGATAGATACCCTTAATTAATGTATATATTTGGTTTCCATATAGGTATACATCCTTAATCAATGTATATATTTAGTTTCCATATAGGTATGTATCCTTAATTATGTGAATATTTAGTTTCCAATAGGTATGTATCTTTAATTATGTGAATACTTAGTTTCCATATAAGTAGATATCTTTAATAAAGGTGAATGTTTACTTCCCATATAGGTATGTATCTTTAATTGTGTGAATATTTAGTTTCCATATAGGTATGTATCCTTAATTATGTGAATATTTTGTTTCCATACGGCCATGTATCCTTAATTATGTGAATATTTAGTTTCCATATGGATATGTATCCTTAATTAATGAAAATATTTAGTTTCTATATAGGTAGATATCCTTAATTAATATGAATACTTTGTTTCCATATAGGTAGATACATTTAATTAATGTGAATATTCAGTTTCTATATAGGTAGATGTCATTGGTTATTGTGAATATTTAGTTACCATGTATGTAGATATCTTTAATTAATGTATTTAGCCCCCATATATGTGAATATACTTGACTTAATGTGAGAGTTTGTTACTATATTTGTCAATAGTCTAGATTTAATGTAAACATTTAGTTTCCATGTTTGAAAATATCCTTACTTCAATGAAAATATTTGTTTCCATGGGTATTTGAATCAGTATGTGATTAATTGTGAATAAGCATGTGACATGCATGTGGGGTAGCGGGATTAGGTTAAATTTGAATTCACACACTTTCACGCTCTATACCCAAGTTTTACCTGTTAGGGTTAAATAAGGGTGTAATAGCGTTTGTCCCTTCGTAGCTTAAGCTTGATGGGACCCGCGAACCACCCCGCTCAATTTAAACTTTGTCCAAACCCCTTTTGGGTGAGGATGGAGGTTAGATTGGGAACCTTTTTGTCAATAGGGATTAGAGACTACCCGCACATACTTGTATATAGTTTTCCTTAACTAGGATAGAGTCATGAAGAACCTTGTATATACGTACCTACCTTGGGTCGGGACAAGAGCCACATCCGTCTCCCAGTATAGTATATTGCATATATGTTGTGAGATACTTTGTATTATATCATGCATTTTGCATCCATTTTAGACATACATACTACTTAGCCAGTATTCTGAAAAATCCCAACAATGAGACTATGGTCCATCCTTTCAAAAAATGAAGCACTGGGCCCAAACATTTTAAAATACGGGTCGGCCCAACCCTTTTCAAATAACTCGGGTCAAATTTTTTTTTTTAAGAAATAACAAGCATAGGTCCGACCTTTTCCTAAGTAAAAACTTGGTCCAGGCCCGATTTTCAAAAAGGGTCAAACCCAGATTTCAAAAATGGGCTTCGGCCCAATTACCTAAAAATCCAGGCCAACATTTTCTAAGCAATCCAAGCCCAAGTCCTTTTAAAACTATGACCTGATCTCATCATAAAATACATTGAAGCCCATATTTTTAAATACTCGAGGCCTAAGTGCACACTAAAGTTCACAAGTCCGCATTGAACAAATCCAACAGGTTGACTACCCTGGGTCAACCCCAACCTCAGATCATAATCTGACTCTTCATAGAATCTGAGGTACATGGACCATCAACAAGGAAAGGAATGGTTGAGCGAAGATTTGAACTGAAATTGTGGCCCATCCATGGTCGTGTTAATCTTGAAATCTTTCATTAGTGGAATTTTTCCAGAATTCTGGCAAAGTAGTTGTTTAGGTTACATCGCATTCATGCACTTCATTTCATGCATAGCCATGCACGATAGGTTGCATACAGGTTCATATCCCTATTGGTATGTATTTGTGCACTAGGTACACCCATGCATAAACACCCATTGCATAACATAATTATTTCATGTTCAATTTCATAACCATGCATGCATAGTCATCTCCAATGGGTTAATAATCATATCCCAATTGTCTGCAAAATCATGGGCCAAGGTAGCAAAGTTAAAGATCCAGTATTCCAGTATTGAGTAGAGCAAGATGATCTCTCTACAGAGAAATGTTAGGATCATAGGGACTCGTTGCGTGATCATAGTAGGAATGTAATAAATGTCATCAAGTTAGAAGATTGATTTGTATTCAACTTTAGAAGTGAGCTCACATAATACAGAAATGATATGCTTGATCACCTAAGGGTGATAACAAGAGGAATGCATTCATGCTTTTAATTTAAATCATTTTGAAATTGAATGAAATAAGAATGTATTTCGGTCTCATCTCATTTCATCCTCCTTGAACCATTACCTTGTGCCAAATTTTGTCCATTTTTGCTTGTATTTTGTGTAAGTGGCATAGGAAATAATTATATCAGTACAAAAGACTTGGAGCCATGAGTTGATTTTAGGGGTCTATTCAATGGGGCAAAAAAAAAAGAGATGAAGGAAAAGCCTCAAAGATGAAGTAAAGAATGTCACTTCAAGATGTTGTCAAAGAGCTTGGTGGGATGTGAGTTTCAAAATGATGAAGAGTCGTAGGAGAAATATACAGAAATGACTTATCAAGCTTAGTTCTACATTTGTTTGATGAAATTGATAAAAAAACCTCTTATCTTTGTTATCTAAGTTATGATTGGTGTCTTAAAGGTATAATGATTATATTCTGATCAAATGAGGGATGACTATCTTTGATCGACAAGTTTTCCTATAAAGAACCAAACAATGATTTACCATTTGTTAACCAAGTTGAGTCTGAATGTTAAATCAACTTTTTTTCTTAAAAGTCAATTCACCAAAAATTCAACCTGGGTTTGGATCTCCTAGCGTTTGACAAGTCATTTGAGACAATAATCATTATCAAAAGGATGACAGGCCATTTTTCGGCTACCCAAAAGAAAGTCAAAGAAGAAATCCCTTGCAAACCCTTTTGAACCTGAAAAATTCATTTATTGATTAACCCGTCAAAGGATCACACCCCACACTGGGGCAGTTTTAAAAAGATCAATCCCAAATAGAATTCAAAGGAAAATAAAGTTAAGATTCCTTCATAAAAGGAAAAGCAAAAGTTGCAGTAAAAGAAGAAGAAGAAGAAGAAGAAGAAGAAGAAGAAAAAGAAAAAGAAAAAGAAAAAGAAAAAAAAAACGGAGGGGAAAGAGAAAGAAGAAGAAAAGGAAGAAGAAAGAAAAATAAGGGACATACTACATATGTGATCTTTGACTAAATTACCGTTAATGAAATCGATCATTTTGAGCCTTTTTTAACTCTTTTCTTCTTTAACTCATACCTCTAGCCTATATTACAGTCCAAATGAAAGGCCTGACCAGATTGTTATATGTTGTTGTCTCAAATGATGTGTCAGACTCAATGTTGAGTCTAAACTACGTAATGACCTGATTCTGAAAAAGATACGTAGGCAGCTTGTTCAAATAACAAGTACGGTCAATACTTTGCGAATACTGCACCACAAATTGGGGCAGAAATTTTTATTATGGGATGGGATTTTTGAGCCTTAGTTTCCTTGTTCTTGGTGAAACCTAAATCCTAAGCCTACATTTCGTCATGTGTCTTAAAGTCCACCCTGAGATTGGAATATTGATTAGACTACTTAATAAGACGCTAGTCATAATTCAAGACAGCAAGTTTGAAATAAGCTTGAAATAAGTAAGAAAGAATCTCTAAATGGTGATACAATGGAGGAGTTATGGTTATGAGCCTTAAAAAAAAAAGAGAAAAAAGAAAAGGTTTGCCCATTGATATGATTCTCTAAGCTAGCGAAGTTACATTAGTATCAAAGTACTGGTAAAATTTGTCTCCTATTTAACAAGCGTAGAAAATCAAGCAAAGACAAGCAAGTTTGTGCATTCCATCCATATTCCTATCAAGATTGAGTTATCTGATTGC
Source organism: Malania oleifera (assembly GCF_029873635.1). Taxonomy (NCBI): domain Eukaryota; kingdom Viridiplantae; phylum Streptophyta; class Magnoliopsida; order Santalales; family Ximeniaceae; genus Malania; species Malania oleifera. The sequence goes on from NC_080419.1 coordinate 86,408,976, forward strand.
ATGCCTATTTATTTAAATTTCAAAGATATTTTAAAACATTAAGGATGCAATTCGAAAAAGATACCTATGAAGAAAGAGCAGGCTAACTGGGGCAAATGTTATGTCAGGTTTCAAAGATCCGCTTATTCAAGAAGAATCCAACAATAAGGTCATGATCAGTGGCAGATAAATTTAACTGGGGCAAATTTCAAATTGTGTTTGAGTGGAACGCATTCAAATGCCTTCTTATCAGATTGGAATATGAAATCAGGGTCAATATCAGCTATAGATCCATTCAATTGGGGCAGATTTTGTGATTTTCATGTGAGCCGAGTCAATCACTTCCATGACCGGATGAATCAAGAAGATTGAGCCAAGATCAGTTACAGATCCATTTAAATGTAGCAAGATCACAAGCGCATTGGGAGAAAAGATTCATGCATTGTCATGCATTACCTAAATTTCATGCATTGACATACGTTTCATGCATTACCCAAATTTCATACATTGTCATGCATTTTATACATTACCTACCTTTCATGCATTACCTTACATTTCATGCACTACGATGCCTTTCATACATTACCCTTCATATCATGTATTGTCATACATTTCACGCATTACCATATATTTCACACATTACCATACTTTTCATGCATCTTTACATGATTCATGCATTGTCATGCTTGTCATACATCATCATGCATTTCATGCATTACCCTACATTTCATGCATTGTCATGTATTTCATGCATCACCTTACATTTCATGCATTACCATACATTTCACGCATTACCATACATTTCATGCATCATGATGCATTTCATGCATTGCACAAAAAATAATAAATAATAATAAAAAATAAAAAATAAAAAATCACAAGTTAGCAGCATGCATATCAATAGCAACATATCACTGCATTCTAGCATCATAAGTTATCAGCATGCATATATATAGCAACATATCATTGCATTCTAGCATGACAAATAGCAATAAAGCACCCTTCATACTTGTCTTATTGAATAAGCTTTCAAAATGATCATTTGATATGCTAATATCTGAGCTGGGGTAGCTGACCCCAAACGCACATTGATTTACTTGAAAACTGGGGTAGCTGACCCCAAACACACATTGATTTATTTTGAAACTGGGGCAACAGATCCCAAATACAAGGGGAGTCATTCATTGACATTCGGACCTTACCCCAAGTGCATTTTCCAAATAGAGTAACCATTTTCCAAATTTTGGTTTCACACTTTGTTACTGGTTGAGATGGTTCGAATCATCGTATCCGCTACGGTTTGGATTCTTACATTCGAAGCAAGTCATCATTGTGTCGCATGACTCGAATCATTGTATCCGCTACGGCTCAGATTCTTACATTAGAAGCAAGCCATCATTGTACTTAGGCGCTCGAGTTCTTAAACCCAATGCAAGTTAGTCTCGTGTACTTAGGTGCTCGGGTTCTCAAACGCAGCGCAAGTTAGTCTCGTGTACTTAGGCGCTCAGGTTCTCAAACCCAGTGCAAGTTAGTCTCATGTACTTAGGCGCTTGGGTTCTCAAACCCAGTGCAAGTTAGTCTCGTATACTTAGGCGCTCGGGTTCTCAAACCCAGTGCAAGTTAGCCATCATTGTACTTAGGCGCTTGGGTCCTCAAACCCAGTGCAAGTTAGTTTCATGTACTTTGGCACTCGGATTCTCAAACCCAGTGCAAGTTAGTTTCATGCAATTAGGCACTCGGGTTCTCAAACCGAGTGCAAGTTAGTCTCATGTACTTAAGCGCTCGGGTTCTCAAACCCAGTTCAAGTTTGTCTCATATACTTAGGCACTCGGGTTCCCAAACCCGGTGCAAGTCATCATCATATACTTAGGCACTCGGGTTCTTACACGCGATGCAAGTCATCATCATATGCTTAGGCACTCGGGTTCTCAAACCCAGTGCAATTCATCCTCATATACTTAGGTACTCGGGTTCTTACACCCGATGCAAGTCATCATCATATACTTAGGCAATCAGGTTCTTAAACCCGGTGCAAGTCATCCTCATATACTTAGGCACTCGGGTCCTTACACCCGATGCAAGTCATCATCATAATCTTAGGCACTCGGGTTCCCAAACCTGGTGCAAGTCATCATTATATACTTAGGCACTCGGGTTTTTACACCCGATGCAAGTCATCATCATATACTTAGGCACTCAGGTTCTCAAATCCGGTGCAAGTCATTCTCATATACTTAGGCACTCGGGTTCTTACACCCAATGCAAGTCGTCATCATATACTTAGGCACTCGGGTTCTCAAACCAGGTGCAAGTCATCCTTATATACTTAGGCACTTGGGTTCTTACACCCGATGCAAGTCATCATCATATACTTAGGCACTCGGGTTTGCAAACCCGATGCAAGTCATCCTCATATACTTAGGCGCTTGGGTTCCTAAACCCGGTGCAAGTCATCATCATATACTTAGGCACTCGGATTCTTACACCCGATGCAAGTCATCATCATATACTTAGGCACTTGGGTTCTCAACCCCGGTGCAAGTCATCCTCATATACTTAGGCACTCGGGTTCTTATACCCGATGCAAGTCATCATCATATACTTCGGCATTTGGGTTCTCAAACCTGATGCAAGTCCTCCTCTTCAATTTCTATTGACTCTTTCAAAAATATCAGTTGGATTACATTGTTCATTCATGAAGTTATCTTCCAGAGAATTGTGCTAAGCATTTCAAGATTGCCCTAATCACTCTTTGTTATCCCTGATTGGCAAAAGCAAACAGTACCGGATTGAAAAGCCCCAGACTGTTGTGTGGTCTGGATAAAATAGGTGTCTTTTATCTTTACAGGCTTGTTGCTACAAAAAACGTAGGAGAGTTCCTACCGTTGCATTGAAGCAATAAAGCATACAAAGAGAAACAACTGTAGACACCCTTTTTTTGCCCTAACCAAATAGAACAAGGGGTCCCTTCTCATTATATTATTATTATTATTATTATTACTTTTTTTATTATTATTATTTTATTATCACTATTATTTTATTATTTTTATTATCACTATTATTATGATTTTTATTGTTGTTATTTATATTATTATTATTATTTTAATTATTATTAATTATTTTCCTATATTGTTATTAGTAATTTATTATTATTACTATTATTTTATTATTTTTTTTATTACTTTTGTTATAATTATTATCATTATTATTATTATTAGTTTTATTATTTTTTGCTATTTTTATCATTTTTATTATTTCTACATTATTATTAGTTTACTATTTCTAGTATTATCATTATTATTATTATTATTTTTATTATTACCATTATTATTTTTACAACTATTATTATTATTATTATTATTATTATTATTATTATTTATTAGTACTACTTTAGGGTTTTTGGGGCAAGAGCCTATTTATAGGCCCATTCTCGCAGGGATAAGCGAGGGGCGCACGATCTCCTTCTCCCTCTCTTCTCTCATATTTTTCTACACAGTCGGGGGGGCGTTGCACACAGGCAGCGGAGGCCAAAGAAAAAAATTTTGTTGTTATTGTTCTTCTTCTTCTTCATCTTCTTCTTCTTCTTCTTTTGGAGTCACACCAGCAGCCCCATCTTCCTCTGCTCCACGGATCATCACCGAAGGCCCGAAGGCCCTCTACTGCACAGCCGGACCTCTTCCATAGCACCAGCCACAAGCCACCACCTTGCTGCCGATAGCTCCTCTCCACTTGCTTCTTCTCTTGCCATACCAGACCCAAAGGCCTCCTGCAACGGTCAGCCCTCACAGCTTCCACGTCGCCGCTGCACCAGCAGCTCCGACTTTCTCTCACGAACTAGCTTCTCCGGCTAGGCCCACCACGGCCACGCAACTTCCACACCACCGCAGGACCACGTCGTCGCCATCGGCACCTCACTCTGGGAGGCCATGTCTCTCTCTCGCGGCTCCGTCATCATCTCCTCCACACCCGAGCACACAGCCCTAATAACCAGCAGCAGCCGCTATGCCACCGCCGTCGTTCGCTCCCACCAGCAGTCACCGGCAGACCCCCTCCCCCAACTGTAAGTGCCTCCCTCTACAAGCTCCCTGCACAGAACACACACATAGAGGCATGCAATTTCATTTTATTTTTGCGTTTTGTTTTATTTTATTTTTATTTATTTCTCTTCTGGTTTTGGTAATTATTAATATCTAATATTTGGTTTTTTTGTCTTCTTTTTCATTTATGCAGATATGTGTAATATTTAAGGCATTTTTTTATTATTGTAATATATAGGTTTCACGTTTAGGATTTTATTTTATATATATATATATATATATATATTAATATTATTGTTATAGGTGTTGGATTATTACTTAATACCTTATTACATGTCCATATTTATTGTTTGAATATTGGTTTAAAGTGTTCATGTTATCATTGTATTTTCAATCATTGTAATATACTCATTTATTATTTAGGGTGTCAATGTTATTGTTGTATATTATCCTAAGAGTTTTTATTTATTTTAGTATATATTGTGTATTTAGGGTTTAGATTATTACAGGTTTTATTTAGGATTTAAATGGTATATTTAGGGTTTTGTTCATTGTATGTTTTATTTAGGGTTTGATTGGTCTCTCACATTGTTATTGTATATTAATGGTAAGGCTTCCATTATTTCCATAATTATTATTGCATATATAGTATATTTATTTTAGGGTTCGAGTTGTTTCCATATTATTATTATTATTATTATTATTATTATTATTATTATTATTATTATTATTATTATTATTTAGGGATTAATTGTTTTCATATGTGTATATATATTGAGTGATAACTTTAGGGTTTTGATTATTTCTAGGGTGTCATCATTATATTTATAGGATGTTAATGTCTTATTATATGGTAGTGTATTATTATTGTTATTATTATTATTACGTATGATATAGTTTTATTATTATTATTATTATTATTATTATTATCATTACTCTAAGTTTAGTATTATTATGGTATGTGGTACATTATTATCATTATTATGATACGTGTGTTATTACTATCATCTATTAGGTTGGTTTATTATTAGGGTAAGTTATTAGGTATTATAGTGATTTATTATTATATAATACATATGGCATATAGTTGTTATTATTATTAATATTATCATTATTTTTATTATTATTTTTACTATTATTATTATTACGTCTTTTATTTTATTTTATGTATCATGGTATTTTTTATATCATTGTTCACATTATATGTTTATATTTGACACCCTTCGAATTTCAAAAAGCTCCCATACTAGTATTTTCCTATAAAAAAAATTCAATACAATTTAAAAATTTGGGAGTGTATTTTCTTAAGTATTTTCTTAATTTTTATCCCTATGATTTTAATGCTAGGGTGTAAGCTTTTGGGCTTCACGTATCCTTACTTCTGAGGGAATATGTATATATTTATATATTACGTATATTCTTGTATTATTTATTTATTTATATTGCATGTATATTTGTAAATTCACTAATAGAGGAGTAATTTGAAAGACTTATTATATTAACTTAGGGATAATTCCAAATTAATTAGGTACCATTCGTAAGAACGGGCGCGTAGGGGGTGCTCGTACCTTCCCCTTGTGTAACTGAATTCCCGACCCCAACTCTAGTAATATAGACCCATTCTACCCTTAACGGGGTAGTAATCATGTGTTCTAACCACACTAAAAGGTTAGTGGCGACTCCGATACTCATTGTTTTCCCCAAAAATATTAAAACACATTTTTATTTCGCCACCTCGGGGCACCTGCGCTCCGAGACGTCATGACAGGGGTCAACGCCAGTATCTAGAGCTCCGTATCGGATGACCCCAACTGAGTTAAAAGAACTAAAGGATCAATTGCAAGAATTACTAGATAAGGGGTTCATCAGGCCCAGCGTGTCGCCCTAGGAAGCACCAGTCTTATTTGTGAAAAAAAAAAATGAGACCATGAGAATGTGTATAGATTACAGGGAGATAAATAAACTTACAGTTAAGAATAAATTTCCTCTTCTCAGGATCGACGATTTATTTGATCAGCTCCAAGGGACCCAAGTTTATTCTAAAATCGACCTGCGGTCGAGTTACCATCAGGTAAAAGTGAGGGCAGAGGATGTCTCGAAAATGGCGTTTTGTGCAAGATATGGGCATTATGAGTTCTTGGTGATGTCATTTGGGTTGACTAACACACTAGCGGTATTTATGGATTTAATGAACCGAGTGTTCCATCAGTATTTAGACCAGTTCGTAGTTGTATTTATTGATGATATACTGGTCTACTCGAGGAGCTTTGAGGAGCACGAGCATCATTTGAGGCTGGTATTGCAGACATTGAGAGAGAGAAAGTTATATGCAGAGTTCAAGAAATGTGAATTCTGGCTAAAACAAGTTTCTTTTCTCGACCACGTGATCTCTGAGGCAGGTGTATCTGTCGATCCGAGTAAGATAGAAGCAGTGGTAAATTGGATGAGGCCAGGAAATGTTCAAGAGGTTAGGAGTTTTATGGGTTTAGTAGGCTATTACCGATGCTTTGTAGAGGGATTTTCCAGTTTATTAGGTCCGTTGTCATGACTTACAAGGAAAAATGTAAAGTTTGAATGGACTAATGACTATGAGTGGAGCTTCCGGGCGTTGAAGTAGAGGTTATTACTGCCCCAATATTGGCTATTCCATCCGGAGAGGATGGGTTTGTGATATACAGTGATGCGTCCCTAAAGGGGCTTGGGTGCATATTGATGTAGCATGACAGAGTCATTGCATATGCTTCTAGACAACTTAAACAATATGAGAAGAATTACCCTGTGCATGATTTGGAGTTAGCTGCAGTGGTGTACGCTCTTAAAATATGGAGGAATTATCTGTATAGTGGGAAATGCGAAATCTTTACAGATCACAAGAGTTTGAAATATTTCTTCACCTAGAGAGAATTGAACATGAGACAAAGAAGGTGGTTAGAACTTATCAAAGATTATGACTGTACTATTAGTTACCACCTAGGGAAAGTGAATGTAGTGGCAAATGCTCTGAGCAAGAAGTTAGTAGAACCAATACTAGCAATCATAGAGATTCAGCACCCGATCCTAATGGATTTGGAGAGACTCAGCATATAGTTGGTAGAGGATAGTTCACAAGCTTTTGTTGTCAGTCTAGTTATACAGCCTACCCTATATGAGAAAATTAAAGCAACTCAGGGTGATGATGTAGTGTTGGCGGAGTTTATGACTAGAGTGAGGGATGGTCAGGGAGAGGAGAACATATCAGATGACGGAGCCCTGCGGTTCCGTACTAGGCTTTGTGTTCCTACAAATATTGAGATCAGAAGAATTGTATTGGAGGAAGCTCACAAATCCCTATACACTATTCATCCGGGTAGTACTAAAATGTACAAGGATCTGCGAGAGTACTTTTGGTGGAGTGGGATGAAAAGAGAAATTGTCAAATTTGTACAGCAGTGCTTGACGTGCCAATAGGTTAAGACTGAGCACCAGAGACCAGCAGGACTGTCGCAGCCATTGTTTATTCCAAAGTGCAAGTGGGACCACATTTCTATGGATTTCGTTACAGGATAACCACCAGTGCGGCAGGGATTGAATGCAATTTGGGTAGTTGTTGATCATTTGACAAAGACTACCCATTTTATCCCTATTAAAGTAGGCTATTCCATGGATAGAGTGGCAGAGATATATGTTCAGGAGATAGTTCGTATCCATGGTGTACCAATATCCATAGTTTCAGACCGAAATCCTCGGTTTACTTCACTATTCTGGAAAAGGTTTCAGGAGGCTATGGGTACACAGTTAGCATTTAGTATAATTTTCCATCCCCAGTTAGATGGTCAAAGTGAGAGGACAATTCAGACCTCAGAAGATATGCTTCGTGCGTGCGTGCTAGATTTTGGGGGTAACTGGACTCAATTTCTACCACTAGTTGAATTTGCCTATAATAACAGCTATCAGTCTAGTATTGGCATGACTCCCTACGAGGCATTGTATGGCAGGAAATGTCATTCTCCTCTTTTCTGGGACGAGGTAGGCAAGAGGCGAATTTAGGGTCCAGAGATTGTACAACAGGCTTGTGACAAGGTCCTACTAATTAAAGAAAAAATCAGTACCACATAGAGTCGACAGAAAAGTTATGCAGACACTCGCCACCGAGAATTAGAGTTTGAAGTGGGAGATCGGGTATTCTTGAAAGTAGCTCCTATGAGAGGTATTATGAGATTTGGGAAGAAGGGCAAGTTAAGCCCTAGGTATATTGACCCTTTTGAGATACTAGAAAGAATAAAGTCAGTTATCTACAGGCTAGCTTTGTCGCCAATTTTATCCCAAATACACGACGTGTTTCATGTTGCTATGCTGAGGAAATACATCCCAAACCCATCCCACATTATTAGCTAAGCAGAGATAGAGCTTAAGGATTCATTAGTTTATGAAGAAGCACCAGTACAGATATTAGACAAATAGACACAGGAATTACGCGCAAAAGAAATTCAGTTAGTAAAAGTTTTGTGGAAAAATCATGCTATAGAGGAAGCTTCTTGTGAGCTCGAGGAGCAGATCAAACAGAGATACCCGCAGTTGTTCCAAGAGGTATAGAGGTACTCAGGTAAAGTATAATAGTTAAATAAGTTTTTTTTGCAGGTACATGTATAGATTTAGTTAGTAGATGGTTTTAGTTTAATATATGTAATCTTCCAGAACATAGTATGTAACCACGATATTCCTCCACCATAAGTGAGGGTAAGTAATAAAATAAGTAGACCATTTGCTTTTATGGGATGACAGAAGATATTACAGAAAGTAAATTTCGAGGACGATATTTTATAAGAAGGGGAGAATGTAATAACCCAAGAATTTCTACCGGACTCATCGATGAACACAGAGGTTTCATCAACGAGGGCTCTTTAGGATCTCGTCAACGAAAACCCATCTCATCAACGAGAAGATACCAATAGAGGGTCTAAAGCAGACTGAAACTAATCGATGAGGGTGCAGGCTCGTCGACGAACTTCCTATAGGACTCGTTGACGAGGTGACGTCTCTCATCGACGAATCTAGCCCAATAAATAGCTGAAACTCTAATTTTTAATAAAATTTCAGTGCAAAAACCCTTCTCTCTCTCCTACGACCCCCTCCCCTTCTCTCTTCGATCCTGGCCCCATTTCTCACCGGATTGAAGATCTGAGGCCACCACGATGCCCTCGGCGAAGTTCTCTGTAAGTCTGCCGGAGCAGATCATGGGGAAAGTTGGTTTGAATCATCCAAAAAATGCATGTAATATTAATCAACATAAAAAAATGCAAGAGCTGATAATGAAATGCAAGTGAAAATTAAAAAGTTAAGGGGAGAGAGAAGGCAAACATGATTTTATGAGGTTCAGCCAACCAGGCCTACGTCCTCGCCTTAAGCAACCCACTCAAGGATTCCACTAAATCCCTGCACCTTTAATCAGGACGGAGCTTCCCTTACAATCAATTGCTTACAAGAGGCAGAGCTTCCTTCTCCCCTGTTCACAACCTGAACAGTGATTACAATATAGAAATACAATTTCTACACATACCGAACCGTGATTATAATATAGAAATACAATTTCTACACATACACTCAAATGCTTCTACACAAAGCTAGTGAGTACAATAGAAAATCCTAACACATATTCATACGATAAAATATGAAGCTCAGTATGTATGTAATGATGAGTTCGTTATATGAATGATATGCTTCACAAATCCACCCTTTAAATCACTATCTCCCAAAAATGATTTTATAAATAAATGCTTTGGAGAAATATATGGTTCGATTTCAGAATACTTTATGCAAGATTAAAAAATAAGATCTTTTCAAAGATAATCTTTAATAATGCGCAGATCTATGTTCTTGTTATCAATAATTTGTAAAGTTGAATCTTTGAATAAATATATGACTTTGAATATTGCAAAGATTTAAACAATATGTTTCAAAAGTAATATTTCTCAAGAATACGTATTTAGAAACTCTTAGTATTTGCTATCAAATAATTCTTACATAATCAAATAGCAAATCTTTAAATGAAGATATAGTTAAAACTTTCTTCAAGATTTTAGTTTTAAACAAAAACTTTTCTCAAGTAGTGACCTTTTATAAAAGTATATATAATTAATAACTCAAGATCAATCTCTCAAAATGAATATTCAAAAATAAGTTTGTGAGATGGAAAAGTCTTTGAGAATAATCAAACAATTAGTTTGATCATCAAACGTCAATACCCAAGTTGTTTGAACAATATTCGCTGGAACTCCTTTTGAAAATCATTGTAACTCAAGCTTAGATATGATGTAAATCCTTTGAAATCGCAGGCAAGAGCTTAGTAATGTGTTCAATATTTTCCAGAGTTGTGTATATGTTCAAGATTCCTAATCATATGCCAAAAATGAGGTACTAGGGTTCAGAGGTTGTTTTTATAAGTAACCTTGTCCTTAGGTTAAATCTTTACCGTTGAATCAATTTGATTAAGTAAATAACCAGCGTGTTTTCTCGCTAAAGTTCAAATTTTTAAAGTTTCTCCAGGTTCAAACGACTGAGTGTTCAGGTTCAGACGTCTGATATTCCCTAAAGCACTAAAAATCATAGTCTAGACACAGGATCAGACGACTAAACTATGGGTTCAGTCTTTTGAAGTCCCAGCTCAGACGACTGAACTGATGGCTCAGACATCTGAAGGTGTTTTTCCTGTTTTGTGTTTCAATAATTAAATCTTAAGATAAATGAACTAATTCTTCAGTCTTCTGAGGAAATTCTTTAGACGTCTGAAATAAAATTTCAGTCGTCTGAGATTGCATCTTCAAACATTTGAGAGTACACCTCCGTCGTCTGGGCAGACCAACTTCAGAATTTTTATTTTCAATTTCAAAATCAATTTTGTTCTTTTCCTTTGATCCATTATTAAACACTTTCCGGGGTTCAAAATAAGGTATCTAAGTTCATGTTTAACCCTAGAAGATTTTCATGAGATGCATGTATAGGACATATTTTGAGCTTCTAGATATATCATATAAAATATGCAAATATAATCAATTCTAAATACCCATTCCCATGATGATCTTAAACTTGACACTTACATCTTCATTCTTCTACTCTTTTAGTTCCATGGATTGTGTCAGGTTATATATGCTTTAATCCTCGTGGCTTTCATGACTTCATCACCTTCTGTGCATGTTAAGTAATGTTTCTACTCACAATCTCAATGCAGAGATCAAATACCAAGTGATTTGTCATTATCAAAATAGGATTGGACTCATAGAGTCAACACTCAGAACATCAACTTGATTAAGGAGTTATACTTCCACTTTACACTAATGGTTCGTTTGGTTTGCAACATAAAAAATATTCCCATGGAATGACATTCCTATAAATCTCATTAATATTTTTGTTTGGTTTGCATTGTAAAATTTCCAAGAATGTACACAAGATTCCGATGTCAATATTTAGTTCAATATGGTAATCGTAATAGATATTTTAAAAAGATGATCTTTATATCCTTGGCATGTGTGTAATGAATGTATGAAGAATAATTGTAGTCTTCAATACAAAAACTTATTAAGAATATGTATTTAATTAAATCTACATCTTAAAATTTTCAGCAATTATAAACTTAAAACATTTAACACTTAATAATCAATTAACCAAAATAATTGTTAGAAAAGGTGTATTCCCAAGAGGGGGGGTAAATGGGAATTTTAAAACTTTCTTCCTAGGTTCAACTAATCCTATAATCAGTATTACACAAACCTAAGGTCTTTCTATGCAATTCCAAATGCGCTGATAAATAGAGTATAAGGAAATTTAAATCAAGCACATCATTCACACAATAACATACATGGGCAGTAAATGTAAAATGCAGAAATATAAACAAGGCACAAGATATGTTATCGAGGTTCGGCCAACTGTGCCTACGTCCCCGCCTCTAGCTCGCAAGTCATAGGATTCCACTAATAGCTCACTTAAGGGTGAAGCAACACCGATTACAACCAGGTCAAATTAACACAGGGCTGACTTCAACCTTAACCAGGTCAATTAGCGGGGCTGACCTCAACCTACACGCTTTAACAGGACGACGCACCTAGGTTTCCTAACCCGGTCTAAGCCAATCCGAGACTGTTCCAGGGCTAGTCTCCCTCTTCAGGCGCGTGCCTGGAAACACAACAGATGTGTATTATAATCAAATGGTACAGTGATTGTGCTTTCGTGTAAAGCAAATATGTACCTAAATGCGCGCAATAACATACACCACAATATGATTCAATATGTAAGCTCAATGTGGTCTAGATGATTCAACTCTCAAAAGTATTTTCTATCAGTGTAATGCATACGTGAGAGTGTCAAATAAGCAATCTTTGTATCACAAGATATTCAGCCAATTAGTTCACACAAAGATGACAAGTCTCAAGTATTTGAATCAACAGGGTATCTCAAGCATGTAAGTATCAAATGATGTATATGCTTGGTTTGCAAAAGATGTGTAATCTTTGTATTCAGCAAATAATATATGAGTGAGTGAATATTGCAACAAAGATCACTATCATACAAACAAATATCTCTTTAAATATTTTTCAAGATAAATGCACAATAGATATTTGGAAGTGTTTGAAAAGTTTTCGCAATCCAAAAACAAATATAAACTTCTCAAGATCTTGCAATGAAGGAGCAAGCTTGGAAGGTCTATCAAAGTCTTCTTAGGATAGACTTATCAACAAAGTCCCCTAAGAATCCTTAGATTTTGCTCTCAAATAAAATCGTGTCAAGCAAATAGGACAAGGAGAGCAAACCTTTCCAAACACACACTCAATCCACTTACAAATGATTTAGACACTAATAGAGGGTAAGTTTGAGTGAATGAGGCTAAAAAATGAGTAGTATAGGCTTTTGGATTTTCAGAGAATTCTCCTTTAATCAAAGTAGCTAATCCGTGCTAAATTTCTCAAATGATCTCATATATATAGGCATAGGAGAAAATATGACCATTAGGGACCTATTGGGTATTATTAGGGAAGTTTAATGATGTTTAAAGCATTTTAACCTTATTTAAAAAATATTTAACCGCGGTAAAAATCAGGGCAACTCGAGAGGTCCGGTCGACCAGAAATGTTTCGATCGACCAAGTCTCATATGGTTCGGTCGACTAGGAGAGTTTTGAACTAAAGGCTCGATTGACTAGGAGAGGGTAATTTCTCAATTTTCTGAGGTTCGGTCGACCAGGCCATTTTGAACTAGCTGGTTCGGTTGACCAGACTACTGGGATTTCTCCCGAAGACCCTCGGTCGACCAGGTAGTTAGAGTACAAAACTAGCTCGATCGACCAGATGGTCAAATATTTAACCCAAGGTGGTTTCAGTCGACCAGGACTTTTTGAACTACCTGGTTCGGTCGACCAGGGCCTTGGTTAACTGTTGACTCAGGTCTGGTTCGGTCGACCAGGACAGAATGAACTGCCTGGTTCGATCAACTGAAAGTGCACCAAGTGTGCATTTCAGTCCCGTTTTGAGATATACAAACCCTAATGAAGTGCCTAACAAACATATGTGCAAATGTGTGTGTCCTAGGGTCACTTGGGGTCTAATTTGAAGACATCGAAAAAGTCCGGTGTCGGTAAACCCTAAGGTCTTTCTAAGGTCTTTTCTCATTCACGGTTTGTTTGAGCTTACGTATTATCATACATGTGATGTGTGTGAGCTCATTACAAACCAGAGCCCTAGTTACTATTATAGACCAATTAAATGAAATATATTACAACATTGAATAGAAATTGGTTTTCAGGCTTTACTTGCTTTGTGCACATCTTGATTTTAATACTCTTAGTTCCAACACAAAAACTCAAACACTCATTAGATACAATGAGTATTTGTCATAATCAAAACCAGGCGTGACCAATAAGGTCAACAATAATTGAAGGGAATATAATGTCTACATATTATTTATTATTAATTTTTTATAAAACAATAACAATATTACTTTTACTTAATAAATTACAAATGTCAATTAAAATATTAATTAACATAAATATTAACACTTTTAATAGACATTTTAAATATTGTCTAATTAGAAAATTAATTAAAAGTTTCTAAGTAATTTTTGTAATTGACATTTTTAATACTTTTAAATCAAAAAATTAATTAAAATTATGTTAATTAATATTTTTAATTTCCATTTCTATATTTTATAATTAAAATTTCAATTTATTAGTAATTTATTATTTTAAATATAATAATAAATAGTTATTATATTATATTATAGGAAATGGTTGTCCAAAAGCCAAAATAATGAAGACAATTTGGTCCAAAAGTAGAATTTCCATAGGAATAAGATTCCCATGAAACTTACCCATGGAAAAGGTGAGAATATGATGCTCATGTTTCCTCGAAATCCCTAGATTCTCAGGAACATGAATATCTTCATCACATCAAATTCTTATATTCAAACAAACAATAAAATGACATGTCATGGACATTAAATTTTCAAAAATCTTAAAAGATATTGTGAAACACCCCTTGAGACATAAACATACTTAATGAATAAAACTTGTACGACTATTAATATGATGGTTATCAACAATCTTGTCTTGTAATACATATTCATGCTCCCTACCTATCTGATCACCTATGAAATTAATTTAATAGGCTCATCCACAAACATAAACAATTTAGAGCATTATTATTTTTAGGAAAACTTCTAGCACCTATTTGGAACTTGAAAATTATAAAGGGAAGAAAAGAAAAATATAAAACAAATCACTTTTTCATATTTGATTAACAAGGAAAATGAAATAAAAAATAAAATATATCATAAATTAATTTAGAAAATTAATTTTATACATAATTAATATTTAATATTTTAAATTTTTAATCATATTAAAATAAAATTTTATTTTTAATGATATTTGATGTAGAGGAACATATAATAAAAAGCACATTTCTATCCATGATTAGTTTATGAAGTGTACTTGGAAGTGACAAAAAATTTAGGCTAAGGTATTTCTAATTATATAGTGCATACATAATGAGTCAGCACTACATCGAAAAAAGAGACACTAAATTTTTCTTTATTAAATCATAATTTAATTTATTATATTATTAATTATATTTTTTGCTTTTATATTTAGAAAATAATATAATAGTGTACCCTATCAGCTTGTAATATATTAAACAACCCTCAATGTCGTTCCTCATATTGCATCTAAAATTTTAGGTACAAAAGAAAAGCAATATAACAATAATTTAACATTTAATGAAAAATTTCTAACCATTTGATTAGAATGGTTAATTTGTACGAGATAGATTTGTTGGCCTTACAAGATTTAAAATCTTATTTTGATGATAACAAATCAGAGGAACTTAATATATTTAGTTAAGTGATGATATTTCAAGACTCAAGTATGTGAATACAAGGTCAAGTGCACACAAGGATTATTGAAAGCTTTTACTCCAAAGAAAGAAGATCTCATAAAACTTATACTATTAAAGCATGGATTCAAAGATGATTTGATGAAATTTAAAGTAAATCGAACTTGGGAGTCAAGGTAGTCTTAAGAGATGGAAAAGCATGAAAACTTAAGTGCTTAGAATGTATAAGTCTTAAGAAGTCTCATGTAAGCACTTCAGGCGATTTCAATATGAATACATGAAACTCTTAGGTTAATTTCTTGGACTTAGATACCTTTTAAAATATTTGAAAAATATTTTTATAAGGTCAAAAGTTATTTCAAAAAGGTTAAAATTATTTTTGAAATGAAAAACACCGAAACAAGATTTTCCAAAATCTATTTCTTTTTTATTTTCTTTTTATATATGAGCACTTTTCTCTATCAAAAACTCCTTATCATAAAAATTGTTCAATATGAAAGTTGTGGGATTTTCTCTTAACTTTCTGTTGATACCAAGAAGGTATAATTTGGACTTATATAGAAAAAGTTATAACTAAAATATTGAAGGGTGGTCGAAGTTGTCAAGCGTCTGACAATGTTAACCCAGGCGACTAACATGTAGTAGAATGATTTTTGGAAAACCTGAGAGGACCCATGCGACTGACTCTTCATACCCAGGCAATTGACTCTTTGAAAATTCAAATTTAAAAATAACGGAAATTTTCCAAAAGTGATTTCTTAGCCACCAAACTTTGTGAAAACTTGGGGAATACTTCAAGTAACTTGAGCAACACGAAAATATGTTTTTTAACTCTATAAATACATACTAAACCTAAGGATTTTATACACCTACAATTAAGAAATCAGGTATTGTTCAAATTCTTCCACATTCAAAGAGTTCTTGCTGAGCATACTTTGTTGAAAGCTATTGCTTCGAATTTGCTGAATTAAAGCTTGAGGTTCTTGTGCTTAAATTGAGATTTTTCAAATCTAAAGAACCCCAATGATATATTCTTGAGCTTCATCTATTTATATTGATTAATTGCTGAAGTATATTGTGCTATAACTTGTACTAATCTGCTCTTGAAGAGACTGTCTTTGTACACAAAATTTGTTTCGTGTTTTTATTGACGGTTCAGGATTGTTGAATCATTGTACCGAACGTGGGGTATCGCTTGGAGAGGAAGCTCCACCCTAGTTGAAGGAGGGATTCTAAAAGGCTGCTCCTACCTGCAAAGAAGTGTGTAAGGTTTGCTACGCCCATAAAGGAGTGGTTTAGTGGAATCCTTAGGTGTGTTGCCTAAGGCGAGGACGTAGGCGGGTATAGTCGAACCTCGCAAAAATTCTGGTGTCTCTCTCTTTCCCTAAATCTCTTTAATTTCCTACACATATATAAATTGCGTGGATGAATGTTTAATTTTTGAAAATTATCTTGTGATTGGGAATTGTAACAGGAGTACGTTAATTGATGCTTTTGCAGAAACCTTGATTAAAGGAAGTGTGTTGATTGATAGAAATCAAAGACTGAATTTTGTAAGACTGGTGAATTTCTATGTGATTCTTTATCAGCAAACTAATTTGTTTATTGGATTGACATATTCAAAAGCAAAACTAAAATATGATATTGGTTGTGTAATCACAACAAGGTTTGAACTTGAAATTAATATATTGAAGTGTTGAATTTTTAAAACTGAGACTTATTTATTTGATATTTTGAAACTCAGTTTGACATCACCTTCATTCATTAATTAAAGAAAATTTGAGTTCTTGCTCAAACTGGTTTTTAACATAAAAGATTGATTGGATTGATTTTTTAGATAAAGCCTTGGAAACTGAAATTATTGAATGCATAACTGATATGAATCTTGTGAAATAAATTATTCTATTAAAACAAAATTACAAGATACTCAAGATAACTTTCAGATATCAATATTGTCTTTGAAGTATACTGAAAAGAAAATATGATATGAATATTCATCTATTGAAATTCTGAAAGTTGAATTAGCAATATTATCTCTTGTTGATAAGAATTGAGTGAAGAGTGTGATTGTTGAATATATATATATATATATATATATATATATATATATATATATATATATTTGTTGAATTAAAACTAAAATTGAAGAAGAGTTATACTTAAATAAAATTTTACAAATAAAATTTTAAAATCCAATTCCCCCCCCCCCCCCTCTTGGGAGTACACCTTACTTATCAATTGGTATCTGAGCGAGGTTGTAACATCCTCAAAATTTTCACCATTTTTTTTATAATAATAAATTACTCTAATACCTACATGTAATGGGCACCCCTATGCAGCGGAAAAACATAATCACATGACCACATATATATATATATATATATATATATAAAATACCAGAATTCAGTATTTTCAACCATAGCTACATAATAGATTTCTCTCTCCAGTGTCAACTACCCAATATACAAAACCCTACACAAAACTTACCCTATAACTAGGGTGACCAAGTGATCTCTATCCGCGAGCCTGATCTGCTCACCTAACTAACTCACCTGAAAAATGTTAAAGTAATGGGGTGAGTCGATGCTCAGTAAGTGGAAATATGCTATTACTAGTGTGTGGCGACCGAGTCATAAAATTATAATAATAGTATTTAAAAACTGCATAATCTGGCAATTATGTACAACACATGTATAATATCTTAAAACATTTGTATCATCTGAACTTTCTATCATTCATAGTGCTACATCATACTATATACAATAAAAACTATAAAACTGTATACGTATACATAACTGTGTTCTTTCCCTAGGACTCTGTATGTCATGATTTGACCCCTCATGACAAGGTTGTGCGGCCCGTAGGCGGGACTTAACCTGGTCGGCCCTCTAGGTAAGTCACTATACTCTACACTACCTCAGCCCGGCCAAATTGCATACTCTCCTAGGTGCGGGACTGGCTACTACCTCGTCAAATTGGCCCCCTCAACTTAACAAACTAGGGAGCTGCATACTCTCCGAGCACAGTTGAGGGTACCCACACACTATTTGAGATATGTGGTTGCACTCTATCTGTATTAGCATCGGTACCGTGCTCTGTATTCTATATATGTACTATATCTGTCTGTAACCTTTCCATAGGGATCTGATACTATATATATACATACTATACTCTTTATACTGTTTTCATTATGTTTCCAAAATAACCATAACACTATATTTCTATACTATAAATACTGTAATATCTGTAGCATCTTGATGTTATAACTGTATAATTTGTCTGTATCTTCTATCTTTATAATCTATCTGTATACTCTGAGTGTTATGGCATTTAGGAAAACATAGCTTTCTATATATACTGTATATACTATTCTGAATAAATATTTGCATACTGTTATATATATCTGTCTGTGTAATCATTTGAATAAAATTGTATATGTACACATATTCTATCTGTATAAAATCTACAAATATCTAACTATATCTGTATAACTTGAAATACTGAAAAATTGCATAAAATTCCATATCAATATCATATACTCGAGCCACACATACTTTAAAAATTCATATTCTGTATAACATCTGGTATACATGCATATATATATATACAAAATTTCTGATAACATAAGTAAATCTCCTAGCATAGCATATTTCTCTTACTTGATTTTTGCTAAAACCCTCCTACTGTAAAGGGTCCTACACCCGTAGGGTTCTCCACTCAATACCCTGAAAACCATAAATCCTAGAACAATACATTACTATTTTTACGTCTATTACATTTCTTACAAATGCTGGAAACTCAAATTCCAAATAAAAGACTTTACCCTGGATTTGGGATGAATTCCGACTTCGTTCCACCAACGATCCACTTCGGCAGATTTGAAGAGAACTCCATTGGGAACGTCGTGGTGGCCTTAGGTCGTCGATCCAGCGACTGATGGGGCCGAAATTGAAGAGAGAAGAGGGAGAAGCTGTAGGGATAGAGAGAGAGAGAGAGAGAGAGAGAGAGAGAGAGAGAGAGAGAGAGAGAGACTACGGCAAATTGCTGAGATTAAAATCAGTTTAGGGCTATTTATACTGCAGGCCTCATCAACAAGCCACGTCATCTCGTCGATGAGTCCTTAAGTAATTTCATCGATGAACCTTACCCTTCGTCAACGAAATTCATAGTAGCCCAAATTCTTCTCTTGGTATCTTCTCATTGACGAGTCATAGCTTCGTCGACGAGGTCCCCTTATGCACTCATCGACAAACTCCCTGTGTTCGTCAACGAAGTCGGCTACCTCCTTCTGTTACTGTTTCCATTTCTCTCCCTCGTTATTATTTAAATACTATTATTTTTCAGGTCACTACATTCTCCCCTCCTTATAAAATCTCATCCTCAAAATTTACTGTTCATATAATTCATCATCCCTTAAAGGAAAATTGTCTACTTATTCAATTTCCTGCCCTCACTTGTGGCGAAGGAATACCGTGGTTACATTTATGTTCTGGGAAATTACACATATAAAACTAAAAGCTATCTACTAATTAAAATCAATACATGTACCTGCAAAAGAAACTTATCGAACTATTATACTTTACCTGAGTACCTCTATACCTCTTGGAACAATTGCCTGTATTTCTGTCTGATTTGCTCCTCAAGCTCCCAATAAGCTTCCTCTATGGCATGATTCCTCCATAAAACTTTAACTAATTGTATTTGTTTAGTGCGTAAAGTCTGAACCTTTTTGTCCAAAATTTGTACTAGTACTTCTTTATATGTCAATGAATCCTTAAGCTCTATCTTTGCATAGCTAATGATGTGGGATGGGTTTGGGACGTATTTCCTTAACATGGCAACATGAAGCACGTCATGAATTCGAGCCAAAGCTGGCGGCAAAGCTAGCCTATAGGCAACTGACCCTATTCTCTCTAGTATCTCAAAAGGACCAAGCGATGGTAAAATGTGAAATACCGGCGTACGGGCTGATGATTTTTCATGATATACGTATATATGCAAAATGATATGATTGATCTGATAATTAATGATATGAGATATCCATGTATCACAGTTTCAGTATATGTTATATGGTATTAGAACCTGATTGGCTTGGTCTAGGCTAGCACTTGCACGGTATCGTTGCTATGTGTCCATGGCCTTCGTGATCATGATATCTGTGTTAACGCCGCTGTATGGAGTGGTGTGAGATTGGATGGTCGATGTGATTTTTAAGAAGTGTGTGAGCACCCCTGGTGTATGGACCAGGTCTGGCTGTACTTTTGACTTGACAGTGGTTGGCCAATCATTGTCAGGTCCCACCTTCGGGCCACACAACCCAGTCATGTGGGGGTAATACATGACAACAGCCAGCTAACCTACCAGGAATGTTTTTGTATTATTATTATATGAAATGAAATATGTTTATGAAAATGCAGTATGTTTTGCCATGTTTTGATGATATATATGTTTTCCCAGATTTAACAAAACAGTTACTGAATATGTTCTATGGTATATGTATAACACGGAATACTCATGTTGCCACACACTGGTATTAGTTTATTTCCTTTACTGAGAGGTGTCTTACCCCAAAATTTTATAAACTTTTCAGGAGCCCCAGCTAGGAGAGCGGGTAAAGCCCCGCTGATTTAGTACGGTAGATCTACCCTTCCAAAAGGGTAAGTATTATGATAGGGTCGGATGTATTTTGTGGAAATGGTCGTAAGAGATATTTTTGGGTTGAGTGTTGTGTATATATATACAGTGATTGTAGTAACTCTGGTGTTGTGATGTATGGTATAATGAGATGTATATGACTGTATGTTTCATGCTGCTTAGGCTTCTGCTATATGTTCTAATATATCTATGGTACCCACAGGTCCATGTGGGCTATGATCTGCTGAGTTGAGTTTTGTGATATTGATTTTATTCTATATATATATATATATATATATGTGAAAATTAAGCAGGTCATCACACTTACCCCACAACTAGGGTAGTGCAACAATCCCTCTATAAGCGAGCCTGATCTGCTCATCTAGATGGATCACCTGAAAAATGTTAAATCACTGGGATGAGACAACGCTCGGTAAGAGGAAATATGTTATTACTAGTGTGTGGGCGACTGAGTTCCATAAATAATATACTGATAAATATCTAAAACTGCAAAATCTAGTAAAACAATATATAGTACAACTTGCATCTATTATAGTTTAAAATACAACTGTAATATCTGAGTTTTCTACTTTTCATACTTCTAGTATCATAGTATAACTGCTGATATTCTGTAAATATGTATACATATACATAACTGTGATATTTACCCTAAAAAACTGTACGTCATGATTTAACCCCTCATGACAGGGTTGTGCGGCCCGTAGGTAGGACTTAACTCTGGTTGGCCTACCAGGATAAGTCAACTATAACTCTACCAATCCCCAGTCTGGTCATCTGCAATCACTCTGAGGCACGATACTAGTATCTACCTCGTCTAACTAACCACCTTAACCCAGTCTCTGGGAGCCTACAATCTCTCCAGGCATGATTAACAGAATCCTCCACACATTATCTGAGATGTGTGGTTGTACTATGTTCTGTAATAGCAACAATATCGTGCTCTGCTGATATCTGAACTGATTCATCAAGGTCTAATAATGTATAATACTATTTTATATATATACATCTTACTGTTTCATTATATTTCCAAAATAACCATAACACCGTAAACTGTTATGAAAACACTGTAATATCTGGACTGTAATAGTTGTAATAACTTATCTGTAATATCTGAACTGTATAAATTGTATATTATAGTGTTAAGGCTTTAACATTTTGGAAAACATGGTAATATGTACATGCTATAAAATATATGTCTGTAACATATATTTGTCTGTATAATATCTGTCTGTAAAATATATCTATCTGTATAATATATGTCTATAAAATATATCTAACTGTATGTACATTGTAATGACCCAAAAATTATACCATTTTTTTTTACCTATTTACTCTGATATCCCTGAATTATCTGCTATAACCCCCCAGACCCCAAGTGAGCACTAAGGAAAACCCTACTCATATTACATACCTAAGCAGTGGAAAATATAAAAACATACGTCCATATTTACAGATGCTCGCTGGAGTGTGAGTTGCAGGAGGGTGTAGTTGGCAGCAGAGCAGAGGGAGAGTAAGGGAGGGAGAATGAGGGAAAATAAGGGAGAGTAAAAGAAACTGAGTGAGAGAGAAGGAAAGAATGAGAAGGTTAGAGAAGGAAGGGCAGAGAGTGAGAGAGGGAGCAGAGAAGCAGGGGAAGAGAGGAAAAGTGAAAGAGAGGGATGCCGTGAGGGTTGAAAGAGGGAGAGAAGGAGAACAAAGAGAGAGAGAGTTTGGAAAAACAAAAAGGAAGGGTGTAGGAGCTTGAGGGTGCACGGGGGCACATCAGAACAGGGAGAAAAAGAAAAGAATAAATAGAGAGGAGAGGACTGCCCTATGACCCGGATCCAGCTAGCCCGACCCGGCTTGTATGGCCGAGTCACATCAAGTTGTTTTAATATTTTTTTTTCTTTTTTTTTTCTCATTTTCATCTCCGCGAACAAGGCCCGTTTTGACACTCCTAGAGTCCTTTTCTCTCAAAACTCAAAATATGGAAGTTGTAGATAATTTTCTCGTCTTTCTTTAGAAATTTGAATCATCTTGATCGAAGTTCGGATGGGAAAGTTATGCACAAATTACAAACTGATACTGGTTTTGGTTCCCGAGAATTTTCCTACAATAAAAAAATATCAAAAATTCATAAATTACTCAATAAAGCTCAAAGATTGTAAATATGACACTTTGTTAAAATATTGAGAGTAATTAGGCATTTAATTAAAATTATAAGCCCTAATGCCCAAATTAAAATGCCTAATTACGCAGTTTAAATATGTAATCACATATACCCAAAACTCTTGATTACTACTCAAAATACAATCTCTTATTAAAACTTACCCTATAGATAAGGTAGTGTACTCGCCCTCTCTATCTGCGTGCCTAATCCGCTCGCCTAATTAGATCACCTGAAAAATATTAAATCACTAGAATGAGACAACGTTCAGTAAGAGAAAATATGCTATTATTAATGTGTGGCAACTGAGCTTACAAACATATTATACTGACAAATAACTGAAACTAAATTTAGCTGGCAAAACATCTCCTAGTACGTTGTACACTCATATATTTTAAAATACAATTGACATCTCTAAGTACTATTTATTCATAATACTAATACTATAGAATATTTGCTGCTATTTTTTTAAATATATATACATAAAAGTAACTATGATAATACCTTGGAAAACTGTACATCATGGTTTAACCTTTACCCCTCTTCAGCGTGATCCTGACACAAACTCCAAGGCACGATAGCTGGAAAACTGATCTAAAATAGTAATAGTACCGTACTCTGCTAATAACTGATCTAATTCATCGAGGTCTAATACTATATATATGTATTATCTTACTGTTTCATCATGATTTCAAAATAACCATAACACCATAAATTGATATGAAAATACTGTAATAACTGAATTGAAATATTTACATATGCCAACCCATATTACATAATCAGGACAAAATATTAAATATCATCTATACACATAATCGTTCTTTTTATTTACTCACAAAACTACCCCGCCTTGGAGCTTTTTAAGCTCGATCACCTGGAAGACCTAAAAAGATTGATAAATCGTCGGGGTGAGACACCTCTGAGTAAGGAAAAAATAAGTTACAATAGTGTGTGGCTGAAGTGTTTAATATAATTACAAAATATACATACAATTGAAATCCACTATCAATAACAGCTGAGAAAATGCATCCTTAATCACAATATTGTCGTCTTCTCTGTCACCCAATCACATACTCACATATATAATTATTTTTGCTGATAATTCCCGATAATAGTGAAGTCTATCTGCCCATACAAGTAGATTCTCTCTGCTCTAGTGCTAACACCAGGACATTCACCTCTCTCAGTAAGCTCTCGGGTTATGTACGCAGACAAAGTCTCGGAGAATAGAGAAAGTCACCTGCCTATACAAATGGCTTCCCTCTGCTATGGGGTTTACAGATAATTACCAAAGCACTTGCCTTCCTCAGCAAGCCCTCGGGCGGAGTAATCTACTTTACCATAAATACTTAAACAATTAAAGTTACACACAACCAATGTCAATCATTTCATAGAATTCCACATATATACGCATACCACAACCAATCCACACAGGATAATTCGTATAATTTCATTCACACCCACACAGGGTTCATATCCACACAGAATGCAACATCCACACAAGACTCTCATACATATAACATACACGTCCACACAGGAATGGTCCACACAAGACTATCATATATACAACATACATGTCCACACAAGACTAGTCCACACAGGTTACACGGTCCACACAAGACTAATTATCACACAGATTACAACGCAAACCACCTTGTTCATGGTAAATAGGTAAAACAAACTCCTTATACCACTGTCAATGTTTTACCCCCCCCCAAATATAAATGCCCATATAACTACCTCCTCATACCACTGCCAATGTTATATGATGGTTATATCATGTATGATATAACGACCTCCTCGTACCACTGCCAATGCTATATCACAATTTACATGAACCACAACACAAATCAATAAAACCAACCATTCAAGCACATCCACGCATCTACCACAGTATACACAATCAGACAATATCCATAACTAACCAAAATTCGCAATCCAAACAACATCCATCAATATACATCAGTCAAAATCAAACAACACCCACAACCATTTAATTATCAAAGTTGTTTTCATGCCACACATTTTTTTCCCGGTATAATATATATTTTAAAATAGTATTTTCAATGCCTGCACCGTTCAGAATAATTTACCTAAATATATAGAATTTTTCATTTAGAATAATTTACCAAGGAAGGTAGGGAGGCCGTTTTTAGAGAGAGAAACAGAAGAAAAATGAATTCCTCCGCTGAAATTCTAATTTTTCCTAGTTATAGGTAACTTGCCACGTGGCCTCGTTGACGAGGCATTAGGACTCGTCGATGAGCTCAAGAACACCGTTCGTGGAAGAAACAAAGAGCTCATCAACAGAATTCAGATATTTAAGAACCTCTCTTGATAAATCCTTGTCGACGAGACATGCATACCCAGCGACAAGGCTTAGAAGATAGCTCGTCGATAAGAAAATCCAGTTCGTCGATGAGTGCCTGCTTGTTACCCTTTTAAAATTTCTTTTCCATTTCTTCTATTTCCCTTTTTTCCTTTTACTATCTTCCTTATTATTTTAAATAGTCAAAATTTTTTGAGTCATTACAGAAGAGACACCACATGATGAAGCAATCTAGGTAGGATACATAGACCCTGGAACCAGCCCTAGGCAAGATGTTATAGGTAATCAGGTGATGAACAATCTTGGCCTCTAGGTTGAAAGACTTATAATCTGGGGGATGGTTAGGGTTGGCATCTGGAACTGACATCACAAGGTTATAAAAACTCGCAATAGTGAAGTCCTGCTCATTTATCTAAGCAGACATCGCATCAGGACACTCAAAATCACCCCTCCGAATGTCAAGGGTATCAGCTAAGTAGTTGGCATCAAACCACAGATCAGTGGTCAGAACCCGAGAGTAGTAGCCATTGCCGTCATGTCCTAGATTTGAGTAAAACAGCCTAACGAATGTGGGGTAATACCCCCTAGGCTGGTAAGGCATGAAGGACTCCCACCCCTGCTGCCTAAACATGTCCATAATATTGCTTGTTAGCTTTGGTGTATTCTCAAGTGGGGGGGTGAATTGAAATTTTAAACTTTCTTCCTAGTGTGTAATTCCAAATGTACTGATAAATATAGTATACGGAAATTTAAATCATTCGCATCATTCACACAATAACATACATGTGCGGTAAATGTAAAGTGCAAAAATATAAACAAGACACACGATATGTTATCGGGGTTCGGCCAACTGTGCCTATGTCCCTGCCTTTAGCTTGTAAGCCCGAAGATTACATTATAAGCTCACTTAAAGGGTGGAGCAGCATCGATTACAAACAGGTCAATTACCACATGACTGACCTCAACCTTAACCAGGTCAATTAAGGGGTTGACCTCAACCAACACGCCTTACTAGGATGGCACACCTAGCTTTCCTAACCGGGTCTAAACCAATTTGGGACTATTCAATAGGGCTAGTCTCCCTCTTCAGGCCCGTGCCTGGAAATACAACATATTGAAATACAATCAATGATACAATGATTATGTTTTCATGTAAAGCAGACATGTACCTAGTTACGTGCAATCACATACACCACCAAATGATATAATATGTAAGCTCAATGTGGTTTAGTATACGCTCTCAACTAAATATTTTCTATCAATGTATTTGGTGCTCGAGAGTGCAATCATAACAATCTTTGCATCATAAGATGTATTCAATCTAAGTGCTCAAACAAAGATATTTACCAAACAATATATATATATATATATGTGCATGTATGTATATGAAGCTCTAGCAATGTATAAGTTTGGTTTGCAAAACGAGTTTAATATTTGTATTCAACTAGAGATAAAAAATCAATGAATATTGCAACAAAGATTTTTCTCACACAAACAAATATCTCTTTAAAGATTTATCAAGATAATGCACACTAGATATTTTAAAGTATTTTGAAAATATTTTGCAACCAAAAATGAATACAATCTTCTTAAGATGTTGCAATGAAGGTGCGATCTTAGAAGATTTATCAAAGTCTTTTTAGGATAGACTTATTAACAAAGTACCCTAAGAATCCTTAAGGTTTAGCTCTCAATAAAAATAAATCAATCAATCCAAAGATAGGAGAGAAAACCTATCAAGACAAACACTCAAATCCAACTTGCAAATGATGTAGGCAATATGGGAAGGTAAGATTGAGTGTGTGGAGCTTGGAAATGAGTATTATAGGGTTTTGGATTTTCAAAGAATTTTCCCTAATCAAATCTTCTAATCTCTTGCTAATTTTCCCAAATGAAGGGTATTTATAGACAACCCCTAAAATATAACTGTTAAGGACATGGTTGGAATAATTAGAAAAGATTTAATGATATTTTATTATTTTAACCCTGTTTAAAATATTTTAATCACAATAAAAAATAAGTGCAACTCGAGAGGTCCGGTCGACCAGAAACCTTTTCGGTCGACCGAAGTTCATATGGTTCGGTCGATCAGGCCATTTTTGAACTATTCGGTCGGTTGACCAGGGGAAGGCGAACTTTTCATTTTGCGCGGTTTGGTCGACTAGGGGAAAATGAACTGAGCCTCTTGGTCAACCAGGCAGTTGGGATTTCTCCCGAGGACCCTTGGTCTACCAGGTAGTTGCAATACAAATTGGCTTGGTTGACTAGGTGGTCAAATTGTTGACCTCAAAAGGTTTCGGTCGACCAGGGGATTTGAACTACAATGGTTCGGTCAACTAGGACATTGGTTAACCATTTGCCTGGACCTAGTTCGATGAGGGCAGAATACTGCCTTGGCCGATCGACCGAAAGTGCACAATGTGTGCATTTCGATCCTGTTATGGTTCACTTAAACCCTAATCAGGTGTCTAACATTCATAGGTGCAATGGTGAGTGTCCTAGGGTCATTTTTGGGTCTTTTTGAAGACACAGAGAAAATACGATGTCGGTTGACCCTAAGGTCTTTCTAGGGTCACTTTAGGTTGTACTTGGTTTGAGCTTACATAATAAATCATGCATGTGATGTGTGTACTTATTACAAACCAAATACCCTAGTTAACTATTACAGACCAATTTTGCAAATGAGATATATATTACAACACTGAATATAAATTGGTCTTCAATCTTCATTTGCTCCATGTGCATGTGCATTTTGATCTTAACAATTTAGGTTCGTGCACATAATCTCAAATACTCATTAGATACAATAAGTATTTGTCATAATCAAAACCGGGCGTGACCTATAAGGTCAACATTGCCAAAATACTGTTCCATAAAATTCAGGTCAAGGATTTTACATAGGATAACCTTATTAGGGCGAAAATCCCGCACGTACCTTGCTTTGGCATTTAGCAAAAGGAACCAGTTGTCATCCATATTCCCGACTTCCTGGCGTCCATAGGCTTGTAAGGCCTTGCTATGATGATTTCTGAGTTGGGTAAGAGGCTTTTGATAGGAAGGATATGAGGGCACATGGAAAAATAGAGAGAAACTAAAAGACTCTCTCAATTTTGAATGACAAAATGAGCCATTCGCGCAGTTAAAATATATATACCCGCAAGGTTTGGTTGATTGAACATGAGTTCGGTCGGCTAAACCATAATAAATGCAACGAAGGCTGAGTCTGCTCAGTCGACTGAGGAAAGTGTTCAGTTGGCTGAATCTTAAGGGACTTTTCAGTTTTTGCAGCTTGGTCGACCGAATAAAGTTTGTTCTTAAAAGGTTTGGTCGACCGAATAATGTTCGGCTTTGGATTCAGTCGGCTATGGGTAGGCTGAATTGGATTCGATCGACTGAATTTCTTAAGTATAAAATGATATAGTTGACCGAACTATGTTAAGGTCAAAGGTCAATGGTTCGGTCGACTAAATTCATTAACACACGCATATATAGTCAACCGAACTCAGTCAACAATGCAATTTTGACTTGACTTTGACCAAATTCTTGTTTTTACTATCCCTTATGGCTAATCCCATGTTCTAAGGACGAATTTTATAATTTTCTAATTTCAATTTGAGTTCGAACTTCCTTTGGTCCTAAGGGGTTTGCCTTCATAATTACCCACACCATCTCTTTGTCTAAGCCTTTGGCACTTCTAGATGGACAGGCAGATTGGATGTGCCATTTCATTTTTTGATAAGCAAATTTTGGATTTTCGTGAAAGGCTATGCTTATTCATTCTGTTTTCACCTGATGAGGCATAGTTTAGGACTTAAAATATGAACCTTTTTCCAAATACTTATTTTTTAATTCCTAAGGGTTTATTATCATCTGTTTCTTCTTTAAGATAGATAATTTTTAATATTTTTTTAATCTTCTTCTTCTCTAAAGTATCATGATATTCTTTTAAATCTTTTAATTGTTTTGCCTCTTTCTTATTCTTGTTTTTCAACAACTTTTTCTTTGCAGATAACCTAACTAGAAGCTTATGTATTTTCAATGAAGCTTTTTCTGGTTCTTCATACACATGCATGTTTTCATTATTGAATTCAACACATGATTCATCACATAATTTAATACAATCATTGTTACCAGAATCAGTGCATGCATTATAATCAGTTAGCATATCACACGATTGAGCAGATGATTCATCATAAGTTATATCACAAAATTCTTCACAAGAATCATCACATGTATTACCAACAGAACTATCATTATTTTTAATAGATGATTCAGCATAAAGTGTATCACATAATTCAACAAATGAATCATCTGTGGAGGCTGAGATAGGATCATATACCTCTTTGTCTATTAGTGCAACTACCTTGTCGTTTACCACTTCCTGATCATCTGAGCTTGACACTTCCGAAGTGGTGGTCACCTTTTCCTGAGACTCTCCAATTTCCTTTCCAGCTCATCCTATATATCCTTGGCATTCTTACATGCCATAATCTCAATAAAAATGTTAGAATCTAAAGCGCAATATAGTGAATCCATGGCATGTGAAATTGCATGCATTAAATTAATATCATTTTCGACTAGCATTAAAATTTCCCTTATCAATCACCTGCCAAACCCTCTAATTCATATATTTAATAAAAATGCTTATTTGAATTTTCCAGTGGGTGTAGTTAACCCCACAAAACAATTAAGGGATATTAGGTAACTATCCCTCGCCGAATGGGGATACACCAAATTGAGCCATTGCGATCTTTTTGCAAAAACGTTTAAATCTAGTGCAATGAGGCTCTGATACCAATTGTTGGAATTGGTGTATTCTCAAGAGGGGGTGAATTGGAACTTTAAAAACTTCTTCCTAGGTTTAACTCGATATCAATAATACACAACCTAGGGTCTTTCTTATCATATACCAATTGTGTAGATAATGATATGCGGAAATTAAAACATGCGCAACATTCACAATATATTAAATATAACATACATATGTAGGAATATAAAGTACTATAAATTAAAGTAGACACACGATATCTTATCGGGGTTCGGCCAATACTGCCTACATCCCCGCCTCAGCTCGCAAGCCCAAGGATTACCACTATTGTTCACTTAATGGGTGGAGCGGCACCGATTACAACTAGGTCAAATTTTCAGGGCTGACCTTAATGTTTACAAACCCTCATTGCGGGACGGAGAAGGCCCTACCGATCCTTATGAGCTAGATCATACCCCCTTAGGCCACGCTTGGAATACAATCAATGAATATGAAATTTTGCGTACAATTTAAGCGCTTCTACACAAGAAGATATGTACCCCGATATGCTCGAGACAATTACAAATTGTGCTTCCATATGTTATGAAAGTATAAGCTCAGTGAAGTCCAAATATACTACTCTCAATGTAATATCAATATTATCAAGCAATATGTGAGAGTGGTGTAAGTATGTCTTTGTGTTAAAAATATATATATATTAATCACAACCAACAACCACAAAGATTTTAAGAGCACACTCAAATATCACTAGCACAAATATTAAGTATAAGGTATAGGAGATATTTAAAATCAAGCTTGTTTGAAAAATATTTCACAAAACACAAAAACAAACCTTTGAATACTTGCAACAATAATGCAAGATTCACAAGCTCTAGAGAGTATTTCCACTGAAGACTTATGAATTAAATCACAAGGGGACTCTAAAAAAAATCAACATCAAAGAAATACATTGAGAGTGTGAGCCAATATAAATAATCTCAATAAAACTCTTACTAAAGGATTTGCAAGTAGGATGAGTAAGAGATGGATTTATGGCTTTTATATGATAAAATAAGGGTTTTGAAATTCAGAGGATTTTGGTTAATGATATTTGCTAATCCATCAGTAATCTTTCCAAATGAACTGGTATATATAGACATTCATAGAAATATAATCGTTGGAGGACATAGGAGTTTTTTTTTTAGAAAAGATTAATGAAGGTTAGATAAAATTAACCTTGTTTTACTACAATTAAAAATGTCCAATTCGAGAGGTTTTGGTCGACAATATTTTAAGTTCGGTCGACCCAATTGAGTTCGGTCGACTGAGACATTTTTGAACTGAAGGTTCGGTTGACTGAAACAAGGCAATTTTCGAACCCTTCGAGGTTTCGTCGACTATATCTGAGTTCAGTTTGCTATATGTTATGGTTTGGTCGACTCAATAAAAAATGAACTAAAAGTTTGGTCGATTAAGTTATTGGGGAGCAGACACATGTGAGTTTGGTCAACTGAGAAATGTACATTCAAAAAAGATTCTACTGGTCAAGTGAAGTCAAAATGTTGACCACTCAGTTTGGTCGACTGAGGTGTTTTACACAGCCAGGATTCGGTCGACCGAATTAGTCCATAAATTATTTCTGGCCCAAATAAAGACTTAAGTTAAATCCCTATTAAAGTGAGTTATGAGCCTATTTACTCAAGGGATTCCTATAGTCATTTTATGGTCTTTTTGAACTT
The DNA here is from genome assembly GCF_029873635.1 of Malania oleifera. Classification (NCBI taxonomy): domain Eukaryota; kingdom Viridiplantae; phylum Streptophyta; class Magnoliopsida; order Santalales; family Ximeniaceae; genus Malania; species Malania oleifera. Next base: position 86,440,959 of record NC_080419.1, read on the forward strand.
ATACAATCTATCATGTAAGTCATGCAATTTATTACAAACCAAATTGAAAAATTAAAAGCAATACAATGAAAAACTTCTTCTTCTTTCTTTTGCTTTTCAAATTTCCATGGATTATACTAGGAGTATGCGCTCGTTGAGATCTTTCTGGCAACCACATGACTTTCATGTGTGTGTGTTATGAATGATTAACCCCTCGTTGAGATCTTTCTGGCAACCACATGACTTTCATGTGTGTGTGTTATGAATGATTAACCCGTTGAAGTACTTCGGAACACACATTAGTAGTATGCGATTTGTCATTATCAAAACCAGAGATTGGATTGAAAAAGTCAACACTTCATAATTTCTATTATTTCATTCGAAACTAAGGTCGACTTCAACTGCAAGCGGCCTTTCGAAAGAGTCTCATTGATGCATGTATGTGGGCCTCTCTACTATGTAATTTCAAAGAGCCCATGCTTTCTAAATTGACAGCACGCAACCTCTAAGCATAGCTCTCATCTGCATTGCACCTAACAACCCATGTTGTGGGGCTTTTACCACCTTGAAGTTGTGGTGTTTGCGCATAGTGCATGCACACACAGTGTATTAGATCTTCTTTTGTGTCGAAAATCATAGCCTTACAAAATTATGAGACACCATCCCATCAAGTGGCCTCAAGGGAACTTTCAAATCGAGTTATGATATCATCGGCTTCGACATCAATTATGTACGCTAATGGCGGCATGTCGTGTACCCGTCTCTGACACACAAATGTGTTCTTAGGAGGTGTGACAACTTCTTCATGCTGAACCCCATAATCATATGATCCACCGACCTCATTTACCCCACCTTCTAATTTTTCAAAATCCTCCCCTAAATCATCTTCTTCCTCTAATTCACAATCACATTTCATATTAGGTTGCATTAACTCGACCATGTATACCCCCTTTCATTTATAACAATTGATGGAACCATTTGAAAGTTTAGTATAAACACAATCTTAGTTGAATTTTGGTCATGCTTATACTCAGTTGATTGTCGTGGTTCGTCATGAAAACTGCGTCCCACATTGAATCCTTGCAAATTAGCCTCCTCACGTCTAAACTTTGTTGATAAAAATTTTGACTGAAACGATGTACCCGAGACATCATTCAAATCTAAAACAGTTGTCAACTGTGAAAAGTGATTAAATAGCTTATTCATCTCAGCAGTATCGTACTCATTATATGATTGAGGATGAAAAAAATGCTTCTCTCTATACAGTTGGAGCTCCACCAATACTCCTACTTTGAGGGATGCATTTAACAAGAATTTCAACTATATATACATCAAGGCAAGAATTCAGTGGGTCCAATGCAATTAGAACATTTGCATCATCCTTTCTTAGGACTTCGATATACACTACATTTCCACCACCCCCTCGTTGCGAATATTTCAAACTCAATTTTAACATGTAATCATTCGAATCAATATCTAATCTTTCATATATTTTTCGTTTGAAACTTTCTAACTTCATCCTTCTTCTGACTCGAATTGCTATCATTGGTTCAATGCTGTACTTAATACTAGTCGACCCATGCATAATCTCATCATTAACGTATAATAAGACCGTAACTTTGTTAGTTGACGAACTTAACACCATTCTGAATTTTCAACAAAAATTAAGAAATTTAAATTTTCAACTAAACTAATATTTCTTTTCTCAAAAAATCAACAAATTAAATTAATCTTATATAGTTATTATTTCCTTACAAAAATAGAGTTTAACTGCAACATAAAAAATTTCAACACAATAATAAATATTATGATTAAATCACATTAGTATCGAAAAATTTTTATTTTATATATATAAACCATTAAAAATATATTAATATAAATATATCATAAGTATAAGTATACCTCAATATAAAATGAAATGAGTGTACAAAATCAAAGCAAAAACTGGAAATTAGTGAAAATGTCACTAAAAGCGTCGTCACTAACCCTTGAAAGAAAACAATTGTAAGAGTAAATCTACAAAACGTTCACTTAACAATTGAAGGTGGTGAGAGAGGCTGGAGGATAAAGGAAGAATAATGAAAAGAAAGAAACAAGAAGAAAGGATGAATGACAAGTGGAAGGGTGAAGGATAATAAATAGAATATGGGGTGGGGGAAAAGGGGGCATGCAAGTAGGGGTGCTAGAGAAGTGAGTGCATGAGGGTTTTCTCACCTAATCTGCATGTCAAAATCGATTTTTCAAAAGCCAGTCTTGACTCGAGAAGGAACGGAAAAGAGCAAGAGGAGCAATCCTGTGAGTCAGTTAGAACCGACTTTCTAAAAGTTAATTTTGCTGTAATTTACATTTGTTTTTTTTCTTGAAAAGTCAGTTGGGTTCAATTCGGTATACCCACCTATCATGTATTTGTGTGTTGTGTGTTTTTTATTTAAATATTTCCGTAAAAAACTGGTAGATTGGCTCATTGTCGCTCGTTGCCCAAATAGTATCTTTTGCGAGGGTCCCACATTCTCCAACGTCAAATGATACACTTCCACGTATTCGCGGGGGAATCTTCTGTCTCCGATACTCCATATAAGTGTCAGGATGCTCTACTCACAAGCTCTTGTGAAGCTACAGGTCTGACCAATGCTTTCTCAAAAGTCCAGCTGTATTCACCATCAACGGCCCAAAACCCATCATGCTATTCTCGTAACAGCAGAAGTCAATAAATCAGACGGTCAGACTTTTCCAATCCGTACTAGTGGTCAAATGTCAGTGTCCGGTCAGCTTTCCTCGAACAGCTCCCATATATGTGATCCTGTCATTACATTCATACTCTCATCGTCATTCCCACCACTCTCTGCGTCTCCCCACCCCATGGTAGCTACTCTTTCCCTTTCTAAATCTAGGGTTTCTGTATGTGATTTATTGGCCGTTTTGAGCTGAGTGAAGTCGGTTTGTGAAGCATTTTCAGCTTTTGTAGCTGAGGTTTGTGAAGCGTCTCGGATGAGTTTGGCGGATAAAGGTGCTTAGGTCTTTCGTGGTGTTTTGGGCAATGGAGAACACCTGGCAGATAAAATGTAGCCCGGCATGGCAGCCTTTGGGGACCCCTTCTGTGGCGTCGTCTTCGCAGATTCCTCAGCAAGAGTCTCGAAATCAGGTAGCATTCTGTTTGTAGTGCTATTTTGAGCCATTGATGATCGCCAGCACGTGCTGTTGTTACCGTAGGAGTGTCTGAATGAGAGTGAAATGGGAAAAAATTAAATATGTTATTGTTTGTCATTTGATGGTTTGATACTAGTCTAATGGTTGTTCGTGAAATGTTGGTCTTTACTTTTATGTATTTGTAATACGCGCTTTGGTGGTTGTATTGTGCTATAAGATTCTCGATATAGCTGTAAAATGAGATTGTGTTCGGCTTAAGTTCAAGAATTGAGTGCCAGGAATAATAGAGGAAGCCTTGTTTTTGAATTTTAATTTGATACGATGATTTTTTTTTTAAAAATTTGGGTTAGCTATATATCACTGCAATTTATTAAGTCTGAGAGATGTTATTGATTTATTTCAAATTATGTAAATTATTATGTTCATGTAAATGTGTGATAAGACAGTACTGGCGATTATGAGGGTGGCACATGCAAATAAGGATAGGCAGCATAAAACGAAAATATATATGTTAATGGAACATATCTTTCATATAAGACTAGAAAACAACTTCCTCAGGACCTCATTAAAAGAAAGTAATTATTCTCCAAAACAAGCAAATAATAATGAGTAAATGATTACTTTTTTCTTGGAAAATATGTTTCTCACCTTCCATTAGAAAAATATTTTTTATTCAACCAGTTAGAGCTTTAAAGAATTATTATTATTATTATTATTATCCTTGCTGAGTATTTGGTGAGGCTGCATGAATTGGTGAATAATCTTGTAATGAAATTAAAATTCACAATTTTGCTTGAAAATTTAAAGTTTTTTCAAAAAGAAGTATTTTTAATTTTTTTGGTGAATTTTTAAAATAAATTGTTAGTCTTGTTGAATTGAATAATTTTGATATAAATGGAAAAGAAAGAAAATTATGATAGAAAGAGAAGATATGCATTTTTTCTATGTAAGATGGCTCAAAACTTTATCTTTGTTAGCGCTTTATGAAACAGGAGCCGATATATTGCTTTGTTGTTGAAAGAGAAAAAAACTGAGTATATTGCTGGGAATGGCGGATGAAATTGCGCTATGATAAAATGCTCTTGTGCAATAGATAACATGCATATAGCTATAGCATGTTTAAACTAATTAAATTAACACAAGATCTTGTTGTCTTGCAATATATAATTTTGATTCATCGAAATACTAAGCTAATAATCAGAAGTCACATCCCAGATGAACTTTGTTTTGCCATTTTTAGGTTTCTCAGTTTGTTTACCTTAGAATCGAACATAATTTTTGATTTGTTACTTTAGTAGAGACCTCTTTGAGAAGGTTGGAGAGCTTCAACAGTGCATTATGTGGCTAGGGTTGTGAAAGTGATTACCAAATCAAGTCCTAGTATATCTTGAATAGGAGGCTGCCCGTCACAGGTTATTAGATTGTGGATTGGAATGGAAGTATTTGCCTTCTAAATCTTATAAGAGTATAAGAGCTAGTAGTACTCTTAAATACTTGGGCATTGAAGTCTTGAGAAGACTTAAGAATACATGAGATATTTTACTTATATGTGTATTTATTTTTTAATGCGTTATATATTAGTGCACTTTAATTATGATAATTGCAAGAATATGGCTGGCCTTTTTTGAACCAAAATATGCCAAAAGAGTATGCTTGTCTAACCATCTATCCTACATGCCTTTAAAACCTAGAAGGGAGGGGAGGGTGCTAGAAAAAAGAGATGCTTCTAGAAGGGGGCCAATTAATTCTAGTTGTGCTAAAAAATGTCTAAATTGGATAGCAGCCACATATTGGTGGCAATATGATGCATGGTTGGAGCATCTAGATTTTGAGGTATTGTCTATAGAATTTGGGCGTTAGATAGGTTGAATGAGTGTCATTGCAAATTTTTTTGTATCATCTAACACGTGAAGCTAATGATTGTTGTTTCCCTTTCATTCCTTGATCCAGAAAGCTCAATATCTTGGAGGTCCCCCAATTGAAAATCATGTCATGCAATATGGTTAGTTATTGGTGGTGTAACAGCTGTTCCAAAATGCTATGGGCCGCTACTGACTGCCACAAGCTGCTACATTATCAAACTGACTGGAAATGACTAAAATCAGTTTTTGAGTTCCTTTCTATTTGCATTTTTTTCAATCATTTTCCTATATTAAAGCTTATGAACTCAATTTTAAGTTATGGTGTTTAATTTGTAATTTTTTCAAAAAAATCTTTTTATTTTAGGTTTATATACTTTGATATTTAGCATGCATTTATTTGATAACTAGCATTCAAATAAATCTAACATTTTTTTTCTCGTTATAATAACATGCATTTATGTTCACGTCTGAAATATGCATGTATATATATATATATATACTTTGGTTGAGGAAAAATGTATAGAAGAACAAATTACAAAGAGAAAAGAACAAGATGGCTGCCAAAGGAATAAAAGAAAGTAATAAGCAGTTACTCACGCTTCTCTTTGATCCTTTTGCAGGTTGGGATGTGACATCGCCTAAAAAAAAAAAAAAAACAAAAAAAGAGCTCGAAAAGAGGCAAGAAACACAACCCTATCCTGGAAAAAAACAGGGGGAAGTTGCACAGTTCTTGAAGGTTCTGGAATTCCTCTCAATCTAAAAGGTCCACAAGGTAGAAAATTGGGGTGGGCATTCGATCAGTGCAGTCAATTTGGTTAATTGACTGAATTAATTGAAAATAAAAATTTGCCTAACCGAACCAAATCAATTAGCCTTTTAACCGAACCAATAGCTGATTGATTAGTACTACTGTTGAATTGGTTAACCAATTTTAATTAATTTACATATGTTATTAATATTCATTATATATAAATTATTAATATGCACAAGTTGAAAGAGATGTTGAGTTCAATTCCCCTTGGGTCTCCTCGATTGCTTGGGGGCTAGCTTTTGGGGGTGCAGTCAATTCACTCTTGGACTTTGGTAAGGAGGTAAGGGCCCAAAGGTCTCCAGCCACTCCAGGTTTCTCAGAATATACAAAAAATACAACAACAACAACAACAACAACAACAACAACAACAACAACCACAAGCCTTTAGTCCCACTAGGTGGGGTATGCTACATGAATCCTTTTTTGCCAATTCCCCTGATCAAGAGCGTTTTCCTCTATTAGATTAAGGATTATTAAATCCTTCCTCACTACCTCATTCCAAGTTATTTTGGTTCTGCCCCTACTCCTTTTCATGCTAGAAATAATGACGTACTCACTCCTCCTCACAAGTGCTCTACCTTGCTTGTGTTTCAAATGGCCAAACCATCTAAGCCGCCCCTCCCTTATCTTGTCTTCAATTGGTGCTATGCTTAAATTATTGCGTACATGCTTATTTTTTGGTTTATCTTTTAATGTTGTATCACTCATTTACCTTAACATTCACATTTCAACAACTTTTACTTTTTGTACATATTGTTTCTTAGTTGCCCAACATTTTGAATCATAAAACATTACTAGCCTTATAGCCGTCATATAAAAATTTCCTTTTAATTTTAAAGGTATTCTGTGATCACACAACACACCTAATGCACTCCTCTATTTTACTCAACTTGTTTTAATTTTATATACTACGTCTTCTTCAATTTCCCCTTCCGCTTGCATAATTGATCAAAGATATCTAAATCTATTAATGCTATTAATCTCTTGATTATTAAGTTTAATCTTCTCTCGATTACTATTCCTTTTATTATTTAAATTACGTTTCATATATTTTGTCTTATTCCTATTTATCATAGACCCTTAGACTTCAATGTGGCTCTCCAAAATTCTAGCTTAGATTTCACTCCGCTCTTACTATCATCAATCAACATGATGTCATCTGAAAACAACATACACCGGGGGATCTCATTTTGAATATTCCTAGTAAGTTCATCAACCACTAAAGTAAAAAGATAAGGATTCAAAGTAAAATCTTGATGTACGCCTATTGTGATTGGAAAATCTCTAGATTCCCCTCCTACAGTCCTAAAGCTAGTCATTACTCTGTAAACCCCCTTAATGACTGCAAAGCCCCTTTTTTTCTAAGACCCACCAAAGAACTTTCCTAAATACTCAGTCATAAAGGTTTCTCTAGGTCAATAAAAACCATATGCAAGTCCCTTTTCTTTTCCCCAAACTTTTCTCTAGGTAAACACACACACACACACACACACACACGTATTAAATTATTAAGATATAGATATTATATATAAATTATTGATATTCATTATATACAAAATGATTAATATATACACATTTGAAAGACTTCGTTGTTATTTTACCTGAATGTAGAAATTTCTTTGGGTGGATCTACTTGTTACTCACATTGGTGGGCTATGTTGTTGGAAGTGGTATCACTCTCATGTATCTGTGTAATGTGGCTTCTAATGAATGAAGATGATGGGAATTTGAGCTTCAATCAGTTAAGGTCCTTAGATTTCAAGGGCTTTCTAATAATAACAATTCTCAGCTGCATTGAGGATAAAATCGTGGCAAGAGGCCCCTCCAACCGTGGCCCGGGGGGGGGGGAGTTGGGGCTTTTTGCTGGGATGGTTTGATCCTCTTCATGGCGTTGAGAGATTGTGAACTTCTGCAAACAGAAGGTTGATGGTTTCTATTGGCATGGGGTTTCCTTGCTTTAAAAAACACGTGGTACTTATTTTGATCAAAGATGGAGGTGCTTAGGGTTTTTAAAAAGAATGGCTTTATTTGGAAGGATGGTTGTCTTTGAGAGGAGGAAGAGATCATCCAAGATACTCTCCTTTTGACATAGCCCTCCTTAGGAAATGGATTTAGAGATTCATAAAGGAAATGACCACCTTTTGGGGGGAATCATCGCTTCATAATATGGTCTTCAGTATAATGGTTGGACCACTAGTGTTGGGAGAGGAGCTTACGGTGTTGGCATTTGGGAATTCATCAGGAAAGGTTGGATGATTTATCTCCCTTATTTATTTTCAAGTGGCAAAAGGGGATAATGTTTTTTATGGCACAATATTTGGTGCAGCCAATCTCCCCTCGGTACAAACTCCCTTCCGTATTCTGTTTGACTTGCGATAAGGATGCTCTAATTGGTAATCACCTTCAAATTACATAACAAAGGATTTATTGGAAGATTCCCTTGGCTAGTAATGTCCCTGATTGGGAAGTGGACCATCCTACAAATTCTTTTGGCAGCTTGTACACATTTCATTGTCGGAACACTACTAATGATCTCAATTGAATCCTAGACAAAAATGGAAGATATAATGGTCAGATCTTATTGTAGAAATCTCACTCCTTCCACAGCAACCAGCACCAACTTCCTCTGGAAACCCATCTGAAAAACACCAGTCCCCGCAAAAGTTTCTTACTTTGCAAGGGAGTCAACTCTTGGGAAGATTCTTACTCTTGATAACCTGCAGAAAAAGGGGCTTTCCCTTGTTAATAGGTGCTTCTTGTCTTTAGATAATACTGAATCTGTTGATCACATTCTCTTGCACTGCTCTTGGACCAGGAACTTTTGGAACTTGGCCACTTTTCTGACCATGTAGCAGTGGTTTGCTGTCAGAAAAGTGGAAAAGAGATGGTCCTACGGAGGTATCTGCTCGTGCAAGGAAAGGAGGAAAGTTTTATCCTTCATTATCCTTCCATCTTTTGGTTTGCGTGGAGGGAGAAACGAGAGCTTTCAAAGGAATTGGTTACATCCTTAAATGTTAGTAAATATTGTTGGATTGCTACTGTAAAAGCTGGCATAGTGGGTTGTTTTTTATAGACACTCCTGTAATTCTTGACCTTTTTGAGAGCTTGCAGAATGGGTGATTTCCTTTAGTTTATTTATAGTTAGGTTGATCCCCTTTATCCCTTTAACGAAATTTTCTTTATTGATGAAAAAAGAGATTACCCAAGATACACCTTGGTGATGTTTAGTTGGTTGGAGAGGGTCTGATCTGGGAACTGTTTCCCCAAATGATCATCAACAACCAAAAGCTGTAGACCTCTAGATGAAGACAATAACTACACATTTGGTCAATGGAATGGAGTGGAATCTAATTTATCAATTGATTTCTTCATGTTCTCCAATCATATTATCATTCCATTCCCATTCCCATTCCTATTCCAATTCCATTTTGTATAGTAAATGCGAGGGTGATCCTGATAGAATCAATTTTTTTTTTTTGAACCTCATTCCCATTCCTATTCCAATGTTTGGTTTGCATAACTAATAATGAAATCGCATTCTGAATGGAATCACACTCTGGATGGAATGCTGATTCCCTCACTTAATGGAATTGTGACCAAAAAATGCTAGCTGACCAACTCTCAATTGTAGTAATTGAAGCAGCAGCAAAGTAGTAGCAGTCAAAGAATTCTTTTTATTATTAGTATACTACTACAACTATCACTACTGTTTGCAGTGGCAGCAGCAGCAACCACAGCAACAACAAAATAAGAATATCATTTTTACTACTTCTAAAGATAACAAGAAAATAGAAACAAAAATATCAGTTATTATTATTATTAAAAAAATGTAAAAATATTATGACTCAAGAAATGCATAAATTTTCAATAAAAACGAAGTTGAACTGAAATCATATGTTTGAAAGATTACAAAATTAAATAAATTTTTATTGGGCCATTTTTGAAAAATGACGTATTTTTCATTCTATTATATCAACCATTAAAGAATATCAAACATTGGAAAAAAAAAAAAGAAAATGTGATCCTTGCAGCCACTGTGTTACCAACTAAACGTAGTAACCACATTTCAAGAGTGATTCTATTCCTACCTCGATTTAATTCCTCCTTTAATTTTATTCCGCAAACTAAACAGGGTGTAACTGTTGGCCAGTTAAGAAAATGGCCATGCATAAAGGAGTGTGGACTAAAGGGCTGTGGTTGTTGCTGCCTTCCAATGAGTAAAGGTTCATTTAGTTTGTACTTGACATTTGAGAGGGTGGTGGGAGGAGGCATGGTATCTGCTGATGAGAAGTCATATTTCAGAATGAAAGCAGGTTGGTTTGCTAGAAACTAAGCCAATAATCGGTCCTGGGCCTAGTAAAGGGTTTTGGATGTTCTACAGTGGACCTGAGTTTGTGTGTTTATGAAATTGAAGTGTCCTTGATGCAGCGTCCAAGCCATTGGAATTATATATTAGTAACTTTAGTGGCCTTTTCATTTTTTATTTACTGATGATTTATTTTAGATTTTTTAGCATAAATTTATAGGAAAATAGTATTTAAGCTTATTTAGGTTTCTAAAGTTATTTATTTATTTATTTTTTGGTTTTCCAAGCATTGCAAGCCTGTAGAAGGCCTCTATATATTAATTTTATTTAGGGTTGAATTATAATTGATTTGCAGTGGACTTGGTCCAGCACTAGTCTTGCTCCTACGATGCATCATATTTAATGGTGCTTAAATATTTCTGAAACTATTTAGTATTAATTTCAGCAATAATGGGTTAATAATTAATTGAGTAAGTAATTAAACTGAGGCAATATATCAAGGGAATAATGACCATAAAAGATCAATGGTCAGTTAAATTATTTTTGAGCCATTTAGGACCTTTGGGACCTTGAAGAGAGTAATATAACCCCTTCAATTTGGTTAGGCAATGAAAAAGCCAAGTAGAAGCTTATTGGAATCCAAATGCGAGTTTGTGGATTGTTGGAGATGGTGCACTAGCATTTGGGTTGGTACCGCAGCCTGCTTGTTAGTCTGGTGCAATGGGTTGCTTTGATGTGGTTAAATTTCCAATCTAGCAAAAATTTACATGTTAGAATTTTTTTTTTCTTTTTGGGAAAATATGACTAGTAGCAACTAAGGGCCTATTTGGTATCGTTGTTGCTTTCTATTTTCTATTTTCTGTTTCTATTTCTCCACTGTGAAGAAACAAATTAAAATGCGTTTGTTTATGTTGTCAGTTTTCTGTTTTTGTTGTCAGTTTTCAGCTGTTTGCCAAAAAATTGAAAACCAGAGTTTATGATTTTCAGTTGTTTTGACAACCTGTTGTCAGAAATTTTAATTTCTAGAAATAATTTTTTTCGAAAAAATTATTCATTTTGTACATTTTTAAATTAAAATCAAAATTAAATGATCATATGAATTTAAATATAATTTTAAAAAAATACATAAATTCCAAAAAACAATAATAAAGTCAATTAAAAAATACTTTCACTATTTTTCAATCGTCATGTCCAATAAAATTTTATTGTAAAGTAAAATTTGAAAGTAGAACAATTAAGTAAAATAATTATAATAAATTTTATTTTTATTGTAGTAATTTTTTTAATATGTATTATTTGTAATTTTATTATTTTAATAGTATTTTTATAATATTATTTGATTTAAAGATGAAAATGAGCATTTTTTAATTAAGTTTTTAATTTATATTAGTTTTATAAATGTTAACCAATTAGGTTGCTTGTTTCTAATTTTTAGATTCTGTTTCTGGTTTGTTGTTTTTGTTTCTCTAATTTTTGATAGTGATACCAAACGAGCCCTAAGATGCCTGTTTTTCCATACTCAGTTAAAAGGGCTTTTGTGATCAAAAGAATATGTTTTTGATTAGGCCTATTGTGGATGTGATGAATTAGACCATTGATCATTATTGCAATAGGATATTTCTTCCCTCTAATCTTTTGAATTTTAAGTTTAAGTTTTGAATTTCAAATTTGAATTTAAAGAAAATTTCTCTATAGTTACAAATTTGAATGAAAATTTGGGATTTGATAAATTTGGGGTGATTTGTGGAAAATTTGATGGAAATTTTGTTAAATGGAAATAGATTGCCATTTCAACTTCATGGGTGGTGGAAAGCAGAAATTTTGAGAAAAATTTCTACAATATAGTGGAAGTCTAAGACCATGGACACAACTTACAAATATCTAAAGTCAGTAAAAAGAACTTTCTTGAAAACCTTCATTTTTACATTGTCATGTTATAACAGGATTTGGCATTGGAGTAACAATGTGATAATAAAGTAAGTGGATAATGTTGGGTTTGGGTAAAATAATTAGTGGCAAGAAGAAGCTTAAAAAATGTCAAATTATTACATAAAAGAAAACATGCTGGGTGGGGCTTTTTATTTGTAAAAATAAAATATTGTGGGTTTAAGATATTGGTGCTATACTGCAGGATGTTTACACTTTCTTGTTGGTTCAGTTTAGATGTTTTGGGAGGAGTAAAAAAGGGTTGTTCTTATGGAAATGTGCTGTTTTTGCTCTCTTTTGGACTTTGTGGATTGAAAGAAATGCATGGTTTTTTAATGGCAAAACAACTCCCCTGCATTTATTATGGGATATAGTTGCCTTTTGTTGCTTTCTCTAGGCTCATTCTTTGCTTTTCTTGCGGGAGTTTTGTTGTCTGATCTCCAGATAGACTGGAGAAGGGCTTTATTGCAACCGTTTGTTTTGGTTTTTTAGGAGGATATCTTATTCTCCAATTTTTGTAATTTTTTGAATTCTTTTTTTTTTTTCAAAAAATACATGTGCGTGTGAATGGGTGGGTGGGTTTAAGATTTTCTGTTGTTTTTGTTGTCTCACTTTTTTGATCACTAAGATTTTGAAATGTGCAAGTGACTTTTATATTTTTTCTCAGTTTATGAATTTTTGTAGTCTTTTAGCCCCTGTGCAATGATGATTATGCTGGTTCTTATGAATTTGAATTTCTTCATTGACTAGATGGAGCCAAATATAGGTCACTTCTTTTATCCGCATGTTGCTCAGGAACCTAGATCAGCTGCTTGGGGATTGATACAAGAATCATTTTGTCCCAACTCTTCAAACTTTACTCCTTATGCATCAGGGCCTTCTGAACTTGGGAGTTCATGTCTGGCTTTATTATCTGGACCACCACCACTGTTGCATTGTGATTACCAGCAATTTCCAAATCCAATACCATTTCCCACGTCTAGTAAATTTCTGATTAATGGTAGCAGTATCATGGTTGGTGGTGCTACAGGAAGTGGAGTTCGACATGGACCTGCTGGGCCATTGTCAGAAAATTGGGGAAATCAAATCCTGAGAAATGTGTCAGATCTTTGTTCAGGGGTTTCTTCGAGGTCAGTGGTAAGTACAAACCATTGTAACGCTTCTGTTTCCCATGATGACCTTCAAGCTGCAAAATTAAATCTTCATAGTTCCGATCTGGCTAAGGGAGTCATCCACCACATTGTTCCTGGCACTGAGAAGGTAAATGATTTTTCTTCTTCAAGGGGGGCGCTACGCGCTTGTGCAAGCCTCTCTAATTTTGGAAAGGTCCAAGGCTCAAGTATTCTGGCTTCACAAAGAGAATCCTTGGAATTGAGCTCTTCTGTTAGCCTGCCACCTGCTCTTACAAGGGGGTGCCCCCGTGTGTTCTGCTTGGGTACAAGTAAGTGCATTATTGGATTTATTTCCATTTATAGTTTTGACTTGAGGTTGTCATTAATCAATACATTCCGATCTCCACCTCCCCCCCTTTGTTTAACCATACTAGGCGGAGATCTACTACTCAGTAATACAGGACTTCTTGGCGTTGTTTGCTTTTGTCATCAGTTGCACTTATCTGTTGCAAAATTTTGTGAGGTAACTTGTGGCTGTTTTATTTGCACATGCATGCATGTGCACACATGTGGATCTCAATGGTTGTTAGATCCCAGATAGATTCTTCATTATTGTTCAATACATGAGCATGGTGTCGATTCTTGGGTTTGAAAGCTGTTTAACTGTAGTTACCTTGCAGCATTCTGGCTTATTTGATGTTAATCCTGGAGATGCTGTTCGTGTGGACAGCGGAGAGACCATTGCTCAGTGGCGTAAGCTCTACTTCCAAAAGCTTGGGGTGAGATGTTCTTTAAGTGTTTGATACTTTGTTTGTATGAACTTTATAGCTTTCTTACTTTGTTGTTATATAAATCTTAGTTGAGCAATCAAGCATATACTTCTGATCAAGTTTATGCCAGATCTCTTTGCCTTTCAATCAGCATTTCTTGGGGCTCCTTGGACCCTGCATTCTCTTCCTTTTAGGGGGCATTTGGCTTGTGTCGTCCTAAATGCCCTCCTGGTATGACTTCTCTGGCTATCTTGTGCTCTGGAACAGGATTACTATCTAATGGTAATATGTCTGTTTGGTTCACACAACAGGATTCCAGAGAAAAGAATTAATGTGTTTGGCACAACATGAGTTTTCTAAAGTTATTTCCATAAGATTATGGAATATATCCATAACCTGCAATGATTATAATATTATGTACATTCGTGTGATATAATCTGCGTCTGCATGTATAAGAATAATTGTAACAATGTTTAATGACATTTTTAATAATAATCAAAATAAAGAAAATAAATAACCACAACCACAGCAGCAGCAGTAGCAACAACAACAACAGCAATACTAGTTTTATGATAATAAAAATTTTTAATTATTATATATCTAATGATAATAGGCATAATAATTATTAAACAAGTAGTAATTATAATATTTAATAAAAAAAATTATATAATTATATTACTGGAATTGTTATTTAATAATATTAATAACTATGACGTCACAAAAAAATTATAATTGTTTAATCATAACAAAAAATAAATACTAATAAAGAAAACGTAAAATAATAATATTTAGTGATAATTATAATCTCTATCAATAATAAGTACGGTACTTATTACAATATTGTTTTTGTTGTTGTTATTGGCAAATAAGACAAGACAATTTCATCCAAGAGCAATGAAAGGTACAGATATTCCTATCCAAAATGTTGGATTATAATCGGAAATCCAAGATTATCTGAGGTAGAGATGGGTATTGAATATCCTTGATTATGGGACATTTACATTTCCATTGAATCCAAGATGCTTGCAGTAGGATTCCAATGAGTTGGCAAGCATGGGCTTCAACATTCCTTTTGGGCATGCAACATTCTTTTGGGGTTTTTCAAGGATCTTTCACTGTCCTCTATCCATGGGGACTGGAGTGCAACGTTGATTTAACTCTTTTATTTATTTGTTTTTCTTTTTTTGGAGGATGCCTTGACCTCTTTATTCTGTAATTTTCTCTGATCTTGCTTTAATGAAAATTTCTTTTATAATGAGGTCGCGAGCATGGGCTTCAACATTTGTTTTGGGCACACAACATTCTTTTGGGGTTTCTTGAGGGTCTTCCGCTGTCCTATATCCATAGGGACTGAAGTGCAGTGTTGATGTAACTCTTTTTTTTTTGTTTGTTTTTTTGGAAGACAACTTATACTCCTTACTCTGTAATTTTCTCTGATCTTTGTTTAAAGAAAATTTCGTTTATCTAAAAAAATGGGCATGTGACATTCTAGAAACCACATTCTTAGGAAACTTACAGAGTGACTTGAGTCAAATGGCATTGCTTCCATGTAATTACTCCTGGAACTGTTCCTGTGCCTTGTGCTGTCCAACCAGGATATGCTTTTTCTTACAATTGTACTAGATCCTGCATTTTATTGCCTGAGCATGTGCTACTGTCCTCAGAAACCAGGAGCTGGTCAAGTCAGCTCGCAGGTTGATGTATATCCCGCACGGCTACAACAGACAATTAATACGCCGTGTTATGATTGTTTGTATTTCATGTGCACTCCAGTTAAAAACTATAAATAGCACAAGCTGCACCTCAATTCTTGGTGGCGGTGGTTTTTCTTTTTCTTTTTTTTCTTGAAACAAAATTTTCCCCATGCTTGAGCTTCAATTAAAATCATTCTAGCAATAATACTTTATTTTGATTTACGAAATTCAACACTCTTAAATTATGCAAGCCTGTAATTTTTGAAAAAAAAATTTGAGAGTGGCCTAGGCTTGCTGGAGCTTTGCCAAAAACTGAGCAACTTCACCCATTTGACCTGCCTGAATTGATACGGTTTCCATACTAAATTTTTCAGAAGGTGGTTTGTATATTTGTTAACTTGATTGGTGACAGGTTCACCATGTAAAACCTGATCATTTGACTTGCCTGGATTGAAATGGTTTCCATACTAAATTTTTCAGAAGGTGGTTTGTATATTTATTAACTTGATTGGTGACAGGTTCACTACGTAAAACCCGATATTAACCCAATCCATCCATATATATTTCAAATGATACTATCACTCTATTCTCCAACCCAGCAGCATTACCCCAGCACCTTCCTATTTTTCCATTCTTCTTCTTTTAATTTTATTGCTTCCCAAACAACTACTGATCAATCTAATTTTAGGAGTAGGGAGCACATATGTTTTCACACCATTAGGGAGAAGAGAGAGGGAGTTTTTTATAGGGGATAAGCACATACCAGACCCAAGGATGGGAACGAAACCAAGTTCTCCTCATGCCACTGGCACAACCACCCCGTGCCAATTGATACCATCAGTGCCTCTGCTTTAGCCTGGAGTTGATGTCATAGATTCCTAGAGGCCCAATCTGGCAGAGTGGAATTTCAGAACAGTGAATCACATTTTATTGCATTGTCTTTGGACCAGAAATATGGGGGAGTTGGATTTGTCCCTTCTTGCAATTGCTTGGACAGTAGCTGGGTCTGTTGGAGAGCTACTATGTGCCCAGAGAGGTATATTGTTACAAAAAAGGCCTTGTCACAATAAGCTTAAATTTTAAAATTTCATCTTTGCAATTCAGGGGGGTTTGAAAGGAAATCAGGTTTCAATTTCCAATTGCAAAATTTTGCTGAGATTTATGGAATTCGTGAATCTGAAATTTCATCCGGAATTCCCAAATATTTGGAAGTTCAAAATAAAAACTGGAAAAAAGTGGAAACTTCTGAGTTTTTTCATATTGTTTATGAATTATTCACAGCCGTCTACTTTAATATTTCCCAAAATTTTACTCATAATTTACATAATTTATTATAAGTTTCTGATATTTCTTCAAGCAAAAATGAATTTTCCGTAAAAATATCTGTAAATTGAGATCCTCAAAATTTCCATCAAAATTTTAGTCTTTGGATAGACCCGTTCAATCCAAACCAATTGTCCTACTCAACCTAAATCAACATTGAGTCAGTTGAGTTCTGTTCCCCATTTGCTACCTCGCATGATTGGTTGGTTTAAGAATTTGTTTTTGGCCTGACCTAGCCCAATTTGCATGGCTCTATTTCACATGGGTGCTTGCATAACCATGGCTTGTGTTTTGGCTAGACGTACAATAGTTGTTATGGTCAATTACAAAAGTAAAATTCCCCAGTAACTTATTTTACTGAAGCTCAGTCAACGCTTTCTCATTGAAGCAGCCAGGCAAACAGCAGTTGTGGACAGTTATGTTGAATTGCTTTTCTAAGGTAGCTCTAGGCCATAGTGCATAGGCTTTTGTAAATAGATATGTAATTAAATTCTGTAACACTAACCTATTTTAAATTTTTATCGATTTGACAGTATCAGGTATCTGTGCATGCACGGGCTCGGGTGCACATGTATCTTTATGAGTTTTTATGTATGTTTTTATGCTTATGTATGCATATGTATTTTTCTTATATGTGTATGAGTATTTGTGTATGATCATTATTTACACAAATGGGGAGACAGTTTTTTACACATATTACTGTGTATAAATATTTGGGGTCTGCAGGGTATCATTTCTGTTTTTTGTTTGTGTTGCTGCACAGCGAAGAAACAGATTATGGAAATACGCTTCTTTATGTTACTAGTTTTCTGTTTCTGTTGTCAGTTTTCAATTGTTTTTGAAAAAAAAAACTAAAAACTAGATTTTATGGTTTTCAATTGTTTTTAGCAACGTGTTAGATATCAAGAGTTAACTTTTGTGGATTGAATTGTTCATTTTATATATAGTTTTTAATTAAAATAGAAATAAAATGACCATGAAAATTTCAAATAGAATTAAAATAAAAGTATCTATAAGACTTCTGAAATTTTGATAAAAATGAAAGTCTTTTAAAAATATTTTAACTATTTTTCAATTGTCATGTACAATTAGATTGTTTTTATAGCGCTGAAATGCGAGTTTTAAAATATAATAAATAAGTATAATAATTTTTTATTTTTATTAACGTATTTTAATTTATTATTTTTGCATTTAATTATTTTAATCATGTTTTTAAATGTAATTTGATTCTAGAACAGAAATAAGTATTTGCTCAATTTTAGTTTTAAAAATGTTAACCAAATAGGTTGTTGATTTGCGGTTTTTAGTTTTTGTTTATGTTTTTTCATTTTCTTTTGAAGTTTTCATTTTTGTAATTTTTGAAAGTGATATCAACTGCCCCCTGGCTTTTCAGTGAAACCATTTTATTGATGTGTGAATAATTTGTGGAGTTGTAGCTGATAAAAATCACAAGTAACTGATAGAAATCACAAGTATTGTTTCCTCTTTATAATTGGTGTTGAAAGTTATATTTTTTATTGGCATGTGTTTGTGTTTTGAGGACACTGGGTGGTGATGTTTTTATGATGCTTTAGATTAGGGTTCCTGAAGATCACAGTGGATGGAACTGGCCTGAAGGATTCTCACCAACTGGTAATTTGGTGAAATATAGTGGATCTGCACCCAACACCTCCAAGAGTTCAGACTTGTTGCAAGTGTTTGGTTCATCAGGAGGGTTAGTGAGGTCTGGGGAGCCTCGGAATGATGCTTTATTTACACCAATTTCAAGAAAATTGATGGATGATGTTTCACGTAATGAACGCGAGGACAGTCAGGGTAGTAGTAGTAGCAATTTTCTTTTCAAAGGTTTGTTTGGCGCTTCGCAAAGCAATTTGCATGCTGTTGCAAATAGCCAGCTAACAGGGTGCCCTATGTCTAGGTGTTCAACAATCCCAGCATTAGTTGGTCGAGGACAAGATAAGGGCTGCCATTCAATTTCTGCTTGCTTTGATTCTATCTCCAAGACTGGAAATCCTTTCGATGCCCACAAACCTCTGCAGAATTTAGGAACCTACAGAAAGGATTTTGATACTAGCAGATTTAACGATCCAAAGGAAGGTGTTGTTGCACGCAATGGTGCTGTTCCATCGAGCATCGAGCTTAGGCTTGGGCAGCCATATCAGCAGGGTCAGACTTTGGGTAATCCTGTTGTGCCAGTTATGGGACCTCAGCAATTTGACACACTTGGTGATTCACGGAAATTACACCTTCAGGATCAGCTAATTCATGAGTGTGCGTTACAATGTTTTTCTTAGATCTTTTGTCATATATGTTAGATCAGTGTATATTTTTTCAATTTTCTTTTTCATTTTGATCCTTACTTTTCCTTTCAACTATTAGTCTTGGATTTAATTAATTATTTTATTTTTTAATGCTGCAGCCAGTTCAAGAGCATTGGAGGACTTCAGGCAATATCTTCAGCATGCTACTGCCACTTCTAATTCCAATGCAAGAATGAAGCATAAGGAATCAAATTTCCCAAACCATGCATTTGAAGTTAGTAATGCTCTCGATCCTACAAAACTAGTACAAGGCAATGTGGCTAAGAGTTCAGTAATTTCAATGCTACTTTCTCATGGTCACACCCCATTCATTGGGAATGTGCACTCTAAAATGGCTAACAATACAGTCAGTGGCAGTGATCAGTTCATGTCTAGAGCACTGCACTGTGAATCTCATATTACTAAGAGTGATTCAGTAAATTTTTCATGGAACAGAGGTGATGGAATGGAAAGGCAGTTGAACATTAATGATCCATTTTTTAACAATTATTACAATAATATGGAGAAGTCCAGAGGGGTGGGATGTGCTCCTGATGGCTCTTGCGTCCGAACGGAACCAAGTTTTCAATTTCCTAAGCAGATGAAAAATTCTAGTTCATTTGCTGCAGCTGGAAAAAATGGCAATCCAACTACTGCCACTGCACATGATAATAACTGTTGTTCACTTCAGTTGTCTGGCATACCATCAGATGCATCTCATTTGGGCAGGTCTTTCAGTGATTCTGGGAAGGTTTCTTGTGCTGGAGACACTAGACATCTTGATCATCTTTTGCTTCAATCTGCTAGTTCACCCATGGGTTTTGGGCAAATTTTACCCTCACTGGCAGTGGGTTTTTCCTCAGCATCTTCAGTATCTGTTCCAAATATGACTGTGGCTTTGCCTGACAAAGAATGGATTGGCATAAGCTCATGTATGCAGGACGAGAATTTGAAGTTGCTTGCATTGAGGCATTTCTTGGAGTTATCTAAGAGAGAGCATGCTGTTGCTTGCATTGGAATCAATCAGGAACGAAGGAAGTTTGATAGCTCCTCTAATGTGGGAATACAGGGTTCTGCTGTTGATTTATCAGCACCTGAGGAGAAAAAGCGTGGTTCTAATCGTACCAATAATCATGATTCTTCTGAATCTGCCATGAAATCTCTCCATTCTGGTGCTAATTGTCTAATGAGCGGGGACATTGAAAAATTGGCTCCTTTAGCAGGCAAGTCTCCTGCATTCTTAAATGCTTAAAAAAATTAGTTATTTCTTCTGCATCAGATAATCCAGTTGTTGTTTGGTGCATTTATCATAAATTATTTTGCCTACAGCTCTGAACAACTTGTATGATTTGTCTACTTCTATACCTGGAGCCTCGTTGCATGCTAAAGAATTTGACATGCAGTGTCAACATTCTCATGATTCTCTTCCAAATGAGCACCCTTCACTGAGGTAATTCAAAATAACTTCTGTATTTAGTTAAATTACTTGCTATTTTGAAAGCGCGTTGCTTTGAGTTGGTTGTCAGAAGTCAAGTACTTAGATCATTAGTTTCTTTTGTTACCCAGTCTTGGGCTAGGGTGTTGGGTTTGTACCCCCATGTATCAATTCTTAGAATCCCAAATAGTAGGATAGTAGACTGGGCTGAGGTATGTGCAAATTTTGGATATTAGTGCAGAAATACTTTGTTAAAAGTTTGAAGTTGTTCGGCATTGTCATAGCTTTACATTGACCATAAGAAAAATAAACAAATTTAGTTTACATTTTATTTGAAGACACTATTTTCCGCTGGATGTTGCACTATTTTCTATTGGTTTAATTGTCTAGAGCAAATTGGGTACAGTTCATTTTTGCTTTCTTGTGCATGATAACTTTGCACTGTTTAGGCTTTTCAATTCACTGCCTGCATGCACTATTTTCTGCTGGATGTTGCAAAGTTTCAGGACAGGTTCCTTTGAAAGATGTAATATTTTCAGCTTAAGCTTGTAATTTTTTTTTTTTTTTTTCGTTCTTAATGATTTAGAGTTGGTGGAAGTGGAAATGTCACTTCATCAAGTGAGAAAGAAAAGTGCTGTCAGAGACTGTCGTATGCATGTATCCAGGGCAAGTGCAGCTGTACTGTCCATGCAAATTGTTTAGCAGTGGATTGTGAACTTAAAGGCAAAACCTCTCTTAATGCTTTTGAGGAACACATCAGTAATGTCAACAGCAAGCCCTGTATGTCAGCTTCAAAATGTGAGAAAGATCTTATCTCATTGAAGAAAAACACTACTGCCTTAGATTTGAGTGGTAAATTGAAGATTCAAATCCCAAAGAAAGTTGATTCTCATACATCTGAGTGGAGAGATGTGCCAAGCAAGGTGCTCAGTGTATGTAATTTGACAAGTATTGATTGTCTGGCTGATGCTCTAAGTGGGAAAGGAACAGGTGCTGATCCACCTGCAGATATGCAGGAAGCTGATTTCCTGATGGAGCAAGATATGTCTAATATTTCTTCTGGATGTTCTGCCCCAGCAGTTACACAGGCATCAGTTGAGCTTAACAATGTGGATTCTTGTATTGTTGATGCAGGGGATATTAGATATGAAAACGATGGTATAGTTGATGAAGGATCGGGAATTCATAAATGTTTGTCATCTGATGATGCACTCGACAGTGGAAGAACTTCTGAATCTGATGGTGTTAGTGATTCGAAAATGACCAACTTAGAAAATGAAGGATCATCTGAAGCAAGAGCTGATAAATTTTGTAGTCTTTTAGATGAACTTAAGCTCAGAGATTCATTCCGAATGAGGAAGGTAGGGACTCAAATCCATACTGGGGTTGGTGTCCATGAAATAATCAATCATGCAAAAAATGTTGAGAGAGGCTTAAAAACTGGGAAGAGAAAGGGAACAGTTAAATGGAAGATGCTGCCTGCACCATTCCCTGCAAATTTTTTTCCAGCGCATTTTGAATCTGCCAAATGTACTGGTACTGAGGAGTGGTGCCATCATTCATCCAAAAATATACAGGTTCATCTTCAATCTCACCTAGGAATAGCGAATGCATGTTCTCCTGGACCTAGCTGCAAGCGAAGAAGATCTGCACTATCTTCTGTCAAAACTCCATTGCGTAAAAGAGATCTATGCTGGCTATACGCTCATGGTGAGGGGCAAGATGAATTTCCAGCCAAAAAACTGAAAGGCAATGCTGGTTTCCTTGAAATCCCTGAAGGTACATGCGGAAAGAAGTCCAAGTCTGGTTGGACTGCCAATTCTATTATGCAATTACGATCACACAAACCAAGTTGTGCAGATGCTGGAAAAAATTCCAAGGGCAATGCAATAAGCTGCATAAATGCCCAATCTAATAGGGCTGGTACTGTCTGTAATAGGAAGGCAAGACCAGTAGTTTGCGGGAAATTTGGTGTTATTTCCAATGCAGAAGCCACTTTAAATATGTCGAAGTTGCCCAAAATTGTTTCTCTTGACAAGATTCTTAAAGCTGCCAGGACGTGTACACTCCCTGAGGTTGAAGAACCTAGAATAACATCTATCAAGGAGTTAAAAATTACAGGCTTTGGAGGAGGTGATGGATTTTCTAATTGGAAGAAACAGAGAAACAGTGAATCTAATAACAATATGGGGGGTAATGAAGTTGATGCTGGTACTCACATGGATGCAAGAGAGAAGGCATGTTCCAGTGGAGTGAAACGAAGTGTTGATGAAGTGTCTATGTTGGACAAAGATGGAGATGATGGAAGAACTACGGATAATAGTATTCTGGATGGTCATTTTAGTGCACAAGTGGAACTAAAGGGTAAAGAAATTCGCAAACGGAGCATTTATGAGCTATTGATAAAAGGTAAATGTACTAAATATTGGCTATTATTAACTCCTCCTTGCATTTAAGTATACATACCCCAAGATATAGGAATGATATATTGCAGGTGTGGTGAAAAAAGTCTCAATAGTTTATGGCTTTCTTTCCTTTCTGTTAATTTTTGAAAATCCGTTTTAATCCTATAATGCAGAGCTATATATTTCATGATATTTTTTGTTGTGCTTTTGCTTATTGTTGAGTTTATGTTAAGGGTTAAATCCCTATAAGTTGCTGAACTTCGTCTTAGTGGGTCAATGTGATCATTGATAATTAAATTGGCTCTATGTAACATTTGTTTGTAATGTGATCAATTCAACTTGGGTTGGTTTGAATTATTATAATGTCAACTATTTCTCCAACTGCAAAAATTTCCTTAAAAAAATAGTATGTTCTACATTTTAATTAGTTTGTCCAAATAGAGTATGTTTTTTTGTTAATGCCAAAAAAATTTCCTTCTCTCTTCATATATATGTGTTTGCGGGCACCCGTGTCACGGTCTTGAGCCCAACCCAGGTAAGGTATTGTCCACTTTGCCCCACTGACTCATAGATTTGTCCTATAAAAGACGCTTTACATAGTTGGAGCCCAAATTGTTCTTATAAGCCCAAGATTTCCCTAGTACACATTCGATGTGGGACAGTTTCAGGCTCTCCTGTCCTATTTCTGCCGCCTTCGTCAGAGTGGCTTACACCTTTGTGTAGGATCCACCCACATGATAGTGCCCCCAGGGTAGCTCTGATACCAAATGTAACGGTCTTGAGCCCAACTCCGGTGAGGTATTGTCCGCTTTGGTCCACTAGCCTCATAGATTTGTCTTATAAAAGGTGCCTCACATAGTCGAAGCCCAAACCATCCTTATAAGCCCAAGATCTCTCTAGTACACATTCGATGTGGGACTGACAACCTGAGTAGTTCCTTTCTATTACATTAAATTACTTAATTAGTTAACAAGAATTCCTTCTTAGATTAAATTTAGCATCTCTCCTGCATGACACAGATGCCTGCTTTGTGCATGTCATTATTATCCTTTGTTTATATTTATCTTGACCCGCCACAATATGCTTTTTTTTTTTCGAATTATATCTACATTAATATTTTTTTGGTGATCAGGTAAGAATTCCAGTTCTGAAAAATTATCTTTGAAGATTTCAAAATGTGCACTGCAAACAAAATGCAGATCCATGGGAAGATTTTTAAAGAATTCTGGTGATGGACATTATATCAGTGAATTAAGCAAATTTAATGAAGTTAATGCAAACAAGTAAGCAATCTTCCTCCTATATTAAGATAATTTGGCTTAAAATTTTGTTATATTAATTCTGACTGCTTTTGCCTCATATATATATATATATATATATATACACACACACATATATATACACATATACATATATGTTTTTCTTCTAATGTTTTCCATGCTATCTTCTAAAATCAATGGTAATTTAATTGTGAAACCTTGGTATTTAATATATTATGGTTCAGATCTATCAAGGAGGATGGGTGTGAGTCCTTTATTTTGGATTCAGATGCATTCTGTTGCGTTTGTGGAAGCTCAGACAAAGATGAAATCAACTGCTTACTAGAGTGCAATCGATGCTTAATAAGGGTATCTGACTAAAAAGCTCGTGCCTAGTTCAAGTTTTTTTGGGTAATAAGATTATAATGATTCTATAACTTACTGGCTTTATGACAAGCAGGTACATCAGGCCTGCTATGGTGTTTCCAGAGTACCAAAATATCGCTGGTATTGCAGGCCATGCAAGACAAATTCTAAAGATATAGTAAGATATTTAAAAAATATTTAAAGTAGTGTGTTTTTCATTTGTTTAACAACCCGTCACAAGTTCTCATCAACATTACTTTCTGTTCCTCTTGTTGCCCTTTATTAATGCATTTTATAAAGTTGTGTCTTCCAGTAACATTCTTCTTCCTTCTTTTCATTTATGATATTGCCTTAGGTTGGTCTACATATTATTATTTAGAAGTTGATCTTGTAATTTATAGCGTTATTTGGACTATATTGAAGGAATGCATATAGTAGACTGGCAGAAAAGGAAACTATTCCCAATGGCACTATTTTGCCATCTATTAATCATTTATTCTGCATAGCAATTTGTACAGGTTTATCTTTTCTGGTTCTGCCTGCTTTTTGTTTTTACACTATTGTACCACTAAGACTAACTAGCTTGCGTCGTTCATTGTTTCCCAAACTCCATTAGTTACACTGGTTCGCCATTTGCATTTGACTGGTTTTAGCCATTTTTGGTTTGTTTGTTTTTATTTTATTTTAAACCTCTAAATGATGCCAAATTTGTTTCAAATTGGTGAATTGGGTTGCCTTATTTTGGCAAATTGATGTCAAGGAAGCTTTGTAATGATGGTTATTTTCAGATCTTTTTTTTTTTTTTTCCCTCTAATTGATCATCTTATTAGGAATGGTTCATATTCTCTGTATTGCCATTAAAATAAAGCAAAACAAGCTACTCGTTGTTAACCTATGCACTGTGCTAGTATTTCTCATGAACTTACTTTCCCTGTAACATTTATATTTTCATTTTCATTTTCATTTTCTTGCGCCATGCTGCTTATACTTGTTGGGCCATGTTTCCTGCTTTTATTTCCTCTATATTAGTTTTTACTGCCCTCCACTTACCTTTTTGCTATGATTTTCTCTTGTAAGGAGGATTCTGCAAAAAAGTAGAAGAAAAAAAACCAATTAACATTTATATTTTCTGAGGAAATAAAATCTCTTTCTTTTCATAAGATGTTCTTATATTTGGGTATTTAAGTTACTTAACAGAACAATACTTGCGTATATAATTCCTAGGCTATGTGATAAAAACCCACACATTAGTGAATATAATGCACTGTTTTTTTTATATGATCTGTAGCAACTATTTATGTACTTTACCAATTCATTATGTCAATATTGGTATATGAATATGTTTATTATTCTCCTTTAAAGGTTTTTTCAGATTGTCATGTATATGTTCTTTTTGTTCCCCAAATATTTGGGATCATAAAGACTTCTTTTTCCAATTGGGTTTAGATGTATGGAACCATGCTTATGATCAAATTAGTAGGGTTTTAGCTGCTTGTTGGTCTGAGCAAAGGCTGACTGGGGAAAAAAATGTTCATGAAGTGCAGGGAGAAAAAACGAGAGAACAAAATATCAAGAAAACAAAAAATCCAAATTGTCTTACGATTTATTTTCTGGAGTCTATAAGTTATTTAAGTCATAGACACAAGAAGCAGGTAATAAAGGTGACTGACATGTCAGGTAATAAAGATGACTGACATGTTAACATTATGAGTCCTGGAAATGTTAAGGCCAAGGAGTTGATGACTCAATGGCAATTTGTGTGTATATGTGCAGTTGTATATGTTTAGGCAGAATGGTTCTTTGTCATTTTTTGTCAACTATTATAAGGGGTGCTTAATTATTAAATGAATATAAATATTAAAGAGTTGGGGTTGTTTAGATAAACCATAGAAATTTTTAGTAATTTTTTTATAGGACTCATCAATATAAAGAATGTAATTTGTCTTGTTAAAATTATATCTACAGTTAATTTTTTTGGGTTGGAGGGGTTGGGGGGAGTGGTTTGGGGAGAGGTTCTTTAAGTGGCTCTGACGGTCTATTTATTGTTATGGAATATTTTGCCAAAATTGTTTCTTTGGAGAACAGGCTGTGGGGCTGCTGTTATAGCTGCTACTAGATTGATGTAGTTAAATGGAGCTGAATTTTTTTGGAATGAACTTTTTCAGTGTTGAGTCTTCCATTTGAAAAAAAAAAAATTGAGGCCTTGTTGACCATATGTGCGGTTGTGTTCAAATGTAACTTTTTTAATAACGAAATAATGAAATACATTCCAATATCACATCTTACTGTCTTTCATTCAACAGATTTAGGACAAAGTTGATATATTGTTTGCTTCACATTTTTCTCAATTGTCTCTGAATGTTTTTGTGAAGAATGAATCATTTGAAAAATTTGTAAAAATTTTAGTACAAATAATGTAGACTTCATGGAGGAAATAAAATTTGAACTTTCTTGGGCTGACAGCTGACGGCAGTCATTCTGTGAATGTGAATGTCAGTGTAATCATGCTGAAGTTGGTTTTTGGAACTATAAGAACATTAGTTTTTGAATTTTAGGCTTTACCTGTGAGTTATTTGTTGCATTCAGCATCATTCCAAGTAATTCAAGCAAATGCATAAATTAACCAAACACATCCAAAGTAAGGTGTTCATTTCAAATATTTGTACATTTATGCAATGATTTTAAAGCTGGACCGGAAGGCGAATCGGATGGTCAACCGGTTTCTAGTTCTGGTGGTCCAACCGGTTCAACCATCAGGTTCAATATTTATTAATGTAATTTTTAGGCATTTTGTTTAATCTCCAGGGTTGTGCGCTGGTGATTGAAATTACAATTCCCCAGGTTTGATCCCAAACAAGCTTCTGCACCTAAAATCAATATTTAAAGAAACTTATATGTATATTTTAATTATATTGCTTATTTATTTAATTTCTACCTATACTGACGTTTCCGTTCCCGAAGAACCTTTTTATACCCTCAATAATCAATTACTTGTAATTAAAGCCACAACTAGCTAACTCCAAGTCCCAACAACTATATATTATTATAACAACAACAACAAAAGCAAGCCTTAGTCCCACTAGGTGGGGTCGGCTATATGAATCCTTTTACGCCAATTTATGCGATCATGAACCTCTTCTTTTGATAGATTCAAGGATATTAAATCCCTACTCACTATCTCCTCCTAAGTTATTTTAGGTCTACCCCTACCCCTTCTACTGCCCCCCACAGTAAGTAACTCACTCTTCCTCACAAGTGCACTATGTGACCTACGTTGCAAGTGTTCCCTCCCTTATCTTATCTTCTATAGGAGCTACACCTAACTTACCGCGAATATGTTCATTCCTTAATTTATCTTTCAACTATATATTATTATAATAATATATATTTTGATATTGCCTTTTAATTTTAGTTCTTATTTTTAACTTTTTGACTTTTGAGAGGTTCAATTTCCTTCTCCCTCCCCTATCTGTTCATTCATCAAGGTTGTAAGCCACAGCACAAACTCCCCTCCTTTCTCTCGCTCTCTCTCTCTCTCAAAGAATCTCAGCATTACAGACTTTGCACCACTTGCAGAGATAAAAACTTAGAACAAGTATTGCTGAGCACAACAAAGATGATGGATTATTTGCCCTGTGAGATGATGGATTATTTGCTCTGTTTGCTACTACTGCCACTCTCTCTCTCTCTCTCTCTATATATATATATATATATATATACATACAACTTTTGCCCTCAACAAATCATTATCTGAAAAAAAACAATGAAGTCTCTCGTGACTCCAGTTTGTTACAGTTTTCTGGGTTTTCTGGTTTTGACTGGGTTTGGACTTAATAAAAAATTTGATAAGAACCGGACCGGATGGTGAGCTGGCTCTCAGTTTAACTGGTCGTCCAGTTTTCAGAACCTTGCATTTACAGTAATGTGCTTGTTCTCTTGTTAAATTGTTAATTTTGATATGACTACCTGATCATATATAAGTCTGTCAGCCTAATGCTTCTGTCATTCTGGTTTGTCATCATCAAGGTTTGTGTTCTCTGCGGTTATGGAGGTGGGGCCATGACTCAGGCATTACGAAGTCAAAATTTTGTGAAAAGCCTCTTGAAGGCCTGGAAAATTTTTCCTGAATCCCATCTTAAAAACACATCTACTTCTGAAGTTTGGAAGGATAATTTTAGCATGATGAATTTCTCAAGATCTGGGCTTGAAGATTCCGTTCCTGTTTTGAAACCTCTAAATGTCGAGCTTTCTTCTATAGCTATGTGGCAAATGGTGCAGAGCAGCAAATTGTATATTGTGAAGAATTCACCTTGTTCTCAAAGCAATATAAAGGTGCATAATAGCGTAACGGCTGGATTACTTGATTCAACTGTCAAGCAGTGGGTTCATATGGTGTGCGGACTTTGGACACCAGGGACCCGATGCCCAAATGTTGACACCATGAATGCTTTTGATGTCTCTGGTGCTTTATGTCCCAGAGTAAATGTGGTAAGAAATGAACTACTCTTGTAAAAATAAGAAATTTTCTTCTTAGATTATTAACTAATTTAGCTTCTGATGGATGAACCTTGAATTTGACTGGGTTACATTGTTTTTACTGGTTCCTGACTTTTTAAGTTCTAATACCTAATAAGTGCTATATTTGTTCATCTGTTATCAGGTTTGTTCAATCTGTAACCGACCTGGTGGTTCATGTATACAGTGCAGGGTTTTGAACTGCTCTGTTCGATTTCATCCTTGGTGTGCACACCAGCAGGTCCCTACTTTTCTCTGAAACTATTATTGATTGTTCGAAAGGGGCTTGGGATACCATATTCTTTAAAGAGCACGGAAGGGAAGAGAATTGATTAATATTAATCTCTGTTGCTTGCTGAACATTCTAATTTTGACAATTTCATTATTTATTTGTTAAGATCATTTTAAATTTCAGCTCTTTTCCTTTTATTTTTGTTAGTTTACAAATTAGGAAATTTTATCCGTTGGAAAATGCTCTTTACAATTTGCTTTATTTGCTTGATTTTCTAATGAGAAAAACAATAATTTCGACAAAATGACAATAGACTAGATATGTGCATTGCATTTGTGTGCTTCACTCTGTTGTGCTGGGCACCCCACTTATGCCAAACACCAATTCTACATCTAATGCTATTGAATATATAAAAAACTAAAGCAATGCAGAAATTAATAATAAAAGACAGTAAAAAAATAAGACAAGAATTTAACGAGGTTCGGTACAAAATTACCTACATCCTCGAGCGCCGATGATCAATCCACTACTTCTTGGTAAAGTACAACTTTGAGGTGTGTTTTACAAATGGAGAGTTGAGCTCTTTATATAGCTTTAACTTCAAGTCTAAAAAATACTTCTCACCAATGTGGGACAAACAAAGAAAAAATTTAAAATAACTTTTCTACCAATTTGAAACTTTTCTACCAATATGGGACAAAAAACAACAAATCTCCACCTTGACGATAAATTTAACAAATTTTTCAGTCACCAACATTTTATGGAGTTTCACATCATCGGCACCTTCCAAAAATTTTCATACTTGCAGGATATTGATCAAGTCCAAACGATGTTTGAACTTGATTGTTGTTACAATCTTGGTCAACATATCTGCGGGATTTTTAGCTGTAGCAATCTTCTGAAGAAGTATCTTGCCTCCATCAATAAAATCCCCCATAAAATAAAACCGAACGTCGATGTGCTTCGTTCGTGCATGGTAGACTTGGTTCTTTGCCAAATATATAGCACTGTGGCAATCACAGAACACAACAATGTGCTTCTGAACAACTCCCAAATTTTCAAGTAAACCTTGCAACCAAATAGCTTCCTTAACAGCCTCTGAAGCTGTCATGTACTCTGCTTCTGTTGTCGACAAGGCAATGGTACTGTAAGGTAGACCTCCAACTCACTGGACCATTAGCAAATGTAAAAACATATTCAGTAGTTGATCGACGTTTATCTAGATCACCTGCAAAATCAGAATCCACATATCCAACAATACGTTGATCAATAGTATTATTTTTCTCAAATACTATACCAACATCAATCGTATTTATAATATATCTCAAAATCCATTTCACAACTTGCCAATGTCCTTTACCCGGATCATGTATATACTTGCTCACCATCTTAACAGTTTGTGAAATATCAGGTCTACTACAAACCATTACATACATCAGACTACAAACAACACTTGTATAAGGAACTTGTGACATATACTTACGTTCCTCGTCTGATTTAGGAGATAAAACTGTACTAAGTTTGAAATGAGGAGCAAGAGGAGTGCTTACTGGTTTTGACTGCTCAGAAATGCCAAAACTCTGTACTACCTTCTTCAAATACTGTTTCTGAGACAAACTAACTCTTCTTCTCATTTTGTCTCTGCAAATCTCCATGCCAAGTATCTTCTTTGCTTCACCAAGATCTTTCATCTCAAACTCTTGATTTAACTGACTTTTCAACTTGTTGATTTCTTCCTTGTTTTTTGAAGCTATCAACATATCATCAATATATAAGAGTAAATATATAAAAGATCCATTTTGTAGTTTGCGAAAATAAACAAATTGATCACGTTTATTTCTGATGTAGTTGTGATCTATCATAAACTGATGAAATCATTTGTACCACTGTCGTGGAAACTGTTTTAAACCATACAACGATTTACCCAGTTTACATACCCAATTTTCTTTTCCAGCAACCTTAAATCCATCTGGATGAGTCATATAGATTTCCTTTTCCAAATCACCATGTAAAAGTGTAGTTTTTACATCGAGTTGAACTAGTTAAAGATCAAATTGTACTATCAAAGGCAACAAAATTCGAATGGAAGAATGTTTAACAGCTGGAGAAAATACCTCATTATATAGTCAATGCCTTCCTTTTGTGCGTAGCCTTTAGCTACCAATCTAGCTTTGAAGCGAGCATTATTTGCATCTATAAAGCCTTCTTTCTTTATATAAACCCATTTGCAACAAATTGCTTTCTTACCCTTTGGCAGCTGGGATAGCTTCTAAGTTTGATTCTGATGAAGAGATTGCATTTCTTCATCCATTGCTCTTTTCCACTTGTCTGATTCAGAGTTCCTTATTGATTCTTTGAAAGTGTAAGGAACATTATCCTTCTCAACTGGAAGTGCATAGGCCACCATTTCAGTATATTGAGCAGGTTTTCGAATTTCTCGTCTTTGCCTCTGAGAAACAATTGATTCTTGTTGCTGTGAAGATTCTTGAATTGAAATATCTTTTTCTTGTACGCTATTCCCCACCGTAACTGGAGAGTTACCTTGTGTAGTCTCATTTTTCACTGGATTTCCCAAAATTGTCTCAACCTCCACCTGTTGTTAAGTACCACTGGTCTTCTTTTCAACTTGTGAGTCCTTGCGTATTGTTTTCTTCATCATTGTAAGTTCATCAAAAGTCACATCCCTGCTTAAAATCATTTTTTTCGTCTCAAGACACCAAAGACGGTATCCTTTGACTCCTGCACTTATCCCCAAGAATATTGCTTTCTTGGCTCTTGGATCCAACTTAGATTCTTTAATATGATAATAAACCATAGTACCAAATACATGTAAAGAATCATAATCACTAGAAGACTTTTCAGACCATACCTCATAGGGTGTTTTTCCCCCTATTGCAGATGATGGTAGACGATTGATGAGATGACATACATATCTAACAGCTTCAGCTCAAAACCTTTTGTCTAACCCAACATTAGACAACATAAATCAAATTTTCTTTAGCAAAGTCCGATTCATGCGCTCTGCCACCCCATTCTGCTGTGGTGTATCTCTAACTATGAAGTGTCGAGCAATACCTTCATCTTGACATACCTTCATAAACGGGTCACTCTTGTATTCACCACCATTATCTGATCTGAGCCGTTTAATCTTTCTGCTAGTTTGAGTTTCAACTAATTTTTCCACTTAAGGAAAATATCGCACACTTCATTTTTATTCTTCATAGAATATACCCAAACTCTTCTTAAAAAATCATCAACAAAAGTGCCAAAATAATGCATACCACCCAATGAAGCCGTTTTTGTGGAACCTCATACATCTGTATGGATGTAGTCTAAAATACCTCTAGTCTGGTGGATTGCAGTGCCAAATTTCACTCTAGTCTGTTTTCCTAGAATGCAATACTCACAAAATTCAAGTTTGCACACCTTTGCACCCTTTAACAAACCTTGTCTAGCTAATTGTTGTAGAGATTTTTCTCCTGTATGTACTAATTGCATATGCCATAACCTGTTTGTATCTGTACCTGCATCTTTTTCAGAAACAATAGCTGGTGAGCCAATAACTGTACTACTTTGTAAATAATACAAGTTATTTTTCTTTATTCCTTTCATCACCACCAGTGCACCTGATTTAATCTTTAAGGTTCCATCTTTTAAAGTGATAGTGAACCCTTTAGATTCTAAGACACCCAATGAAATTAGATTTTTATTTAGGCTTGGAACATACCTGACATCAGTCAAGGTTTTAATAGTTCCATCTTGACATTTCAACTGTATTGATCCTATTCCACTTGTTTTACATGTATTATCATTTCTCATAAAAACAACCCCACCATCTAATTCTTCAAAATTAGAAAACCATTCCCTATTGGGACACATGTGATAGGAACAACTAGAATCCAAAATCCATTCACCAAGATAATGTGACGAAGATGTTCCAACAAAAGAAAAATGTGACTCACTTCCATCATCATTGGCAATATTGACATTAGAATGTGCTTTGTCCTTATTCTTTTGCTGTAATTTAGGACAATCTTTCTTCCAATGTCCTCTCTCACGACAAAAGACGCATTCATCTTTAGCAAGTCTCCCACGAGATTTACTCCTCCCATGAGATTTACTCTTCCTTTCAGGCATATGACTCTGAGAACGTCCCCTTATTGTTAGTGCTTCTGCTGTTTCATTATGGACCATTTGATCCTCCTTTTTGCATTCAGTACTAATCAATGCAGTACAAACAACATCAAAAGTGACTTTATCTTTCCCATGCAATAAAGTGGTGGTCAGATGTTCATAATCATCAGGGAGAGAGTTCAGTAACAAATATGACTTTATCCTCATCTTTCACCTTTTCATCAAAATTTAACAAATTAGCCAAAATTTTATTGAAAGCATTTATGTGGTCATTAATCGAAATACCTGGTTGATACTGGAAGCTAAACAATTTCTTTTTCAAATAGAGATGATTTTCCAAACTCTTGGTCATAAATGTATCATCCAATATTTTTCACAATTTCTTTGCAGATGTCTCCCTCATAACACCATATTTCTGATTTTAGCGAGATACTGAGGAATCGTACCACATGCTTGAAGATTGATCTTTTCCCAATCTCTGTCACCCATATCCACTGGTTTATCATCCAAAGCAATATCTAACTTTTGCTGATACAGGATGTCCATCACCTCACATTGCCACATACCAAAATTATTGGTACCATCAAATTTCTCCACTTCAAACCGAGCATTAGCTATCTTCTTTGACGATGATGTCGAAATCGAAGGGGTTGGAGTTTGTGTGGACAGAGTTTCTTCTACTGCTACACTAGTTTCTACCATCTTCTATATATTCAATAGCAACCAACAAAGAAAAAGGCCTAGGATGAATGGTACGTACCAACTGTGTCTATTCTGTTTTATCTTATAAAATTCCATTTTGATCAGGCCGACCTCCAAAGAGCGACTGAGCCACAATGGTCTCTGAGCACTCGCTTAGATAAGATCTTTTTTAGACATCAAACGTGGAATCAAGAATCCTAACAGAGGAACACCTCTGTATCGACACTATTCAACCTAGCTCTGATACCAATTGTTGTGCTGGGCACCCCACTTGTGCCAAACACCAATAATACAACTAATGCTATTGAATATATAAAAAACTAAAGCAATGCAGAAACTAATAATAAAAGACAATAAAAAAACAAGACAAGAATTTAATGAGGTTCGGTATAGAATTACTTACGTCCTCGGGCTCCGACGATCAATCCACTACTTTTTGATAAAGTACAACTTTGTGACGTGTTTTACAAATGGAGAGTTGAGCTCTTTATATAGCTTCAACCTCAAGTCCAAGAACACTTCTCCCCAATGTGGGACAAACAAAGAAAAAATTCAAAACAACTTTTCTACCAATGTGAAAATTTTCTACCAATGTGGGACAAAAAACAACACACTCAATAAACTATCCGCATGTGAATTAGAGGAACACATGAACTGATTGGAAAGTAGGAAATTTCAAACAAATTTGCCCTTCTATTTTTAAATTACGCGTTTTTACCTTAGATGCAAGTGCACATAAAAAAGAAGAAATCTTATGCGGGGGTTCTTGGGAATGTGCAAAAGAGCAGCTAAATGGTTTCCTCGCTTATATAGTGGTAAAAAATGAGGGAGAACAACTTGTTCATTATGTGCAGACAAGGTCATGAGTGTCACTTCTGCAAAAACTTTTAGGGGAGGGAAGAAAAAGTTCACTGGTGGATAGAGAGCTTCTCATTCATTATGTGCAGACATGGGCATAAGTGTCACATTCTGCAGAAGCTTTTTAAGAGAGAAGAAAAATTGCAGTGGATGGGAGGGAGGGAGGAAGAAGAAATAGTGACTTATTTTGCATTTTATAGGAATATTATAGTTTACAAATTAAGTTGGTTTTATTCTAATTCCTAGTTGAATACTTTTTTTTTTTTTTTTTTTTGGGGGGGGGGGGGGGGGGATTTTAATGTGATGAGATTTCTTTGGGAGCAAAAAAGGGAGCTAGGCATACTTCAAGTATGCAGAATTTGATGGGATTATTAGGGAGTGGGTTGAGGGATTTTGCTATATTTTGAGGGATTATCTGCGGCATACTTCCCACGAATAATGCTTTATTTTCTTGGTCAATAGGTGGGGAAGGAGTGGTTACTAGTTTTTTAGATAGGTTTTTGTTTTACAGTCAGTGGGAATTTGGAAGATGAATTTTCTAATCCCTCTCAAGGTGTCTTGCCTGGACCATTGTTGGATCAATTTCCTATATTGTTAAGAATCTAGCAAGCTTCAGGGGCCTGCTGCTGTGTTGAGGTTTGAAAACATATGGCTTGATCTTCAGTCTTTTCGTTCTTTGATTAAGAGTACTTGGAGTGAGGATTTTGAGAGGGGTTGGGAGGGATTGAGGCCCATGAAACCCCTAATTGTGTTAAAGAGTTATTGAAGAAGTGAAACATTGAAGTTTCTGAGGATACTAGGGCTAGGAATACTAGCATTTGAGGTGAACTTGATTTGTTGCATAGGAAATAGGGAGAAATGGGTCGTTTTTTGGAGTGTGGTAATTAGGTTGCTCCTCTGCAGCTGTGGAGAAGGAACTCTTAGAAAGGAATTGATGAAAAGGAGCTGATTGAGATTGTTGTAAAAATTGTGTTTCCATGATGAAAAAGGTGATGCTAGAAAGGAAACAAAGCCAATTATGAGTGTTTGATATGAAGGTTGAAAGGTTCTTGAAAATACTCTCTAGATGGTTGTATCGCTGTTGTTCAGGCTTGTGTTTCTAGCATCCTTATTGTTTCTTGTCAATTTGAAGAATTCCAGCAGGGGTAGCTAGGAATAGTGAGAGTCATGAGAGGTTTTCTTTGGTTTCGGGTGGGGGAGAAGGACGATCATCTAGTTGATTGTGAGACTGTATCTACATCTAAGGAGGTTGATTTGGGTTTTGGTAAGTTGGTGCTTAAAAACATTGTTTTAATGGGCAATGGATTTCACGTTCTTTTTTGGGAAGTTATTGTTTGGTGATTCTGCACTTCTCATCTCTTTTTCTCCTCTGTATCGGCTTTCCTGGTTGCAAAATGGATTTGTTTCTTATTTTTTGATTTCTAATGTGGATGAGATCTCTTGCAGTTTCCATATTTTTTATAGTTATCCTAATTATAGGGAGGTATAGGAGCTCTCTTTGTTGTGTTTGTTGGCGGGTTGCATCCTTCCATTAGGAGGGAATTTTGGTTGTGGGTTCTATATTCATCGAGAGATTATTCTTGTAAATTTTTCTTTGAGCAGTTGAATTGTGAAAACATATCCTTTCCGTTTCAGTGTACTATTTGGAAGGCCAAAATTCCCTTAAAGATTAAGGCTTTTATTTAGTTGATTTTCTTGAATAGACTTAACAATAACATATTGTTGCAAAGTAGGAGGCCTTCTAAGGCTTTATCACCGGATGTCTGGACTTCATGTTTTGACAGTTTAGAATCTGCTTCTCATCTTTACCTACATAGCTCTTTTTATTTTTATTTATTAACTATCTTGCGAGATGATTGGGTTTTCCTGGAATTGATGGAGGATTTGTTGTCTATTTCCTTCACAGGATTTGGTAGGAGTAGTGATGGATTAGCTTTGCTGAGGTATGAGTTATTTGCTGTTTTGTGAGGCAGATGGCTGGGAAGAAATGCTGTATATATAAGGAGATGTCTTGGTCCATGCTTTGATGTAGGATTCTGTATATGGCATATTGATTTTTGCAGTTGGTTGTGTTAAGAGGGGACTTACAGCGTGATGGCTGGCTGTGTTGTTTTGATTTTATTTTCTTCTTTGTTCTCCTCCTTGTGGGAAGATAAAATCGCCCTTTTGTACACCCTTCATA
Source organism: Malania oleifera (assembly GCF_029873635.1). Lineage (NCBI taxonomy): Eukaryota > Viridiplantae > Streptophyta > Magnoliopsida > Santalales > Ximeniaceae > Malania > Malania oleifera. The sequence goes on from NC_080419.1 coordinate 86,478,277, forward strand.
CTTCAAAGAAATATCTTTTTTTTTTTTTCTATCCAAAAAAAAAAAAAAAAAAGGCTATTCTATTCCTAGCTTTTTCCATTTGATGAACCAAGCATTGTGTAACTAATAAGCGAGCCAATGATTGGAATACAAGGAATTAGGATTTTCTAATCCAACTAGGATGCTGAGTTTGAAACTTCTAAAATACTTGATCAAGGACTCAATTTCTAACCAAATAACATTAGTTAGACAATTATTGACTCATACAAATTACTACATAATAAAGCCATGATACTTCAAAAAAGAAAAAAAAAAAGAAAAAAGAAAAAGAAGATACACGACAGAAAACATCCTATATCTTTTGAATTTTGCTTTCTTGAGCTATTGGTTGTCCTCATCATTCTCCATCTGTGGGGAAAAAGGTCAATCCTCCAGGACTGTAGGGTCGAAGAATTCTTAAACTTGTAACTTGCACCATCTCTTCTTTAACCCTTTAAAGCAACGATGAGAACAAGCATTCTTGACTTTTCTTTTGTGGGGAAGCAATCATGGTGGGAGACAACATGAGGAAAAGGGAATATGATGTTTTTTTGTCAAATTGATGTTGCACGTAATCATCTGATGAAACTAGGAAACATCTCTTGCTGCACTGTGCCTTTCTCAGAAAGCCGTGGGACTGGTGTGTTGTTGGTTTAGCATTGCATGGGTAATGCCTAAGTATTTCCTTTTGCACTGGAATAGCTGTGGTATTTGTGCAAAGATAAGGACGTCTGGACAAAAGATTGTCAGTGCATTTTGTGAAATGTGTGGTGCGAAAGCAGAAGAGTTTCTGGAGGGCAAGAATTACCTATACAAAACCTAAAAAATACATTTGAACAACCTTTGTACTTCTTAGGAAATTACACCTGACTCACTGGATTTTTTTGATTTCTAACTTGGATCTGTTGTTTGTTTTTGGGTTGAGCACCCCAATGGTGCTCCTTTAGTAAAATGATCTCTTCATGCATAAAACAGTAAAATTTTATAGGACGACTTTAAGATCAGTGATGTTATATGGTTCAGAATGTTAGGTGACTAAGAAATATGTCCAAAATAAATGTACTGGAAATGAGAATGTTAAATGTTCTTTGGGTCCATAAAATGCAGATCAAATGATATTCTAGGGAGAGAGCAATTTTGTCGACATTAGAGGTTGTAGACTTGAAATAACTTGGACAAAGATAGCAAGGAAGGATTTGACATCCAACTTCTTTAGGGATATTTTCTTAAATCATGCGAATGGAAGAAAAGGATTTATATTTGTCCCCAGCTAGTGAGACTTTAGGCTTTGTAGTTTTAACATTTTCTTTTGTCCTCGACAAATCACCCCAGAAGAAATCTCTTTGAAACATATCTGTATCTTTGCAACAGAAACTGGAATGTTATTAGGCCTAAAATATAGGGGTAAGCTAGAGGATACTCTTGATCAGAGTACTCCTTCTACCCTTCAAAATACAACCATGGGTTTAGATTGCTTCTTCAATGGTGGTGCTATTACTCATTCTTATATACTTTCTTTTCATGGTTTATGTTTTGCTGAATGGGAACATGCATGCCAATTATTAGAGTAAATCTAAAAATTTCTTTATCAACATTGATGTTTCTTCTATTCTCTGGCTTACTTCTGTTGGTGTATTGACTGCAGGGCCTGCTGCAAAGTGAGGTTGAAGGTGTTGATAATGAAAGTGTTGGTTTTTATGGAAGATGCATGGTTCATGCAAAATACCCTCTGTGTGAATCTTATGGCAATCCCACTAACATGAAATTGGGCTGTCCAGTAGGAAAGGAGTCAACCTGTGCTCGGACAGAGGTATTTTTCCCATTGATCAAGTATACTTGGTGCAGTCGCATAACAAGGAAGCAAGGAAGCAAGTTATCTATATTCTCATATTTTAATTTTTTTTAAACAGGGGTACAAAGGCCGCAAACAGGAAGGTTTTCAACACAATCTTTATGGTCAATCAAATGGCAATGGTGGGTACCTTGTTCCTCAGGAGCAAATAAATGCATGGCTTCATATTAATGGGCCAAAGTCATGCACAAAAGGGCTTCCAAAGCTGCCACTTTCAGATATTGAGTGTGATTGTCGGGTATATTCAAGTTCCTTATAATGCAACTGAGCGTGTGCTTAATTGGTTTGGTAGGTTTGGTGGTTTTGAAATTATTCAAGCATTTAATATTTTATCCAACTCCATCTGAGTAACTTTAATTATTTAAACATCAATGAGTATCTCCACAAGCATGCATAGTATTGTTTGCATATGAGGTAGGTATATTATATGCGACCTCGGCATACTCCAGCAGTTTGTTAAATGTGGGAAATGAGATTCTAGTTGACTCTGTTTTATTGCTATTCAAACTCCATAATCCTGGAAATTATGTAAATCGTTTTCTGCTCAAAAAATATCCTTATCTTTTTAAAACAGACCAAATATTCCTTAGAGAAGTGAATTTCTATACTATAACATAATTCAACCAAAATTAGATAAAATTACATTTAGATTGTCTAGAAGCTATAATTTAAAGTTAAAAGGAAAACTTTCATTTGGTTAAAAAATAAAATAAACTGACACTGTATATGCATATCAATATCTATACTATAAATTAATCGAAGTACAAATAAGATAAGTAATTTTATGAAAACAAATATCATTATGCTTTAAAAGTAAGGCAATATTTCTAAAATAAAGTAAATTTAGCCAACATTAAATAAAATTATATAATTAAAATTTTAGATAACTTAAATGTTTGAGCCTAAAAAATGAAACTTCATTTGGCTGAAAAGCAATCTAAACTAGCAATATATATACATATCATATATAAAAGTACAAATAGTATAAATCATATTATCTTTTTGAAAAAAACAAAGCATTGTAGAAAAACTAAATTGAAGAAAAATTAGATAAGTTTAAATTTGAAAATTTTATTTTAAATAGGTTAAGATTTGAACCTAAAAAAATCCATTTAATTAAAGAAAAATAAGTATAATGGTATTATAAATACTAAAGAAAGAACTCAATAAAAATAGGAAAATTCTTTTGATGCCTTCTAAAATTATTGTGAAGTGTCTAACATCATTTGTATGGATAATAATACAAATTCTAAAAAATAGATTTTAAAAATAAAATTATACATCTAGAAGTACCCCCCAAATAATTTATTTGAATTTTTTAAAAAATCTTTAATTTATGTTTAAATAAAAATTATAAATATTTTAGGCAGCAAATCACAATTTATGAATTGCAATAAATTTGTTAATGTTTTCATTGGAAAAAGTCATATCTTAAAATTTTTATAAAATAAAAAATTATAAAAAAATTATTTATTAGTCTCAAAATCTATAATCATATATAAATATGAAATTTAATATTTCACGTAATGTTTATAGCATTCCTATCATATCATAGATTGCAATTTGTAAAATCTATAATCATATATAAATATGGAATTTAATATTGTGCATAATGTTTTTAGCATTCTTATCATTTCATATATTGTAATTTTAAGATATTGTTGTTCATACATCTACGTGGTGTCGTTATAGTGTCTCATGTCTATGTTCGTATTTTGTAGTATAAAAAAAGGTATAAATTTTTATAAATAAATTTGAATATTCATATCTTAATATTTGTAAACTAAATTGTGATATTATATTAAATTTTCTTAAAAAATACATCTAAATTTTATTAAGAATTATTGAAATATTTTTCATATTTTTCATGACATGATTAACATCCCATAACATGTAATGCACAAAACACATTTACTAGTTGTGTAAAATGTATGTGTGATGCATTAATTACTTTCTTGGGTTCCTTTTGGTTCATGGAATTTCTATTGATAAAGTGGAATAAGGTGAGAATATAATAAAGATTATATATAGATATAACAATTTAGAAAATGGTCATTCATGCAAAAACTTGTGTTATTCTATCAAATAAATAGAAATAGGCATTCCTATCATAAAATTAAGAACAATTATTCCTTGTCTATTCCATGTTATGGAGTAATAAATTTTTTTTCTCTATTATTTGCTTTATAATGATAACATTTCTTTTTGTGAGCTGTCAAGTCTCTAAACTGTTCCCATTCTATTTTTTTAGAATAGGTATTCCACCTGCCAAATGTAACCTTATATTGCCCTATCAATTGTTGTGCAGTATGATATTTTTAGAGTATGCATTTTTTTTTTTTTTTTGTAATAAGAAAAAAAAAATAATAATAAAATATATGTATATATATATTTGAAGTACAGGTACTTGACTCATAATCTGATGAATAAGTTTTTATAATTTTTTAAAATTTCTTATTTGATAGCATCGTATATTCTTGTGCATCAATAACATGTCATCTGTTATGGATCATGTGTGCAATGTTGTTGGTACAGCATGTGAGGTCCATAAAAATAATCAGCAATAATGAATGGGATGCAACATAATTACGTATAATAAGAAAAATATCTCATGTCAATGCTTTAGATAGTGACCATGGGTTCTTGCATGGCTTGCAATTTTTGCATTCGCTTAAGGGACTCTAGAATTTCTTCCTCTTGACTGAAAGGCTTTTCAAGCCAATGAGAAGTAAAGAAGCTTAAATTACTGAAGGCGATGCCATCAATTTTTGGCATTCAAATTAACTGGTTGGGGATAGAGATTCCGGTAAAAAACACAAATGCTATGTGCTGTTCAGTGCAGGAAACTAGTGCCCTGGGTTTTTGTCTCCAAGCTATTCCTTCCATATTAATAACCTTGGGCATATCTTTTTTATTGAAAGAAGCCTTCTTGTTCTGTTTGGTGTTGAGGCCTTGGGACATCTCTTTATCATCTAACTCCTTGAGATTGCTAAGGATCTTCCTTTTCAAGCTAATATTTCCAAAAGTGTTCTTATTCCACTATTTTAAATTTTCTTTTAACCTCTTCAATTTAGAAGCAACCATGAAGCATGCTTGCCCATAGGGCTGAGCAGTATTCGGAACTA